>NC_087475.1:44230569-44543784 GCF_036417665.1 Passer domesticus | reverse complement strand
CCCTGTGGGGACGGCTCCCATGGGAGACAGTTCTCTATCAACTTGTCCAACGTGAGTCCAACCTATAGGCAACAGTTCTCCACAAACTGTTGCAATGTAGGTCACTTTTCCACAGCTTGTTGCCCTTCAAGAGCAGGCTGCTCCAGTGTGGGCCCCCCACAGAATTACAAGTCCTTCCAAAGAAATTGCTCCAGTGTAGGCTCCTCTCTTCAAGGGTCTGCAGGTCCCTGTTAGGAGCCTACTCCAGCACGGGTTTCCTCTCAGGTTCTGAGGAGCGTGGGTGTTCTCCATGGGCTGCAGGTGGATCTCTGTATCCCCAGGGACCTCCATAAGTTGCAGGGACACAGCTGCCTCACCATGGGCTGGCTGCACCATAGGCTGTAGGGGTATCTCAGCTCTGGTACCTGCAGCACCTCCTGCCCCTCCTTCTGCACTGACCTTGGTGTCTGCAGAGCTGTTTCTCTTACATATTCTCACTCTGCTCTTCTCTGGCCTCAATTACAACCATGCAACAACTTTTTTTTTTTCTTCATTCTTAAATATGTTATCACTAAGGTATTACTATCATTGATGATTGGTTCATCCTTGGCCAGCCATGAGCCCATCCTGGAGTCAGCTGGAATTGGCTCTTCCAGACATGAGGGAAATATCTGACATCTTCTCACAGAAGCCAGCCTTATAGCCCCTCCTCTACCAAAACCTGACACGCAAACTCAATACCCTCAGTAATAACTGAACTAAGATATATTTGACTAAACAAACTTGAAGTAAAAAGCAAAGTGATAAAAGCACAATTAACCTAAGCTATAATGGTCTTGTGAAAATAAAAAGCAGGGGTTTTTTATTACAAAACCTAACGTTTAAAGAGAAAATTCCATATGCTATGTCTAGTTCTGCCTAGGAGGAATATATATTTTCGTTTTTTTAAAAAAAGTTCAGTACTTAATTATGAAAATATAACAATTAATGGTGCTGTAATACCTGAATCTGTCATCTAACCATAGTTTTTTCTGGTTAATAAAATTTAGCTATTTAAGACTATTATGTAATATTGCCCGTAAAAAATAATAAGACTGGGTGTTATTTATTATGCACATTAGGCCCTGAGATAATATTTAGAAGAGAAATTAAGCTTTCTTGCAAATGAAACATATTTGTACTTCAATTTTAGAAAAAATGTTGTTTCTAATTTTTTTTACTATGTAAACTTTAAGATATAATCCATTATTAAGTCAGATCACTCTAAATTTTTGAAGCAAAATAAACCTCAAAAGATGATTCAATGTGTTCAAGAAAACCAAAGAAAAAAGGACTAATTTCAAAATAAACCATAGTGTAATCCCTGTGTGAGTAAAGGCTCTAGAATGCTGAATCTCTTTATCTACTCAATACAAGTTAACTCACAGTAGCTCTACAGGAGAATATGTAGGACATTCAAGGAGATTAGTATCATGTTAATTTTAAAGTTATCAAGAGAGACTTCCATAATCAAGCAGTAATGTAAGCAGTTCAAGCTTTTATCTCCTAATTTGTCTGAAACATACAATCTCTGATATTTACTGGAGAGTTGCCTCTTTTTCTATATATTATATTGAGATATATTGAGGAATCTATGAGCCATGAATAAAACAATTAAATCAGCCAGCTCACTATAGTGATCTGCTTATTAGAAATAAATCAACTCTGTGACTGAGCAAAACTGAAATAGCACTTCTAGGAAAAGTCATAAAAATATAGAATAAGAATTTGAATATATCCTTGGAGTCTGTTGACTGGTAACTATATCATAGTTATATACTATGTTACTAACTATACTAGTTACATACTAGTTATATAATTGCACATAAACTTTATTATTTGCTAAAATATGTGAATAGATTGATTATTTATCACTCCCTTTTCTTTTTATTAGATGAGGAGAAACAGAAGCTGAAGCTGAAACTGTGTGGGATGTCTTACAGATACGTGACATGTATGCTCTCAGAGATGCAAGACACCATTAGACCAAACAAGAGTAAGATGGAGTGGATGATAAGTTAAACATTGGAAACCTCTTCAGAAATAACCTTGTACTCTGAGCCTTAATTGCATAGGCTAAATTTGGCTTCCAGATGGCTGAAGGATAAGTACAAGACCGTGTACTTGTGCCTAATATTATCGTGTAGAGGGCAAGTAAGAAGTCATTTGTATATACCTGTAACTGGTCACTTCATACTTAGTGTTTTATAAAATAAATGCTTTTGACAACTTCTTGTCAGCCTAACATTAATAAGGAGTTATAATTTTTTCAAATTAGGACAGGAAAAAATTCTGCTCCACAATTATTTTAATTTTCACTGCCACAATCACAGCAAAAGATCTCTTCCTGTCTCATTTTACTACATGAGGATTGGTTTTACTTCCTCTTCCATGTCTCTTTCTCCTTCCCTTCCAATCCTTCATACTTATACTGAATTTCATTCACATATACCACTAGAACTGGATGCACATAGCCTATGCCTTCCTTATCAGTTCAAAAAGTAAGATTGAAAGTTTTACTTTTAATATTAAATATAAGCAAATAATTTTTTTAAAAAGTGGGACTTAATTCTGAACACCAAGCAATTGTGTGAAGAGCAATGAAGAGAACAAAAGATTTTTTTTTTAACACCACCACCTGACAAAATGATGCCAACTAAAGCATGCAGACACTATGGAAATTGTAATTGTTCATCTCACTCAAATAATGGGTTGCCATATGAAACATGAAATGTATTACTGATGCAGCCAGTTTTGCTTTATATAGTATAAATCCATGCATATACAGTAATTCGTTCCATTCCCTTCATGATTTTCAATCATGATTAATCATACACCAAACTCTTTTTCCAGAGCAATGAAATATATTGCCATCTTTGATGACAATTCCAATGTCATCTCTTGGACAAGAGACATGGCAAAATGTAATCTGAGTTTCCATTTTTTTTCTTAAACAAATGGCATAAAATTTCTCTTTGTATCAAATGTGTTTTCATAGAAAATAATTATTTTTTTCTTGCTCTAACATTATTTGGTTTTTAAGATATAACTATTTTTTCAAACTATTTTGTCATCTAAATGACAAATTTGTCAGTCGTGCAGAAACAAATTACAGATTTTATTACTTGTGGGTACCAAAGAATATAAGGTATGCTTAATTATATATAAAATATATATATATTATATATATATTATATATATATTATATATATAATTAATTCTATACCTCTAGAATTTAAATACACAAATATGTATAATTTGTGTATTGTTTTGAATTTAGAATTGCTAGTGGCAAGTCTCAGAAGTACAGTGTAATGTCTCATAAAAAGAAAGACTGGACATTTATTTTGTATTTTATTTTCTTATTGAAAGGAAAACGATTTTATAGTAGGTTTTTTTTTTGTGTGTGTGTGTGTGTGTGTGCAGCCTATGTTGTGCACTTCTTCATTTTAAACATACGTGGGAGATACAAATGTCTATATAAAAGTCTTTCCTGCAGATACTACCTCCACTGAAAACCTGAGTAAGTAAACAACCTTTACAGTATTTCTCCAGGCCAAGAAATCTGATTTTTATTGAATTAATTCTAGAATGGAAAGATAATAAGAAGTGATGTCTGCTAAAATGCTAAAAAACTGTGACGTTGAAAGCAAAGGCTCAATAATTCAGTCAGTAAATAATACTATTTACAAGATTTCCTTTTGTTCATGCAAGCCATGGTTATTTCACTACATGTGTTAAAGGGAAATTTCAATTATTATGTGATCATTTGAAAGTTTTACTACATTTTCATTTTAATGACGTATTCAAGGAAAAGGTTAGTGAAATTTTTTCCCCCCAGTGTTATCAATCTGGATGTTTTCTGCTTCTTTAATCAAAATTGTAAAAGTCAAGAGCTCCTACCTTTGTTGAAGCAATTAATCAATATTTTGTAAAGGAATCATGTGAGCTTGCTCCTTTTTTTTTCCTAATTTTTGTTGGATTATTAATTTCAGAATGCACATGAAATGTGGATATTCTTTACTGTCTCTGATTAGCCTTCTTTTAGCAAAAAACCCCCCGTATTTAGCACTCTGAGCTCAAAGAAGTCCTGCAAAGAAGGAGCCTTGTTCTTTCCAGTGATGACCAGTGACAGGACCAGAGACAACGCGTGCAAACTGAAAGATGAAATATTATCTTAAATATTGGGAAACACTTTTTTACTGTGATGTTGAGTGAGCATGAGAACACAGTGCCCAAAGGGGATGTGCAGCCTTCATCCTTTGGCAGCTTGCCCAAGGTGGTCACGCTTGAGCAGGGGTGTTGAATTTCAAATTCCAGAACTTCCTCCCAACCTTGACCATTCCATGATTCTGTGAACACACACAATGGAAGTAGGTGCTTTATGAAGGTACTTTACCTCTGAAGTTTTGATTTCCAGAACTGGAGATGATTTTGCATATTAAAAGAGGAAGGGAATGGGAAGTGAAAGCAGAAGGAGAAGCGGAAGGGGAAGCAGAAGAAGAAGGGAAAGGGAAGAAGAAGAGGGATAGAAGAGCAGAGAAGGGAAAACCTCAATCATGTAGCAAAATTTGTCTTAGGAAGATATGTTTATGGCACTGAAAACTTGATCATAGAAGAGATTTTGGGTTTCCTATCTTAATTTTAAAGAAATGTAACTTCTCAGTAGTTGTTGACTGACAAGAAGTTTTTAGAAGTATTCATCTCTATATATTTATATATCTGTTTCTATATATAGATATGTACATCCATGTATATATAGTATATAAATATAAAAACATATTCATTTACATATATAAATAATCTTAGGAAAACTCTTACTGTTTTGTAAAGATGTTTATAGAATAAAAACTCCCAGCTTTTAAAAAAATCATAATACTCCATAAATTATGTGATAAATCTGAAGATTCTTAGTACCTGAACCTGAAAGAACAATTTATATCTTCTCACATCAACCAGACTCTTTAGGAAATCCTTAGCCCAACTATCATATATTCACTTTGGAGTAGTTGAGTACTCTGATGCTGCATTTGTAGGATATTATTTATATGTTCAGCAGAAATCTAAAAAGTGTAAATTATTTACTGTGCACAGATCTAAGGATCTGATAAAAATCTCATAGATCTTTTGAAGAACCAATTTGTTAGCTGTATACAAGTAAGGATTTAGTCATCTTTAAGTCACTGATTTTTTTATTATCAGTCAAATTGAGAAAATTGTGCAAGACTGCAGCCTGTATTTGCATGAAAGTTTTGTTTTCAAACAACGAACTTAGGCAGTGAAGCAAATGAAAGAAACAGTCTTGACACTTGTCAGCCTATATTCTCCATAAATAGTTTCATGTTTGGGAGAAGATTATCAATCCTGAAATATAGGATGTTTCAAAAGAAGAAACTATGTTCTGCAGCACAGACAAAGGAAAAAGCTATTTCTTGTAAAACTAGACGTTACTCAGGCAAAGAAAGCAACTGAGGGAATGCTGGAAAGAAACAGAGACGGAGCCTGATCTGCAGTTCATGTGAAGTCCTCAGGCTCTCCTTTATCTTGGAGTTTATGCTGCAGATGCCTTATAAGGGAGTAGTAATAAACAACATCCTGTCTCTCACTGTGCTATATATAGTACAAAATATTTGTTTTCTCAAAAGTGCAATATAACTTAATGAGATTTTGACAACATTTTCAGGAAAATTGTAAAATTGTCAACTCTCTGAGTGAAAGATACACAATTGCAAAAATTAAGTGAGAAAGATAAACACCAATTGCCCCACAACTTTCAAGCATTTATGAAGCTCAGTAGTCACACTCAAGACTGTGGATTGTTATCTTTAAGGAATTTATTATTTCACAGATATTAGTATTATTTTCCTTTCCTCCTAAAAATAACAGAATCAAATGCACATGAAAAGACCCCAAGGACTGAGCTGGTTGCCTTTGTTTCATGAAAAATAAAATAAAAACCCACAAAAAATGTCCATATGCAATTGGTAGGAAATTTCTCTTTTTTGCCAAGGGGTTAATTCAATGCCAATATATTAAAAAGTGAGTACTAAAAAAAAAAAAAAAAAAAAAAAAATAAACAAAGCAATACAAGTAAATAAGAAGTAAGGTAAAAGGTAGTATTTATCATTTACGATCCTATGATTATCTGTCCTGTCTTTAATTATCACACTCTCATATTACTTTGTTGCTATTTTTCTTGCAATTTGTTTTATTTGAAAAAGCTAATTATGTGTCACTTATTTCATTACAATCAGTGTGCAATTATCACTGATCCTCAGTGAACCAAGTGGTAAATGATAATATCAGGAAATATTTGTTTTCCCCATTCCAAGGAAGCAAACACTATTTACTGATGACTCTCACATTTGTTTTCAGAGTCCCCAAATATAATGATGGGAAAACATTTGAGCTCCTTTTTCATTAAAAAAGAAGAGAGTATGTTTTGTCATAGATCTATGTCCAGCATTTATGACAATTCAGCAAAATGTCACAAGTTTATTTATCATCATCATTGGCTGTCAATATTTTTCTAAGCTCTTTACTATTCAATAAGATAATTACTACTGGAATGCTATTAAATTATAATAGCTGTAAAATATATTTTAAAAATGCTTAAATTTTTATACAATGCTGAATAGTATATTACCACTTCAAAAACAAAGCACATTTTTTGGTTTCTTACATTTTAGTATGTGTCACAGTCTTATGTAGTCAGCATTAAACATCACTTTTAATCAAATGTCACAGACACTGTATTAAATACAGCTGGAATAATAACATTTCTAAAGGAGAATGATAAACATAATTAGATGGCAAAATGTGGATGATTAGATTTTTCAAAGTAGCTAATTCTCTTGATTAATTCAAGGCATTTTATTCTATAAAATCTTGCATTATGCCTTATTAGGAAGCTGCAGCTCTAAGATGCTGAGAAACAGAAGCAGGTAAACCATTCATAATTGTCCTGTTTACAACAATGCAGCCTTCATTTCTGTTAATCTTACAACCAATTTGATTGAAAATTAAAATTATCAAAAAAGAATAAGGCAACAGTAATTCTGTTGTTCATAATTATCTTAATAATTCTTTAGAATTATTCTATAATTTTACAGATTTTTAAACAAGAAAATACTTTGCATACTTTTTTGAGTGCAAAAACTATTTGCTCTATTTTTCCCATTTCTCTATGAAAAATAAGAGTTCAGAAAACTAAAAAAAAAATAAAAAAAATTGATAAATCTCAGAGAGATAGAATGATTGATATTGTGCTGGACTTCATGATTAGAGTGTGGAGCCATCCTATTCAAGTAGGACCACCTAAAACCCATTGCCCCGTTATGTGTTTAAATGGCATTTGAATATCTCCAAGGTGAGACTCCATGACCTCTCTGAACAACCTTTGCCAGTGTTCAGACACTACCACACAAAGTAAAAACCTTTTCTGATGTTCAAAGGGAGCCTTTTAGGTTTCAGTTTGTGCCTCTTGAGCTGTCTCTGTGCTTTACTGAAAAGTGCCAGTATCTTCTTTGCACCCTCTCTTCAGGTGGTTATATAAATCGATCTTTCTGGAGTTTTTTTCCTCTCCAGTTCCAGCCTTTCCTCATAAGAGATGTTCCAACTGTTTCATCTTCTCAGCAGCCTTTGCTGGACTCTTATGTCCACATCTTACACCCCCTGCTCCAGTGACACCATGGCAGAACCAGTTTCCAGCTGCCCACAGCTCTGCTTTGCCTGGCCGTATGCCCCACCAAGCCAGGCACACCTCCAGACATGTCTTGGTTTGGTCTCACCCTGTACCCAGCCCCTGTAAGGAGCCTGATGTCAGGTCTAGACATGCCCTGGTGCTCCCTGGCTGCCCTCCTCCTGGCTGGTTGGTGGAGGGTGGGTCCTGCCTGCCAATCCCTGCCATGATATTCCAAGGGAACATCCTCACCTCATGGAGCAACCATCCTGTGAGGATTTCTGCAGTTGTGCTTGAGAAGTTGAGTGCTCACAACTGAGGATGTAATATAGCCATCATTTAGTCTCCGTGTGTGTACCCTGAGGTACTTTCTGTGGTATTATTTCACTACTTAATACAAAGAATTACTTTTTTTCTCAGCATGAATGGAAGGACTGTAGGTGACACAAGACAGAACTTTTTTTAGCATTAAATATAAAAGAGAAGTATTCCATGGTTTTGCTCTAAGGTGATGTCAAGCTTCCTGTTAACAACAGTGTATAAAGTAGCTACTATGTACTTGTCATGTTTTAGAAGTTGGATTTAATGCCAGGAAATTTTTCACAAAATGTAAAGTATTACCAGCTGTAATGAATTGTAAAAGAGCAGGATTTTCAACACGTAAATTACCGTATAATAATACAGACAGACCCTAGAGTAATAAAAATCAATGGTTAGAGTACATGCTGCCTATTTGCAATAGACGAATATGTATAACTTCTCTTAGACAGATAATTCTAATACAAACACATTAATATTCTGAAACATTCTATTACCCATCTGGCAAAGATAACTTTACAAACAAATGAAGACATCTGTATGTGGAAAAAAGATGTAGATGATGTGATAAATGCAACATGTCACGGCATATATTCAGTACAATTTATACTTTATATAGACCAAAATGCACATAAGGGATGAGGCGTGTGTATAAATTAGATATATACAAACTATAGGTATATATGTTCATGTATGTAGAGTTTAGACTATTTCTCTTTGTGAGAAGTATGATGTGGATGGGTCCAAAACATGTTATGAGCATGGGTAACTGTCGCGCTGCTGTCCTCGAATTCCTCTCTCTACTCCCCCGAGCTGGGGAGGAGATCACACCGGCTGACCTGTGGCACAGCAGCTGACAGCGATGGGGCACTTCCCAGATGCGCCAGGGGCGTCCGGGAACCGCCTCGGCAGGAGGTAGCGGCGACAAGCAGGTAGACGAAGCAAGTAAGAAGAAAAGAGGGACTCTTCTCGGGGGCACAGTCCAGAGCCTTTACTGTCTCCAGGGAATCCTCCGGGAAGAGACCAGGAGGAAAGTGGGAACATAGTATATAAAGGGGGTGGAACACTTGAGGGAGGTGAATACAAGAACCAATAGGAGCAACTTAGGGAGGGAACAAACTTATGACGGATACAATGTTGAACTGTAGTGGTGTAATATTTTTTCAAAATTTTTATGGTATTGGTTTGTATGTGTTCACATAGTTTCTGCAAAGGTATGGTGTTCTGCTCAGGTTCCCTCCTTCTCTCTCTCTCCAGCACCCTTAGATCGCCCCGTCCATCACCTTGTTCCCCTCCCAGTTCTCCACCCAGTTTGATAAATGTATCTTTGTTCTCCCCTCCCTGAGCCCTTGTCCATCACCGGTGGCCACCCCTTTCCCTCTAGAGGGTTCTCCAAAGGCCATCGTGTGATTGGTTCAAGGGCCAGGGCCCCTCCCCAGTTAACCCCTGATTTGATTCCCGCAACTGTTTGTCTTATTACTCCACCCATTTGCTGTTGTCCTATTGGTTGTTTGTTTTCATATTTAAACTCCGGTCGGGCTTAGGGTTATCCGAGTCTCGACTGAAGCCACCCCGTCCAATAAACCCATGCCTGTTCCTTCTTCGTCTGGACTCCATTTCTTCTCCTCCGGCGGGTTGCAGCTGTCGATTACCAACTTTTCTCTGCGGATCCTCTGCCCTAAGGCGAAAGCCTTAAGCGCTCTCCCTGGGAGAACAGCTAATCCCGAGGGGGGAGTGCTCCGAGTGCTGCCGGCAGTGCTGGCCGAGCTAGCCTGGGCCTTTCTAGTTTGAGGAAGCCAGCCGCTCGGGGGCACAGTCCAGAGCCTTTATTGCCTCCAGGGAATCCTCCGGGAAGAGACCAGGAGGAAAGTGGGAACATAGTATATAAAGGGGGTGGAACACTTGAGGGAGGTGAATACAAGAACCAATAGGAGCAACTTAGGGAGGGAACAAACTTATGACGGATACAATGTTGAACGAATAGGGGTAGTAAGGAGGAGGGACCCTTGTTCCTGATCCAATCACCCACCGGCAAGGGGAGAATTTTCTGGAAAGAGAGGAGAGGCCAGTGAGTGATGGACAGGAGCTCGGGGAGGGGTTGGCTGGGGGTTACCGGGGTAACAAGGGAGGAGACAAAAGACTGTCAGGCCTCTAATGCTGGGGAGGGGCAGACCAGGGAAAAAGGGGAATTCCAGGCTGACCCATTTCAAACAAAGGGGGGAATGGATCAAACCAATTACAAACCAAAAGTACACCACAACAGGTAACCTTCCCTCACAGACCTTTCTCTCTTCCCACTTCAAATGCACAAGGCTTCTAAATTCAGGAACATGTTTGAACAGAAACTTGAAGCAGTATCTCTCAGCAATATATCAAAATGGAACAAAACAGCAATTTAAAATGGCATATAAACAATATAATCACCACTCACCCTTTTGGGTGCAAGACAATATTATCTTAGGCTTGTTTTCCTAGACTTTCCCATTTGCTCTTAAACATACAAAAAAAACCAAATAGGCAATGTGCATTTGTGAGTTTTTTTGTTTTACAGGGATTTAATCTGGCATCTGCCTTAACTTTTTGGTCTTCTCATCAGAGTTGTTGTCATGTGTTTTACTTTATTATCTATCTTTATTACATTATAAAGAAAATTAAGAATATCAGAACCATATTGAATACATATAATAAAAAGACAATACTGCATAGATTGATTACAATGTTATGCAATCATTTTTCTGACTATATAAGCAGTATTTTACTTTGAATGGTAACTCACAGCCTCTAATTCAGTGTCTTCAGTCTTTCAAACAGATACATCTTTACCTCCACAAGACCTATCTCTGTGTAGTATCTTCTAATGAGCCCAACCTTTTCTTTGGAGAAAAGTGCTACAATTCTTAGAAATAATTGAGTTGATGTATTGGTTAGATGGTCAGAAACAGTAACCAATCCTCCATGTTCTCCTGGCTGGAAGAAGGACACCTTCATGGAATGGATTTTGTCAGGGTTGGAATTCAGATCTAAAAAGTAAAATAAAATTAATGTCATAATTAAGCATAATTTTTGATTCACATGAAAAATTTAATTCACGCTCAAAAGAACCAAAGAGACCAACAACTTAATACTATGTGGAAAAAGTTTGGTGAAGCTTCTTTTTTTTTTTTTTTTTTTACATTAAGAAGCATTAATAAATCCAATTCTAATACATTATAGATATTTTCATATATTCTTTGTAACATCTTTATTTATATTGATGTGATGCAGAGAAAATTGTCAGAATTGCAAAATAAAAACAAAAAACTCCAAAAGCCTTGCTGAGGTTTTGTATAAGTTTCAATGAATGTTCCTACAGGTATAAAAGTCAGTACATAAATAAAAAAAAAACCAGACACGAACACAAAAAAAAAAAAAAAAAGAAAAAAAAAATTGAAACTTTGATATTCAGTAGTTAAGTTCAGACTACCTTGATCTTTATCAGAAGATTTTCCTAAGTCCTCTGACACCCATATTTCAGTGGTGATGTGATATTTGTTATGTTTCCTGGAAGGTGTTGAGTCAATGATCAAAATTTGAGAACACTTGATGTGACATCTATCATCCTGAGCTGCAGCCTACTAAATAGACTGGAAGAATAGCTTTTATGTTTTTCGCACCTTTTATTCCCCCACTAAGGGGTCAGAAAATGCTTCTGAGTCTTAACAATGTGCCAGTGTTTTTTCAGAATCAATCCCAGCTACTGTGTAACAGCCACATCTCCTTTGGGGAATCAATATCTTAAGAGTTACTCAGAGCAAAAGTTAGGTCTTTATTATAGGTCAAGCCATGCTGACAGGTTGACAAGGTAGAGAATGTCATTTATCCTTTATGGCAGAACCAGGAACAGAGCTCTGTTCTGATCAATCCACTAACAGGATAAGAAAGTGTCTCAAAGTGACATGCTGTGTCCATTGAACTTAAACAGCACCAATCTGCTGTTCATTTAAACCTTGCCTTTGGCAATTTTCTGGAAATGTCTGTTGAACACTTTAGATAGTTCTTATATTTCTTTCTGCAAGGGCCTGTCTAGAGTTTTGTCCTTGGAAAAAAGTTTATGTGTCCCAGCATTTAAAATGAAGACCCAAATTTTACATCAAAAGACTGTCCAATGGAAAAAGCTTTGATCAAAAAGCAATTGATGCACGTCATGTTTTTAAATGAATATAATATTGAAACAGTACGCATTCATTTCAATAACTATTCAAAAGTGTGTGTGTGTGTGCGTTTGTGTGTGTGCATGTGTGTATGTGTGTGTGTGTCTACAAATGTAGCAATATTTAAATGTGAATTTTCCAGGTAATTTCAATATTATTTAATTGGATTTCTTACTACCAAGTATCTTTAGGATCTAACATAAGTTACCTTTCTATTTTCATGATTTTATTCCCATTCCCTCTTAAAAATTTATAAAACATTTGGCAGCATTTACAACACAATGTAATTAGACTTGATTTTTCTGATTCTACAAGTGATGTCTGAACAGAAGAAACTAAAGTGCCCAGATTTTAACTTGATATGGTGTTACATGTTTAAAATTATTCCATTATTTTAGGTCATCAACTCCAGCTCTATAAATTCAATATTTCAAATATTCCCTGAAAGTCAAAAAGTGCGTGTATATCTGCAAGTACATGTGTGCACACTGCTTTGAGAAGAAAAGAGAGAATGCAAGAGATAATGATCCTACTTCTCAGACATTTCTTTGGGTAGTCACTGCTTTTTTAAAACCATTGGATAACTTCTAAATTACAAAGAAATGGTTGGGATAGAAGGTTAGAAGGGTGTGAGTGTGCCTACATGATCTACCCACAGCAAACAAAACTATCTGGAAGGTATTTGCCAAAAAGTCATGTTGTTAAAATGGAAGAAAAGCATCAGCCTAAAATAAATGCTGATCATCAGCTGGACTCAACAATAACCAGGACATACTGAAGAGACTTTTGAAGCAAAGCAGGAATCAGTCTGGTCAGAAATAGAAAAGAAGCATGAACATTTCTAGCACAGAGATAGAAGCCTTGGAAAGGAAGAATCTCAGAGCTCTTTCCCTGCTGTCCTGTGTTCCCAGGACATCTGACAACTGCTCAAACTTGGTAGCACAGCCTCCCCAAGGATCACTGAGAGTAGCCTGGTCCCACTTAGCAAAATGATAAGACCCCAGTGCTTCATTGTGCAAAAGTAATGTTATAGTTTGCATGTTTCATTACTAATCTTGAATATATGGTTTACTGACTGTCAGTTAAATAGCCTGTCATTAATAAACTCATTAATCACTTTGGTCAGGAGTTTGCCTTAAAGCATTCATATTGAGTATTTTCTCCTTGGGATATGAGAAAATTTTTGACATTTTGCTTATCAATTAATATGGAAATATGGACAGTCATGTAATTTAATATAGATTGAGAAATGAGATATAAGAGTAGTTCAACTTAAGTAAAAGTAAGGTATGCAAATTAGCACTGATTAGCTGAAATCCCAAATCTTGATGGTAGGAACGAATAATTAGGGGAGGAGAGTGAATAAAAAATATCTCATGACAGACTATTGTGGGCTGCTTCAATCTTACCTGCTAAACAAGACATCTCTTTAGATCTGGCATATGAAAATCTAGTGGCCCACTAAAAAATGGAGCAAAAGATAAGGTTTTCCTCAATATCTACTGGATATATATTCTATGTCTCAGCAAAGACAGTGCACTAGATTGGACTGCCAGGGAAGTGGTGGAGTCACCATCCAATCACCAAAGACTGGATGTGGCACTTAGTTTTATGGTTTAATTGACAAGGCAGAGGTTGGTGAAAGGCTGGAGTCAGAGATCTTGGGCAGCTTTTTCCAACCTCAATGACTCTGGAAATCTGGGATATCAGGAAGAACATTTAGCATAAAATCCTAAGGCTGAAATTTTTCAAACTTTAATTCTGCGGTGGAATATAGATATTCACAAGACCACTGTACCCAACGCCTTTATATGAGAGCACAATACATGTTCAGAACCTGGTATCCTCTACAGGGCTGCTTTCTCAATGTCTTCACAGACATTCTTCTTCCTCCACCTTCCCTTAAAATAATTATTTGATCAGATCTACACTAATATCAGTTTTAGAGTTAATGCTTTAATGGCTTATTAATGCATGTAAAAAATACCAGTAAAAAGCATACAGCATATATAAAAATATTGATTTATTGATTTGACCATCATGTGGATTTATTCCTACTGACTATAAAGACAGCCTTAGCATTTGTCTGCCTTTAGTCATACCAATTATTTATGACTTCTATTTTGAGAATGCAGACTGTTTTAACATGGATTTTTTTATATGTTGTCTCCATCAATCCTTATGTCAAAGGCAAAGTGTGGGATCAGTAACTATATTACTGGTAATTATGACGGGGGGAAAAAATAAAACAGAATAGAAAACTTTCCTAAGCATCAAAGATATCTATTTAGAATCCAGACAGCAGCTTGTGTTTGTGCTTATCTGGGCAATTGCAATCATTCTGAGACTTACTATAGTTTCACTCATCTTCCTTTGAGCTTTTTGAGCTACTGGACAAAAATGCAGTTGTACAAAGATTATACTTGTTTACATGTGAAAACAGAATATTCCATGAAAAATATAGATCTATTTCCCTTCTGTGTATATAAGGATAATTATATGTCTATGTAGTGTGCCTTAAAGTGGGGTCATGATTTGATTAAGAACCTATTTTGAACTTTAAACTCCTGTTTCTAATGAATTAAACCATTAAATTAGTGAAATATTTCTTCATAATCATCTGGTATTTTGCCCATATTTAACTAGAAACAGGTACAGAATTTACTAATCTTCATTAAAAAGTATTCAGTTTTCCTTGTATGTGAAATAGTTATTTCTAAAATTTTATTACTGTGCTAACTGCTAAGATATCATTAGCTTGGTGTGGGTCACTGTAGTTTTTTTCTTGATCTGTCCTTTACATAGGCATTATCATATTAAAGTGTGGACACAATAAAACTCCATTGCTACTATTATTCCTGTTGTTACTTCTTATGCATGCATATCAATTCTCACAAATTTTATGGATCAGTTTATGAAATAAAATTAAAAAAACATATTGGGGTTTTCTTTTCTTTTCCCCATACTGGGGAACAGTTTTACTATTAACACTACATGAAAGAAAAGCTAATCTCTTTAAAAAACTCAGTTATCACCTCATATCTTTGTAAATGGAACTGTTTTGAAGGTGAACAAGTTAAACTACTGTTTTCTTATTCCTCTCTCTTTCTTTCTTTTTCCTCCCTACTTTTTATGAATAAAACTGGGACTTTTTTAGGAGAAATTCAATGTAAATTACATGTCTTTTATGCTGGAACATTATTTTATAGTTTATAATCCAGGACAGTACAGGTAAAGGGGCATACATTGACTGCACATTCACATATATATCTTGTATAAACTCTTCAGTGAATCAGCATTTTCAAAACCAACCAACTAATTGGTCAAGAGCATTTGGACAAGATTTTTAAATAATATTGTTTTAATTATTAAAAATTGTTATGAATATTTGTACATTTGAAAATTTACAATCATAGAAATTATTTTAAAAGTGCATGCATTATTATGTAAAACAGATTAAAACAGCAACTTGGAAAAATCTTTTTTCAAAAAATCAAGTCTTTCATGATAGCATAGAGATAAGCATTGTGAGAACACAGTAAAAATATTTAAAACTTTAACAAATAAGGTTAATATGTTCAAGAGCAAACTTGTGTCTTCCAATTCCCAAGTGGAGGGACATTTAAAATTCAGTCCTATCAACAATTACAAATCTGGTATTAGCACCCATGAGGGAAAAGATAGCATTTCAATACGCTCAATGTAATTAGACAAAATTGCCTTTTACTGCAATTCATAGGGAGAAATTGTTCCCTCAAATACAGACAACAGTTTGCCAGACTGCTTGGTATAACTATCATTGTTAATTTCTGGATATTAAGAGACATATGGACTGCGCTGCTGAGAGAAGTCAGATGAACTTATAGAAGGGGTCTGGGGCATATTTAAGGACATTAAAAGGGCAAGATATTGCAAGTAAATTCTGTAATAAACATTTATTTGGTTCAACTTCTATTCTTTGTTATCCCAAAATGCTTATTTTATCTTTATTAGGTAGTTAAATATGTAGAAACATATAAACTATAAATCACCTTGGGAACCATATACCAAAACTTGAGTCATTAAAAATAGACAATAGTCATTTTGCAGCTGAATTTTATGCATGAGCTTGACTGCAGACGCTGCATGCCATTCTGAAAATGGCATTTCATGAATGTGAGAAAGCATGCTTTGTTTTTCATAAAGAAATTGTATTTCTTGAACAAAAGATGGATATCTGATAAAAATAGAATTTAATATTAGTTGCTTACAAATATAATGTTCAAGTTTATTTAATTGAGTGATGGAATGCTTTCTATATCCCAATGTACAGGACAAGAGTCTTTCTCTTCTAAAAAATTCATCTTAAAAACCACTTTGTCCCTGCTCATCCAAAGATATCATGAAGGATGTATAATTACATGGGCAAATAGAGTACCAGATTAAAAAGAACTCATGAGGCTTAATTCAGATTCCCCTGAAATGAGCTGGAGTACAGCCCTATGATCTCAGCTGGAAAATATGCTTCCAAAGAAGACTAGAATAATTATGACTAAATGTTTATAATAGTTATTCCTAAAGGACTTTTGCTAAAGATCCCCCAAAACCTCTACCTCATAGACAGGATTTTCTATGTTTTTAAGATGTTTCATCATGCTAAGCATCAAGTTTTCTATATTAGGCAAAAATAAATATGTCACACTTTAACTCAAAGAAACTCAGTTCTAACCTAGAACCTTAATGGATGACTTAGAAACCAAGGATAAATAACTTTTTTTTATAAAAGCAGGAAAATATCATGCTATGAAAACTAAAAATCTAGTGATTTTTGGGGTTTTTTAAATGGACTGTAAATGTCCAAACTATTTTATCAATTTTCTTAACCTGCAGTATAGTTTAAGTCCAAATGCTAAACTTCAGGGATAAGGCTTTTCTTATGTTTTGTATCCAATCAATCACTTTTAAATGTGTATTACAAATAATGCCAGGAAAAAAAAAAAAAACACAACAAAACAACTCAACTACAAAACAAAGAAATAAAAAGCCCAAACAAAACCCACATCACCACGAAAATAAAGGTGTAGTAGCATTGAGAAAAAAAGGAAGGATTGTAAAATAAATTAAATTTGCTGTAGTATACTACTCAGAAAATAGATTTTTCAGTTAATAAGTTACACATCTAAAACCTTAATTCCAACTTTCCCTCAATAAGCAAATGTTAAAAATAATTACTGGAAAATGCTGTAAAGGAGTTGTGAAAGGGAACTTAGCTCAAATTCTCCTAAAATACTCTATCTGCTACAATTACCTTTGTATAAAAATGAGAGTAATTCTAAAAACTCTATAAAACTATATATTCTCTGTATTTTTCTATACTTTTGACTTTCTATACTTCTTGACACTGAAGAGTGGAAAAGGCACTTATGAAAAAATACACTGTTAAAACTATTACCACTTTATAATGAAAAATAAATTGGTAACTGATGCAATTCTTAAGGAACAGATGACCACTTAACATTCTATGTATTTTAGCCATGGATAGGAAAACCTGTTCTGTAATGACATATGATATTCCAAAATGCATATGTATAGGATCCTTTTTCCATAGAGACTTTAATTTGATGCAACTTCTTATCTGAAGATACATTGAAGTTGCAATTTTTGTATATTTGCCAATATTTTTTTTTATCTCCAACCAACCATCTTCTCCTGTCAAAAACTATCAAGATTAAGTTTTTACAGTGTTTGAATGTTTGTGTTATATGCCACAAAGTTCTGAAAATGGTCATACCCTTGATGTTTCACCAGAGTATTCTGTTTCCTGACTTCTTATTTTAATTTTGACTTCTGTTTCTACTTGTATTGTTTTCTCATCTTTTAAGTGGTGAATAATGTCATTCCTTATCAGGAGACATATAAAAATCTTTCTGATCTCTTTCTCTCCTCTTTCTGATCAATTGAATTGGATGAGTTTGTGAATATAAAAATAAGTGGTCATTACTTCTTATGAGTGAATAACAAGTGAATACCAACTAAATAATGAAGTACTCTCCATCCCCACTATATTTGTACCCAAAACAGAAGCTAGAAATGTGGCACAGCATAAAGAACTATGATGCAGTCATTATTCCCATTTTATAAGTATGGCTCAGAAGTATTTATGGGGTCTGAAAGAATATATATGCTAGTGTTACAAATAGTTATAGGGTATGTTCTATGACTCCGGGACTTGAAAAAGTAAAACAAACATTGCCCTGATGTTTTTCCATTCCTGCTGGCATTTTCCATGCAATTCCTAGACATGGTTCCATAGTTGCTGTGGGTCAGAGACCTTTATCAAAATCTAATATTGATGCATCTACTGATGGTATGTGTCTCAGCATGTTTACCAGTATGGAAATCAGTAATTATGTGACCACAGTCAGAGAGAGAACAGGCTCAGGGCACTTTTACTTTAATGGAGCAGGAATAACTCATGAAACCCTCTTCTTCTTCAGGCTTCTCCAGGCAGAATCTTAACACTCATTTCACTTTAAAAATGATGCTGTAGCACAGAGGAAATAGATGCAATATTTCATAGAATCATATGCAGCCAAAAGTTATCTTTAGCTCCACTATTTCTAATACAATTGATAATGCAATTTCCTTCCACAACACCAGATGCTTAGTAAGAATTATGTAGCAATTCATATTCTTTTCCACTGAAATAATTCAAATATAGTGGGATTTACCTCATCTACCTTTAAATTTTTATAATGCAGACATCTACATCTGAGCTTGTCAGCTAGAGGTTTTATTCCTTGAATAAAAAGGGGCACTCCTAGAACATGTTTTATCTCATCCTAGAATAGATACCTAAAAGCGTTAGAAGAACTTTATTTTGGTGGTAATATATATCTCCTTGAATTACATAGTGAATCTGGTTGATGAATCAAGATGAAGATATGTACATAGCTGAAACTGGGATGATCTTAGAAATAACTTAATTCTACATTAAAATATTCAGACAGAATCCTTACCCCACCTATATTATTTGAGTCTTTGCGTTTAATTGATCTCATTTTGTTTTCTCAAAAAATAAATAGGAAGCCCCAACATAGCTTACTGTCTTTAGCAGAGGCATGTTAGGACTAAACAGCAACTTTCTAAATATGTGGTCAATTTATATGCACTTCTTTTTATCCAGAATATTGAACCAGAAAAATAACTAATTGAAAATAAAGCTATCATTTATATTGCATGTGTCTTGAATATAAAAGATTCTTCTATAAATCAAGGTTTCAATGTACTTAATGTAATATTTTCTCCCTGTACTTTTCTTTATTGTGTCATACACATGTTAACTTGAAAAAGCTCCACTTTTTAATTCATAAGTGTTCTTTTAATCTATTCATCTAGCAATGTCTTCTCATACTTGGATGGCACAAATTTGTAAAAAATTTTCTGGAAGAAAGGACCAGATAGATGCTCATGTACACATGTAAATCATTGATATGTCTGCCAAAAATGAAATAAAAACAAAAAAAGGTCCATTACAATTTCCCTGTATTCTTACATCATTTTGACCTGATTTGCCTTTCTGCTAATACTCATCAGAATCCTCGGTTTTGTGTTAAATAGGATGGAAATTGCAGAGAAGAGAATTGGCATTTTAAGTGAGAGTCAGGCCCTCTATATCCATGTCATTGTGACGAATTTTTATAGGAATGTTATAGATACAGAACTAGTGATTAGCTCCATTGCTATGCGATCCTGCATCTCTGCGACAGAGAGCGATCATCAAATTCACATTATCTGGGAACTTGGGACTTAGTAGAAGCTGACCATGCCAGCTGGAAGAGGCTTAAAACATGTGTTATGCTATTAAGTGGTATTACAATGTACCAATAATGGATTACAAAAAAACCTCTTTTAGACCTCGTTACTCAAAGTATAGATGTACTGTGCACATTGCATAGCCATGGCAGTGTAGTTTGCTGAAAGAAAAATGATTAATTTGTTTTGCATAAAATTATGCAGAGGCAAAACTGGACGGAATCAATTTACTCAACCAAAATAAATGCATAAAAATTATAATAAGAACAGGACTGTTAAAAACACTACAATTTAAACATGAGTTTTTGGGGGGTTCATCTCATATTTTACTGAAAATGGATTTTCACTTTTGGCGTTGATGCATGTCCCATAAATCAATTTTTGCATTGTGGCTGCACTTAACACAATTTACTTAAGGACACCTTAGTGTGTAATAGGCAGATGAAAGAAAACATTATCAAAAACCATAACAAAGTCTTCCAACATAACTTAGGAAACAGGTATGAAAATTATTGAATCTAGGAATTTTGAGCTGTTCCATCTCCCAACTGTTTTAAACTAGTTTTTTTTGGCATTCTTGTTTCATATCACTATGGAAAACTAAATTTCCAAACAGAAAAATAATCTTCCTCTCAGGTTAACATCCATCCAATACTGTTATACTGGTAGAAATAATAAGATCCTTTGCAGTGTAGTTAAATAGCTTTATATATGTCATATTTATTCATCTGCCCACAGTTCTAATACACCTGTCATTTTAGTTTTCAGTTTTCATGGGTAGCCAATGGCAATAATGAAATTTTCTCCAGGAAAAGCAAGTTCCTCTGCTGTAATTTGTGTATATAAAGGAACTAGATGTGAGCAGTAAGTGAAAATTTTGTTGATAGTATGGAGTCATTCTAGATAATGTGGACATACAGCCAGACCATGCAGAACTGCATAAAGACCAAAAATAGTGTTTATGACATTGCAGCAGAATGGAGAATTAATTTTAATGTAGGCAAGTATAAAGTGGTTGGGAAAAAAGCAAATATATAGCATGGTCACCCTGAACTGGCTGTTATCCCCAAGGTAAAACTTTGCAGTAAAGAAAAACTGGAGGCTGTTCTGTAGTAGTCAAAAAATAAAAGCGAAGGTGTAAATTCTTGTTTTGAACACATCTTGAATATGACCATGAAGAAAGATGATCAAAGTCACAAAACAATTCTCACTTGAGGTATGAGCACTAAAGATTTTCTGATTGGAAAGAGATAAGTGAAGAGAATAAGAAAGAAATCTACAATCCGAAGTCTGATTAAAAGACAATACGCATAAGTCAACAGTTCATTCTAATATATTAAATAAGGAACATCAAATTAAACTAGTAGTGTCTAAGTGGAGAACTGAAGGCTGAATCTTTCCAGAAAACAAAACTCAATGCCAAAGACTTACTGTGAATGCTTGAAGTTTATATCCACACAAGGCTGGACAACAAGAAATGGAATCCAGATGGGATAGCTGGACTCAGGTAAATCAATTGCAGGCAACAAAGGTGAAAATAACTCAGAAAAGCAGTTAAGAAAATCATTCTGTTTGTGTGTCACATAGTCCGTTCTTTGTGTGTGTCCTTTCAAAATAAGATAGCAAAAGTCTTATTGTGAAATGCAAGTCTAAGACAATACAGATGCCCTCGTACTTATCTGCATTCACCTCTTGCATAAATTCATGGACGAAAAAATATTCTACTAATATGAAGTCACCACCTCTGAATCACTGAGTGTCTGAAGCATGATTTACAACACCCTGAGACAGAATGCTGTTCAATGCTGTTCTTCATCTTCTCTGTCCTGCTGATCTTTCCAGCACTTTTCACCCTCCTAGACAGAATTCCAGTCATTGTGGATCTTTCATCTGAAAGATCAATATAATTTTTTTAATGTTTGTATAAAATTACAGAGATGTGAGATAATGGAATAAAAAATGGAAGAATAGATCACATTTTATATAAGTATATAAATTCAAGAGTCTGGAAGATTTTTTCACCATTCTTGGAAGAGAAAATGTTATTGCAGCCAATGAGAAAATTTATAACCTCTGTGCTTTAAAGAGTTTGCATTTTGGATAGTCTTATGTAATGAGTTGTCATTGTGATAGTCTTGCACTTCCAAACAGTAAATGCAAATCTTCCTCAAAAAGTTTCTATTTAAAAATAGGAAGGATTCTAAAGACTTCTTTATTAGTCTCATTTTGTCCTCCAAAATTGCTTCAGGAGGTATAAATTTCAATTTATTATAGCCCTGAAATTTTGGAGACTAAAAATGCAGAGAACAGTTATAATTTTAAAATGGGAAAAATGATGTCACAGCTCACCTTTATGCTGTGGCAGTAATAATTTAAAATTGTGCACACACAAACCCATATATATTTTTTTTCTATAAAAGAGAAATGTAAATAAGAAATAAAGAAAGTAAATAGGATCTGTCAATAACAACTACATTTTTTTATAAAATCATAGAATGATTAAGGTTGAAAGGGACCTTAAAGATCATCTAGATCCAATCCCCTTGCCATGGGCAGGGAGCCTTCCACCAGACCAGGTTACTAAGTGGCCCATCCAGCTTGGTCTTGAACATTTCCAGAAATGGGGAGTCCACAACCTCTCTGGTTTCATGACCTTCACAGTGGAAATTTCCTTCCCAATATCTAATTTAAGCAAACCCTCCTTTAGGTTACAACTGTTCTTAATTGTCCTATCACTAACTGCCCCTGTAAAAAGTCACTGTCTAGCTCTCTTGTTTTCCCTTTAGGTACTGGAAGGCTGCTATAAGGTCTCCCCAAAATATTCTCCTTTCCAGTCTGATTTTTATTCATGATGAGTATCTGAGAAGTTTCTATTGGCAGATTTTCCAGTGTATCCTTCAGAAATATTTACTTTTTACTGATACCTGACTTTATGTAGTTGTATGAAAAAAAGTATTTATGCAACAATAATATACATGTGCACATTTTAATCAGTAAGACAGGTTCCTTCAGAGAGTAGGTCTAAGAGGCAACTGAAGTAAGTTTTAAATGGTCACTGCTGGCAATGAAGGATGTTCTGGTAACTATGTGGAAATGATGCTCAACATGTAGACAGACAAAATTAAGCAGACTTAAAAATATTTGGGGAAGTCCAGCCAAAAAAGACCTTTCTCTTAGTCCTTCTTTAAAATCAGAACCATATGAATCTTTGTGAGATAAACTATTAACTTTCTGTTCAGTTATGAATATACTTCTCTCCAAACATCAGCCTAAGAATAATTCCCTTTACTTTTAGTACTGTCTCTTTCTGTTGGAAACAATAGCTTCATGAAATAGCTTTCAAAAAATTATTATGTTTTGCCTAAAATCTGTTAGTATTCTCTTAAGCCCACTGTTTCCTTTGGGTTGCTGCTCCAGAATTTCACTTGTGTCATTATTCAATAATTTCTTTTAAATTGCAGTGTATTTGAGGTGATGCATATTTTGTGCTCACTGGGTACTAGAATGAAATGTTTTTTTCATTTTCATAATGTTTATTAACTGGTGTATTTCTAGACAGCAAATATATTAGATCTGTCTCTGTCTGTATTGTTAAATACCTCCATTCTAGGGCATTAACTTTTTACTTGTGGCCAGGAAGAACACAAACACGTATGTCCACAAACTTTAGAGCAAGAGCACTATAGAACATTAGGTTTGATGCTCTGTTGCTGTGATTCTAGAAAACTATGTAGTTTTGCTACATAGAGTGTTTTGTTGTTCTTTTTTAGTTAAAATTATTCAGTATTTGAGACTATAGTACAGTCTTAATAAAAAAAGGCTGCACTACAAAAACCTGACACATAAAACTGAGTATAAGTGCTGCTAGTGTTGTGATACAAAGACTTCTGATAGAGTTTCTGACAAAAAATTAGGAAATATTAAATGGTACCCGATTCTGTGTTGATCATACTGACATGTAAGAGCAATTACAGGTGTGAACTACCTCCCAAACAATGGTGAGGCTTTGTTGAAAAACTTTGTTGGACAATTCCAAATTAGAGTTAAGGAGCTAAGCAGTGTGGATGATCCAGGATCAGCTGCTGGAATTTTCCCCTACTGAGTTTTACTTGACAGAATCACAGAATATTCTGAGTTGGAAGGGAACCACTAGGATCACCTAAGTCCAACTGCTGGCCTTGGAGACCCTCAGAATCACACCATGTGCCTGAGAGCATTGTCCAAATGCACCTTGAAACCTCCCCTGACACAACTTCAGGCGATTCCCTCAGGTCCTGTCACTTGTCACAAGAGAGGGGAGATCAGAGTCTGCCACCCCCTTCCCCTCATGATGAAGTTATAGAGTACAATGAGGTCTGCCTTCAGTTTTCTCCCCTCTTCTCCAGGTTGAAGAAGCCGACTGACTTCAGCTCTTCTTCATATGGCTTCCCCTCAAGGTTCTTCACCATCTAAGTTGCCTTCATTTGGATACTGTCCAATAGCTTTATATCTTTTTTTATATTATGGCACCCAAAACTGCACACAAGGCTCAAAATGAGGGTGTTCCAGTGCAGAGCAGGACAGGACAATGACCTCCCTTGCCTGGTTGGTGATTCTGTGCCTGACACACCCCAGGACAAGGCTGGCCCTTCTGGCTGCCAGGGCACAATGACTCATATTCAATTTTTTGGTCCTTTTTGACCAGGACCCTCAGGTCCCTATCCTCTCTGCTGCTCTCCAGCATGTCATTCCCCAATCTGTACATACATCCAAGGTGCAGAATCCAGCACTTGCTTTTATTGAAGTTCATATAATTGGTGATTGCCCAGCTATCTGATTTCTTGAGGCCTCTCTGTGGGGCCTCACTGCCCTCAAGGGAGCCAACAGCTTGCCCCAGTTTTGTATGATCTGCAAACTTGCTTAGTATCCATTCCAGTCCAGCGTCCAAGTCATTTGTGAAAATGTTGAAGAGCACAGGGCTGAGGATGGAGCTCTGAGGAACCCTACTAGTGATACTTTGATGTCACTCCCTTCAAGGTAACCCTTTGTTTCCAATCCATGACCCAGTTGCTCACCCAGCATATAAGTTTATTCAGCTGTTTGCTGGACATTTTGTCCAGAAAGATCCTGTGAGAGACAGTATTGAAAGTTTTACTGAAATTTGAAAAGATTGACTTTCCTTAATCAACTAGGTGGGTTCACTTGTCATAAAAGGAAGTCAGGTTCAAGAAGCATAAATGAAGCCATGCTGGCTGTGACTTATGATTACAGTGCCCTCCAAGTATTTTTCAATAATACTTCCCAGCATAATTTTCTCCATAATTTTACCATCACTGTAGTGAGACTGGCAGACCTGTAGTTTCCAAAGCTATCCTTCTTGCCTCTTTTGAAAATTGGAGCAAAAATTTCCTACCTTCCAGTCATCTGGGACCTGTCCAGATTTCCAACACCATAAAAAAATCACTGAGGGACACCTCGTTAGGGTTCCCATATGTGAATCCTATCAGGACTCATAGATTTACAGGAATCCAGGTGGAGCAGCAGATACACACGAGTTCAAGGTCAACTAGGAGTTTATCATTCTCACCACTCATGGTCCTCCAGCTCAGGGCACTAAGACCCCCTTAGTCTGTCATGTGGGGTGAAGATAGAGGCAAAGAATGAGCTAAACATCTCCACCTTGTCCCTGTTTCCAATAACAGGCCAATGTAATTTCTGCTAGGTTGCTAAGCCATTATCCATAATTTTTGAAAAATCACAGCGGTCAGAAAGAAGTCTCAGTCAATATTCATTTGTTAAGTACATTGCAATAAGATAGTTTTTTCAAATTTAAATTAAAATTTATATTTATTTGTTTGTTTGTTTGTTTGTAATAGTAGCCATGATTCTTTCTCATTTTGGGTAATTTTATCTGTACACTGACTCTAATTGAGGTCTCACTGATGTCTTGCTCAAAGGTACTAATATTTCTGCTTAGCTGGAAGTATTTTGGTTACTGATTTGGGAGAACACAGTTACTGTTTTTACAGCTTTATTCCATTATTGATTTACTATCATCCTTATAAATGGATAGATACCTGGGCTTTTTAAAATGAATTTCTTATTCCCAGTTTGTTTGTAGGCCCAAGACTTCCCTACAGATTCTTGTTCTGACTGTTTAAATGAATGGATTTTCACTTTGTTCTCATAAATTCCCCCATGCCCTATTACTTCATTCTCTAAGGCTATTCATTTATTTATGTGTAATATTTCACTTCTTCCCTCCATTCAAAATGACTGCCAACATTGTGATATCATCTAATTTCATTACCTCACTTTAACCTTTGCACCAAGGTCAGAATACAAGATTGAGATACAGTGACTGGTCCCATTCCTCAATAAATTCCAAGTATGACTTCTCCACAGTTTAATATCTTCTCTTTAGTAAAAAAACCCAGCTATTTTCACGTCATACTGTATGCTCTATGTAAGCTCACGTCATGTATATTTGATTCCTCAAGGCTTTAAGAATTTTTCCTTAAGTATTTGTTCTAAAAACTTATATGATTTAAGGACAAGCAAATTCAGTTATACATATGTATATATTTCAATTTTTGTTCTCTTTATATATATTGATATTTATCAAATCACTTTTCAAATTTATTCATACAGTGTGATGCATTGCTTGTCCAGAGTTCTCTAAGGGAGGTTATCCTGCTAGTCTATCATGGATACATTTTAATTTTAGAGGAATTGTTTTCAATTTTCATATCATTGTATATCATGTCCAGGTTGCAATCCTGTCTGTTCTCCTTGTCAGATAGGACAAATATATTAGGAAATCATTATATACATAGTTTTGAGTTATAGTCAAAGTGTATTTAGTCAACATTTTTCTCATGAAGTATAGTACTTGTTCATCTGTGTGCCTGTTTTTCAAACAAAACTTCAGTAGATTATTCTATTATGCCTTGTGCATCACTATTAAGCCTTTAGCAAACTTTTATGATCAACTTAGAAATTCCAGATATTTATCATTGAAATCACAACTCAAGTTCTGTGTCAGTGTATGATTGTATCATCTTAATTTAAGTCTGTATTCTCTCACAACGCTGTAACTACTTGGCCCAAAGGGGAAAGGGTTATGGTTCTGAAACATCTCCTCCACACAGAGTAGCTGAATGGTGATGCTTTCTCCACCTGAAGTTAGCATTTTTACTTCACGTATCTGAAAGAAATCGAGTCTTTTGATGTAGTCCCAGGTTGCTTACTCAGATGCAAAACCAAAGCCCCTCAGGTCTCTAATATAATTGCTGAAAACCCAATAACTTAGAAAGAAATATGAGGAGATATCGAGTGAGGGACCTATTTTTAAACTCATCATGCAATTAATTCAAATTTCTTCCAAATCCTAATTTCAAAATCCTGTATAAGATCTTTGCCTTTATATCTTGGACAGTTTTTAATAAAGAATACAACACTGAAATTTCAGGATGCTAAATTTTCACCACTGTGTGCTGATCAGATAAAATCACTGTACAAGAAGCACAACATTTTTTGCCTATCACTCCCTAATAAGGATGTTTGTGTTTGATAAGATATGGGTTTTTTTCCATGTTCTGTATAGGAAGATAAAGCTCTTTATTTTCCTTTTGTTAATATACTAGAATTTTGCTTTTGATTACTTAAAAAGAATGTGTTACACACTATTATATAAGACCTAATAATAATAGATGCATATTAATGTAAAAATTACTGTGACAATGCTGAGGGTGAATATCACGAGAAAATATTAAAACTAGTGAAATATACTGAACCAAACTAAGCAAAATGTTCATAAGCATAGAAAATTCAGTGATTAATAGTCAGCAGGATTCTAGCTTTTTATGTCACTGCTTGGATTTTGTGGTGTTACTAAGCAACAAAGGTTACTCTTCAGCAACACTTAGATGCAGTATTTGCAGCTTCAATCAAATCAGCTGCTAAGTGAACAGTATTTGTGTAGTATGTTTGTCAGTGATAGATAAGCAGTACAAGCAAATCAAATATATGTTAATTTATCTTATATAGCATAATTGTAACAAGTCGCCTCTTAGATGGTTCATAGACTTTTCTAATGTACATCTCTGTATATGTAATTTATCTTATGGTGAACATTCTTGGTAACAGGCATAATTCAGGCAGTATTTTAGCTTTGCTTTCAAGTTCCAAATAGCATTTACTGAAATGTACTAAAAATGGCTATTAAAACTGTTATATTGATATCAAGATAAGTATAGTCCACACAAAAATATTGAAGTCAGGACTATTTTTTATTGCTGTTACATAATAATTATTTTTTAAAAAACCCAGAAGCCTGTAAGATATTGTGCATCACTTTTTAATTTTATCTTCTACTTCTCCCTGCAGTACTAAGAGAGAATACTAGACAAAGTAACATGACAGGTTGTTGAAAGATCTGTCAGTTCTGCTGCTTTTGAAATTACGGATGTTTTAAAAGCAAAAAGAGCTACCCAAAGAAAGCTGCTCTATTTCAGGCAGCTTAGACTGCAAACCAACAATTTCTATCAGCAACTTGCTAATAGAACAAAGTTTGCTTCAGATATAGCATGATTCCTTTAAATTTGAAAGGTCATAGGGGTGAACATTTTTTATCAAACTGCATGCCACCACATGGATGGTCTTGCTCTCATATTATAATGATTCAACAGAGATAATTGTGGAATTCCCATTAAAAAAAAGCAAAAAAACCACCAAAAAAACAAAAAAAACCCAAAAAAACCCCCAAAAACAAAACCAAAAGAAAACAAAACAAACAAACAAACAAACAAAAAAAAACGCAAAAAAACCCACACCCTCCCTATATATAGATTCTAAAGCTGCATCAATTTAAACTTTACTCTGATAGATTCTATGAAATGCCTAATAGCTGAAAAAATTATTCAAGAACAGGAAGACGTGAGGAACAAAGAAGTTCTATGTGCCATGCTTATATGTTTAAAAGAGTAAAGGTGGTAAATTAGCTTTCTCTGCTTTCAGAAGTTAAGTTTTTTCATAGACAGTATAGGAAAGATAGTAATTGTATCACTGCTATTTTTTGTAGGCTAATTTTTTAGAGAACATCTCATTAAAAAATTCCTTAGTCTTTGTCCTCCTAATATAATTTAAATAATCTACATTTTTTTAAGGAAAGAGGGAAAGGGGAAGGAATGCAGAAGAATACAGGTCTATCATATTTGTATACAGATTTCATTTGAAATACATGTCAGTCCATGAAGCTCAAAATCCAAGCCTTTAAAATGCTGTCCTATGATAATCTTGATGTAACCCTTCATATACTGTAGACAGCAAGATTGTAGCTGAACATGTTAGTGAATGCAATCTATTTTCTACTTAAAGGATATGTTGCTGGTTTGTATTTTTATGGCATTACTTAGGGATGTCATTTGCGTCCTTATTGATCCTGAGGTTGTGTGATGCAATTTGTTGCAGAAGAGAGGGGCCATTGCAGAGATATAGCAGACCAACAAGCTTAAATAAAAAAATGTGAGCAGGGAAATACTGAGATCCTCAAACTATTAGATTACAAAGGTACTCTAAATTAGGAGTCAAGGAACTGCATAACTGCTGAAGCCTTTAGAGACAAGGTAGCTTATCTGTAATTTTGGTAGTGTGAGCTTGATGAATTTTCTTACACAGGCCTATCTCACTTTATTGACAGGCAGAGTCTCTAATCACACTATAAAGACTACAAATAATTAAGTGCAATTTTCCAAATGCAGTGGCAATAAGGCTGGTATGATTTCATTGGAATAAAAAGGTTCTCAAGCTCATATTTGGAAACCCATATTCTGAAATATGGACCCCTTCACGTAACTTGTGTATGTGCTACCTGTCAATTTAAGGAATGCAGGAAATTAGTGACAAAAGGATCTAATCTCAGTCCCAGTGCATCTGGTCAAATTTTTGTTGTTGTGAGCATTCTCAGTCTTCAGAAAATATCTTGGGCTTTAAGTATTGCATTAACACAACCATTTGGATGCTTACATTTTTGCAGTCCCGGAAATAATTTTCAAGCTGTGGTCAATTAACACAAAGCAATCCTATTTTTTTTTTCCTCCAGCAAGTAATAAATCATATTTTAAAAAATATTTTGCTAGTATTATACCTCCCTCTACTGGTAAAATATTATTTTCCTTATGATTAATTTTGAAAGCAGATCATAATTAAAAAAGAATGCAACATGGTAGCTCTTTTCAAAAATAAGTTCCCATGCTGAATATTTTAAAGAGAAAAACAATAATTGGATCTAAGTATTGCTTCAAATTTGGGTAAAGCAGGAAGTTCAGACAAGGGTTATTGATTTATTCTAGGCAGATGGATCTGTGGGGAAAATAGAATGATATTTTCAGTGCAGGGGTCAACTGGACTACTCATATTAATTTCTTTTAAAAACAGAACAGAAAATATGTAGATATGTTAATAGCCTAAAAAGGTTAATACTCTATTACAATAAAGGAAAATACCAGGAAGCACACAGATTATCCCCTGGTGCCCCCTAACAATGTGACATGATTAAAGCTTGTGAAATAATATTAGAAGTACTGATTATGAAAAATAAATTATGTCTGTCAAAATAGAAAACATTCACCCCTCAAAACGGTTAGAAAACCTCTAAACCAATGCAGTATGGATAATAAATACAGTAAATGTGTATTCAGGAAAGAAACCCTCAACATTCTGAAACAGATTTAAATCAAACAGATCAAGAATACTTTGTGCATTATTGACTAGTAAAATTAGACTCAAAAAGGAGTTTTCATTCTCCCTATGTTTTTGCTCTAGTTCTCCGAATACACAGAAGATAAAAACTGTAGTTCAGGCCATTTCTGCTATTTTAGAGCATAGAAGTGACCATTTTCTGTATAAAATTTTCCAGCTAAATCATTGGAAACTAAATGAAATCGTGAAATCCTGACTGAAATCCTGACTGAAACTGAAATCCTGACTAACTTTTTGTTAGGATTTGCAGCATAGAGACTGCTATAGGTGACACATTTTGGCCTTGTTTAAAGCATATGTAGAGGAATTATTTGGGTATACCTAGCATATATATATGTATAATATCTTCAAGATGACAGAACTCATTCTGAAGCCAGTAAGTTTCATTTCTTCAACACAAATATTTATTTCTCCCAGGAGAGTGCTGTAAAAAGCAGAAACCACACAGAAGGATGATCAAGTTCCATTTTAGGTAAATGTGTGATTTTGCAATTTTGGGTAAATATTTTGGTCATCACAGTGCATGAACTAAACATTTTGTGACAGAATGCTCTCATTCTTCAGAATTTCTCGGTGTCATGTTATTGAAGATGTGATGAAGATGATGTGACGAGGAATATGTTTCACTCTCTGTTATTCCAGAAATTTAACAAAATAAAATAAACACTTAATAATTATCCAATTACAGTGAATTTATTAAAGAAAAATTTTAAACCACCCAGAAAGTGCAAGTAAGCATAAGGAAGAGAAAGACTAAGAATAAAAGAAAGGAAGGAAGTGGGGTGGAAGGGACAGAAAGAAAGGGACAGAGGCAATAGGCCCAAACAGAAACACAGAATGTTCCATATGAATATTAGGAAACTAATTTTTTTTCACTGGGGATGTCCAAGCACCAGCACTGGTTGTCCAGGGGATTGTAGAGTCACCATCCTCACAGATATTCAAAAGCTCTCTGCACAGTAAATGTCCCAAGGTGACCCTGCTTTGAGCTTGTGCTTGATCAAAAAGATTCTGGAGGTCTCTGACAACTTCAGCTATCCTTTCTTTCTGCAGAAAGAAAAAGAAAAGAAAGGGCAGGAGGGTGGGGAGGGAGGGAGGGAGGGAGGGAGGGAGGGAGGGAGGGAGGGAGGGAGGAAGGAAGGAAGGAAGGAAGGAAGGAAGGAAGGAAGGAAGGAAGGAAGGAAGGAAGGAAGGAAGGAAGGAAGGAAGGAAGGAAGGAAGGAAGGAAGGAAGGAAGGAAGGAAGGAAGGAAGGAAGGAAGGAAGGAAGGAAGGAAGGAAGGAAGGAAGGAAGGAAGGAAGGAAGGAAGGAAGGAAGGAAGGAAGGAAGGAAGGAAGGAAGGAAGGAAGGAAGGAAGGAAGGAAGGAAGGAAGGAAGGAAGGAAGGAAGGAAGGAAGGAAGGAAGGAAGGAAGGAAGGAAGGAAGGAAGGAAGGAAGGAAGGAAGGAAGGAAGGAAGGAAGGAAGGAAGGAAGGAAGGAAGGAAGGAAGGAAGGAAGGAAGGAAGGAAGGAAGGAAGGAAGGAAGGAAGGAAGGAAGGAAGGAAGGAAGGAAGGAAGGAAGGAAGGAAGGAAAATGTTTTTCACATAAAAAAGAAACAAAATCTGTGCTGCCTCACCTTTGGATGAATATAACTTGGTATTTAACCATGTGATCAGATGAATGTCGTTTCTATACTGTCAGTGTCAAGTTAAATTGATTCACTGCTCATAGTGTGCACTGTCAGCATCTATTGTTATGTTTTATTTTCTAGCTTGTCACTTAGATTAATAACATTAGTTACTCTATATGTTAGCAGCTTTCTTTCCCATGTCAGTCACAGAGGAATTTTCTCTGCTCTGCTCTCTTCTGTGGATTTCTTTGTAGTACTTCTTTCAGTAGTTTAAATTGGCAGTGAGAGCAGATTGTATCTCCTTCTGATTACTTGCAGGAGTTCAAGATTTATAAAAGCATGATGATGCAGTCACTGAATACATGTAATTGCTTTCATTTTCACTGTTTTTTTGTTTGTGCCTTTTTTCACTCAAAATTGAATGTAGTTGACAGCTAATTGAAAACCCCAGAAAAAGAAAGAATACTTTTGTATGTACAACACTGAATGAATTTTTCTTTCACTTCAATGTTAAACCTCAATTAACCAAACACAATTAGAGAAAATAAAACCTACTGCTACCACAAATAAAGCCTATATATTATAAGTTATGATATCGTACTAAAAGTAGAGCCAGAAGAGATGACAATTGATTTTGATGCAGTGGGAATCAGGTTGGAGACACTGATAGTAGACTAATGAACTTGTTGTTAATATTTTAATTCATTACACTGAAATCCAGAACTTGCTAACAAAATATCAGATGATGTAAATCTTCAAGATATTGCTAAAACAGAAGATGATTGGAATCCTATAGAGTATGAACTGTATGAACAGTGATCTAAGGCAAATAGGAAAAATACCATAATAGAAAGTGCAAGATCATGAATTTAGGGGCTAAGAAGCAGAATTTCTTTTATCAGCTAGGAGCTCAGTAGCTGCAGATATCATTGAAGCATAAACCTGCATGGGTGAGCTTATTCACAAAGGGGAAGAATAATGTGACCTCAGATAACAAGTTGCTTCCATTTGAAAGAGAAAAATATTAAAGCCTTACTACAAAAGACCACTGAGCATGTCCCAGCGATACTCTGTGAAGTACTATGTTTAATTCTAGTAGTACAAGTTTAAAGAAAATAATAGGTAGAAAACAGCAGACAGTAATGTAGAGGAAATTATTTGTAATGTACTGAAAATAATAGCTATATTAACACATTCTGGGTTTGTTTACCATTTTTTAACCCAGAACAACTAGTCAGTTAAACTGTCAGTCAGATAAAAGAGTGCAGACAGAAGTTGATTCATTATCCAGATCAATAGCTGAATTTGTGGTTGGTGTCATCACCAGGGCTAGACTTTTTTTGATGCATGCAGCCTAGCTGGGAGAGACGAGATCCACATATCTAGAAAAGGCAGGTGCATCTTCCCTAGTAAATTGTCCAACATAGTTTTCTTGCCTATGCAAAAGTTTAAAGAACAATTTTCTAAGTCCAGACACCTCAAGAGCATATATACCAATGCAGTTATTCTGGACTACAAATAGGAGGAAGTGGAACTCTAGGTCCTAAGTGTTATGATGTTGTATGATTCAGAAAAACCTATTGGGGAAACTCACATTACTGGAAGATCCCAACAGATGGCTACAAAGTGTTTCAGAAGGATAGGAAAGGAAGAAAAGGTGGAATTGCACTTTATGTAAAACAGAAAATTGAGTGTATGAGGTTGAGCTATGGAGACAATAGCAGTTTGATTGAATTCCTCTCAAAATTACAGGGATCGTTGGGAAGCTGGAATGTTACGACCTTCCAGTTAGGATGATAAGGCAAACAAAACCTTAATTTGGCCACTTGAAGAAGTTTTGTGTCAATAGAACATGCTTCCTTGATGGAGAACTTTTATTACTTTTACTTGTTGAGAAAACAGCACAATGTTGCGCAACTTGCCCATCAGATTTCTACATGTCACTGAGGACTGCTTCCTGCTGCAGATGCAGGCTATTCCAGCTAGGAAAAACACATTGCTAAATTTACTATTCACAAACTGAGACAACTTACTTGATCACTTAATTAACATTGTTAGTTGTGGATACACCTATCATAACATTGTGGAGTTTAAGATCCTGCAGAGCACGCTTTGCATCAGCAGTAGTACAAAGACCCTGAATTTTGGAAGAGCCAAATTCAATATGTTCAGAGCCCAGCTACAAGGAATTCCTAAGGAAACAACCATGTGGGGCAAACAAATTTGTCAGTGCTGTGAGTTTTTCAAAAACAGCTTTATGAATGGCTGAAGAGGGGCAAAAACCATCCATCCCTCAAAAAGGAAAAATTAAAAAACAGAACAAAAGACTACCCAGGTTTAACTATGAGATTTTGGATGTGCTTAAAAGCAAAAAAGTAGCAGGCTAGCTATGGAAAGGAAGCTAAATAGACAAGAAGGACTAAAACTTGATAGAACATGTAGAGGTGCAGTCAGGAAGGCTATGGTTCAGCTATAAATGAAACTGGACAAGAGAGGTGTCAAGAAGAAAGGGTTCCTCAGACACATGAGCAATTAGCAGAAGCACTGTGAAGATGTAGGGCCCACTGTTACACAGGGCAGGGAAACTATTTATTAATGCTGATGAGTCAGAAGTTCTCTGAACCTTATTTCCCTCTGTCTTTACTGTCACAGGGTCAAGTAGCTATGACGACATGTGTTGACGCCCCAGTAGTGGAGGAAGGGTTGATCTTCAGCCTCTTCCAGGGTCTCAGCCCACATAAATCTATGGGCATGGATTTAATCCACTCCAAGGCATTAAGAGAAATATCTGACAATGTTGCAAAGCTACTATCTATAATATTTGAAGAGTGCTGGAGAATAGGATAGATCCCTTATAACTGGAAGAGGCAAAATGTCACATTCATCTTCAAGCAGGGCCTTAAAGAGGATCCAGGAAACTACTGGACTATTAGTCTTACTCCAGTCCCTGGTAAAGTAGTGGGATGAGTCCTCCTAGAAATGAATGCAAACCAAATTAAGCAGGTGGCTGGGAAAATTCAGAACAGACTTATAAAAAGGCAAATCATTGCAGAGTAATTTGATCCCTATCTACAACAAAAAAGGACATTTTCTGTTTAGATGGAGGTGGTTTACCTGTTCTTCAGCAAAGCATTTGACCACAGTATTCTCCTGAACAAAATGGCAAGATGCAGGTTGGATGGGTGTCAGATGGGTAGGAAATTAGCTAACAGGCAGCACTCAGAGGGTAGTTTTTACTCAAACTGGCAGCCCATCACAAATGCAGTCTCACAGAAGTCCATACTGGGCCTCTTGGTGTTCAATATGTTCATAAAATGTCAAGATGAGAGAATTGAAAGCATCCTCAACAGCCTTGCTGGCAATACTAAACTGAGTGATCTGGACAAGGCAGAGCTGTGGTTACAGAGAGACCTGGAAGGGCTGGAAGAATGGACTACCAAGCATTGTATGAGGCTTAATGAAGACCAATCCCAGCACTTGAAGGCCAGATTCCAGGTAGCTGAGAAGCAGTTACATGAAAAGAACCTGGAAGTCCTGGAGGACAACTAACTTGATCCAATTGGACAAGATACTAGACATTCTCATCTTACTTCCATTTCCTGTGGAAGTTTGGGTTAGGTGTTCTTTTGAGGTCCCTCCCAAGCTGTTCTGTGGATCTTTATCTATAAGGTAGGTCCACAGTAACACAGATGAGAAATAACTTCTGAGAGATTTAGAATTACTTGTGATTTAGTTAACAAATTGACCTAATTGATGTCCCTGGAAAACTCCAGAAGAGACTGCATAAAACCAACTACTTTTCAATGGATATAGATCAGTGAAATAAATATGAGATGTTGCACATGTAGATTTGTTGTATGGAATTAATTTGTCAGAAATGTTTACAGTGTGGATACATTTATCTGATTCAGTTTCTAGGATGTCTTTGTATTCAATGAAAAACAGGAACAAAACAAAGAAACAAACAAAAAACATTACATAAATAGAACACATTTGCATATTATAAGCAAAATATAAACAGAAGTAAATTTGCTTAATGCTATGTTTAGCACTATATTGGTTTCTGTCAAATCACAGAAAGTATAGAAAACTGAACTACTAGGAGGCCTGTCAAAATAAAGCATGAACTAAATTATTCCAGTCAGTAACAGATAATCTATTACAGTTCTGTAAATTCTTCTGTGAGGGAGACAGCAGTCTAAATTAAGCTAATTTATCTAGCTTTTTGCAATATATTTACAGAGAGCTAATATACAGGAGATGATGAAAAAGCACAAAACATATAAACCAAGGATTATGAAGGGATGCAAATTAATGTGAAAGGATATAAAAGGAAAAAACCCCACCAAATCATCGAGTAAATAAAGCACCACTTAAAGGCAAAACTAAATACAAAAACAAAAACAAAAACAAAGAAAACCCAACAAAGAATCCAAACAAATCCCCCAAAACTATCACTTAATTTTCCTTGCAGTGAAATCCCAAGCCATAGGAGTGCTAAAACATTCCCTACTTGCACTGATTCTTTGTCTTAAAATGTTAAGAGTTCTATTAAAGAGGTTGGACAGATAAATGTCATAAGTTGAAGGTGAAAAAATTACATATTTTTTGAAACACAGGAGTTAAGAGGTCCAAGAGGGGTATTTTGAACTAAATGGTATAAATAGGGTTTGATCAGTCTTCCTCGTTTAAAGAAATAATCTGTTCTTATTTGAATAATTGCAACAGCTTTAAAGAACTTCAAAAGAGAAGTTTACTTTTATAATTTATTTAGATCAACTTGATGATTTGCAATCGCTTTCAAAAATTGTGATTTTATACCAATGATAGTGGTATATGTTTCCAGAATTACAGTTTCCTAAAGTAAAACTTTACCAGCTCAAGCTAAATGAGAACTATTCTGAAAGTATAGTTATAGTAAAAGTTAAGAAACATGTATAATCAAAATTGTACAGAACATAATAAAATCAATAAAAGAGAAGGACATTATAAGGTGTACTGTTTCTCTGGACCCATTATTAAGAACATCTCCTTTTCAGTGTAACAGTTTTGAAAAGCAGTTTCAGACAGAGACCTATCAGACTTGTTAACTAATATCACTCTTGCACTGACTGCCAAAACCAGTAATGAAACACTAAGAAAGCCACTGCAGATTACTTAATTGCTCCAAAAATGGGCATCAAAAGTTATGGAACTAATTGTAAAACATTAAATATGAAAATAAAAATATACACAGTTTGATATTTTTATTTTACTCTCACCAGAAATATGCAATAACACTTAAATTTCGTATTACTATACTATAATAAATCAGATTGCAATTCTCTGATAATATATTATTATATAGCATAATTATAATTCAATGTTTTAATACTATAATTATAATAAATAAGCTTATGGGATTGTCACTTCAGACGAAAAGAAAAAAAACCCCAGGGATTTAGAAAACTAGGCAATGTCCATTCCATAAAGTAAACATTAGTTCTTTATTACACACCTTAACTCAACATGCAGAGTATAGTTAAAGTTGGGCCCTTCAGAGAGACACATTACCCTAAAGCTAAACAAAGATCTGCCTAAAATAAACCAGCAACATTTGACTGAGATTAGGAGAAAATATTTATCTGAGGCTTACATAAATTTGCAATAAATAATCCTGAACATTCTGTGATGAAGTAATTTGTGTAGAACTGTTTTACCCCATCATAGTATGTTCAGCCTAGCTGATCAAGTTGCTCAAGGGATTGGATGAGACTTAAAATCATCACGAGGCTTAATAATTTGTTGAAATTTAATTTCTCAATGTTTCAAAATTAAATGTTACTGTACACTTGTAAGCATAAAAATATAAGACATTTTAAAGTCACATAATTAATTCTCTTACAATTTAGGTGATAATTATTTATATAAAAATCATATTTATAAATGAAAGAAATAATAGCAACATTTAATCATTGTTACATTCCTTCCTACTTTTAGCAAAAGGAATGAAGCAATTGATACTATGCAGTAAAGATAACATTAGACACATTTAATATTTAAGAAGGAAAGGCAAGTAATACATTTTATAAATTTGAGCTTACATAAAAAAATATTTCCATGAATCTCAAACTTTGTGTAATTCCACTGATATTAATTGGTACATTAAATCCTCAAGCTATAGGAAAGTAGATGATTTTTTCTGTTAAAAATTTAGTAAATATCATAAAACTCTTATGATGTCAAGGAACATATTGACTTTTAATAGACAATCTCTATAGGCTTTGCAATGCTTTTACCTCCTTCTTTAATTATTAAATCAGCATAGGTATTTGGTAATTAAAGAGGTCTGGTAATTTAATTTGGTAATTAAAGAGGTCTGGTAATTAGTTAGTGGAGTCAGTCTAGATTCAGACATCATGGAACACCATAGTTCTTAAATTTAGCTCAGCTAGAGAAGGACTGCTCACTGCTAGGAATAGCAGCTGTTCACTGACTTTACTTCAAAATAATGCATTGATAGCAATCTGTATAGCATATAACTGCAAATATTCACTAAATACTAGAAAAATATGGCCAGGAGTTATTTATTATAATTTAGGGGGTTTCCAATATTTTTAAAAAAACGAAGGTATGAATGAAAATAAAATTTTCTTATTATCACTCAGAATATTCTGTACATTATTCTGAATTATGACAGAGATTTTTTTTCATTATAATTGCAAAATGCCTCACGATTAAATTCTGAATTTCTTCCAATGACAAGCTCATTTGACAACATTAGAAGTTTGAGATTTAATGGTCTTGAGAAGCTTAAGTTTTATTAAACTTTTTTTAACTGAGGTCATTCTCATTGTTATTGAATAACTGAAAACACTTGCAGCTTTGCTGAATTAACAGAGAGTAAAACCATGCAGTAAATTAAAAAATAATATTTATTTGAAATTAGATTCACTTTAAAATATTTTAACCTGAAATAAAACAAAACCAGTATTGACAGTTTATATTTACTTGTCCAACAGATTATTCTTCCCATATTCAGCTCAGTCTTTTCTGCACAGATATTTATAGGAGACATTAGGCTTACCCCAGAGTTTTTATTCTTTATGCTATAGTTTTGTTTCCAGTCTCCATGAACCATCACTTTTTCAATAAGGAATACACCTCTAAATCATCATACAAATTGATGTGCTAATATTATCCTAATAACACTATATTTATCATATATTTTCCTACCTGTTATGGTAAAAATAAAAAAGAATTCTCTTTCATAAAGTTAGAGATATTTTTAAAGTTCTTTTTTCCCCAGAAAATATTGTGGCTTAACCCTAGTCAGTAGCTAAACACCCCACAGTTTCTTGCTCAGTCTATTCTTGTGAGACTGGAGAGAGAATGGGAAGGGTAAAAGTTAGAAAACTTATGGGTTTAAATAAAGAAAGTGTAATAGGTAAATCAAAAGACACAGGTGCAAACAAAGCAGGTCATGGAATTCATTCACCACTTCCCAAAGGCACAGGCATTCAGCTATCTCCAGAATCATGTAGTGGTGACTTGGGTGGAAAAACACCATCACTCCAAATATCTCCCTCTTCCTTCTTCTTTCCCCTGCTTTATATCCTGCGCATGATACAATGTGTTATGGAATATTTCTTTGGTCGCTTGGGGCCAGCTGTCCTCTCCATGACTTTTCACAAATTCTTGTGGATCCCCAGCCTATTCTCTAGAGGAATTTACATGTATCATTCTATTGTACAAATGTTATAAAAAGGCTAAATTATGTACTAATATGATTATGTCTAATACAATATCTCTTGAAAACAAAGACTATATCTTCACAAACATCTATCTGCCATTCAGTGCAATGTGCTGCTTACCAATAACATATGTGAAAGATACTTTCAGACTTTGGAAATAAATATGTTTCTTTTCAACTGGTACACACATAAGAATGCAAGTGTACTCAATTAACAAAGAAACACTCTAGTCAAGTGGCACGCAAGTCACGGACACTTCCAATGTTCTTTATTTTTCATTTTATCAGATCCGCCAAGCAGGCCCACACTAACAATTTGTATCATGTGTTTGTATCACAGTTTAGAAAATGTAAAAAAAAGAGTTTACTGTGATGAGATTCCTCAAAAGTAAGGAAAGAATGAAATACTTAATTTGAAAAATATATATTTAATTTTTTCCACTCTTTAGATTAATTTCTGTTGGTTTGTGGCAGTTCTTATGGTAAGCAACAGAAGTTTTGAAGTAGGCTTTTACCCTGGACTGCAAAAAACCTCCACTGAAACCTTTGAAAAATAGACTTGTACTGAAGTAGTTTATTCTCAGTTGAAATGGGCAGGTTTCAGATTCTTCCCTTTTTGTACTTTACTTTATAACTCATTCATCAGAGGACTGAGCTTAATCTCGGAAAACTACATACTGAAAATAACTTCAAAATCAACTTGTGTGCACTTGTTCTACTTTGTCAGAGCAGAAATGTTTCAGTAGGAGAAAGCTTAGAAAGAAGTGGCTTTATACACTCTGGTTCCTCCATATCACAGTAATTAACGTCAAATGATATGCCTATAAAAGATTTATAGACTTTAAGCTTGTGACTATTGGCCCATCATGAAAAAGTAATTGCTACCATTAGTCACAAAGCTGACTAAGGATGCACTGCTCTGCCATAGAGTGTTTTTCTGGGCTTAGTAAATGGATATCTGAGCTACATGAAACATTCCAAAAACAGAATATCGGCCTGAGAATGGCTGGCTTCTTTTCAGATAATTCCTGGAGCAATGTCCCTCTTTTTCTAAGGGCAAATTACAGCTGTAGTTGTTGAAGTTGCCTCAAAACAGTGCTACCACCAGGAGCCACGAATAGAACATTGAAGTTCTGCTTTTGCTCAGAGATGTAAATTTTTTTTTCCAGCTGGGAAGAAAACAAAAAAAGAAAAATGTGTCAGGCATATAGATATAATCAAATTGATATTGATAAAAAGTTGTTGAAAAGAAATAGTACATGCACAAATATGTTAGTATGTATATCATTATTTTTTGAGTGAACTGCTCATAGACCTGAGGACATTAATGTATTTGTGACTATTCAGTCAGTTTAAATGAGCAAGATATATGACTGTGTTGTGGTAGTAAAACATTAAACAGTGCTATCAAGAAAGACACAACTGAAAGGCTACTAAAAACATCAAAAAAAAACCCCAACCCAAACCTAAAATAAAACAATGATAAAAAACCACAAAACCACAGTTAAACACAAAATGTCACCTCATCTTGGAAAACCTTGCTATATTAGTAGCAAGGACTGCATCCTTGTCATAGCTGAGCTCCTGGCAAATTATTGTCTTGTTGAAAGGTATATATTATGCATATATTGTGAGTGCCAGAGTTTCAAAACATCTGCAATATGGACTATAAGACAAACTGTAAAGTAAATCATATTAGAAACAGTCTCCAATACAAATCATCTACTCAATATTTATAAAACAGGGTGTTTGGTTTATCACTAGCAGATCTATTTCCCAAGAAACTTGGAAAACTTAGTAAAAATAATTTCACTGTCAAACACCAACCAATTTATATCCATAGTTTAATGAATCTTCTTTCCATCAATCATCACATTGCTACAATTCTGATTTGTGTGCACACAGACATGTATATTTGCCATCTTTTGTATTAATGCGCACTATTTAGCAATAAGACAAACATGGCAACATGTTTTTAAAAAACAGGAGAGGTCAAAATTATGGTTGAAAACAACCAGCTGAGTAGAAAAGAACTTAAATTTATTGTATTGCTGATGTGTTCCTCTGTTTTTCTCTTTCTGTTTTTATCAATTGCCTCTGCATGCTGTTCCAGCAGTGCAACTGCTGGCAAGTGGTTTGTCATATTACCTAACCTAGAAATTAAGGCACTTTATAATACCAGAAAAACCCCAACAGGAACCACCTTATAAATAGTTTGTAAAGCCTGAACAATTTTTATTACCATAAATGCCACAGTGGTGTCAGTAAGAAACCCTGGTGATGAGCACAGGATGAAAGAAAAACTGTTTTTACATCTTACTTGTAGGAATTGGAACACAACTGAATTGTAAGTTCCCTTGGGTTATGAATACATTTCTTTAGCAATTTCAGTGAAGATCATCGGTATTTCCTTGCAACATGTTTTTTAATGGAAAAGAGAGTTTAGGCAAAAATAATAATAATAGAATAATAATTCTGATTATAATTTTAAAAATCACTTTTTGTATAAATGAAAGACCAAAATACTCAAGTACTAACTTCACAAGGAAATATTATAGCCAAGTAAATAATGGAATGAATTTCTTGCAAATGTCTAAAAGTAATATTTAGCTATTAAAATATTGTTAAAGTTGCACTTTTGCAGTTTCTGATACCATTTAAAAAAATCAGCATTTGAAAATACTACCACTTTTTAACAACTTTTAAAATATCAGAATTTTTCCAACTTGAAAGGGAATTCAGTTTTTAATGCTGTCTGACAGCACAATATGTATCTATTAATAAGGTATGTACCACCTTCAGAATTGTGAAGTATGATCTGATTTACTGAAGCTTTTGTCTATCACAAAGGGAGTTGGGTAGTATCACTGTATTTTTCAGTTCACACTAGCACTGTAATTCATTTAAAGTGTAATGCTTCTACTGTGAATACTGGTCAAAATGTACTTGGTTTAACAACATCATTGGTTTACAAATTTCTGTCAAATCAAACATATGTAAAATTAGGATTCTACATAATGAAGCCGAAAGCTTGTCTGTGTTTATCAAATACCACTGTGAGAAATGTATTGTCTTTCAATTTGCTTGTTCACAATATACATGAAGATCAAGTGCACTATATTTGAAAGAATTTCATAGGAAGCTTTTTGCCACATTCAATCTGTAACAAAATAAATTTTCTGGAAATGTTTACAAGGATGATATTTTCTCTTCCTTTGAGCAACTGTACCTGTTCAGCAGGAAGAAATTCATACAATGTTAAGTCTGAGAGGAAGCAAGCATGAAACTGGCAGTGTGCACAGACTTTTGGAGTTTCCCACAGAATGACAGCTCTGCCTTTGGCAAGTTCTGAAGCCAAGCCTCAATAGTGATAGTAGGGCTGTGCGGAAATCCAGGAAAACTGAACTTGCTGAAAAAGAAGCTAGGCTAGACTGAGGGCTGCATCAATTACTGGTAAAGAAAATCTTATTTTCTTTTTCAAATATTTTAGTTTAAGCTGTTGCACACAGATCTGAGATTTTCTTACATAAGTGTGTGAGGCATTTCATAATGACATGCATTACATACACCTATTATGCTCAGGTTACCCAGTCGTCATGTCCAAACTTTCAGGGAGACGTGGGAAGGCAGATGCTTTTTGTTCTCTGGATAACTCTGAGTAGCTTTTAGCTGAACTTCCTTGAACTCTTCACAGATCTGTGCTTTGCTGTTGAGGGCAGGCAGACTGAGCTCTTTATGAGATATATGGCATCAGGTCATCGCATGCTTTAGCTCACACAGAATTCCTTCCTAACAGTTCCTCTCTGCCTCTCCTTCTTCTTCCCACATTTTTCCCATGTTCCAGCATGGATCTTCTCCATGACCTTCAGGAACAGTCTGCTCCAGCATGGTCCACTGTTCTACTAGAGAAGCTGCCCCTGTATGGTTTTCTCTCCATAGCTCACAGTTCCTGAAAGGAATCTGCTCCAGAATGGGCTGGAACTTGGGCTGCAGTGTGGATATCAGATCCATTGTGAGTTCTCCAAAAGCTGCAGGGGAATCACTGTCTCAGTGCCTGGAGCAACTAATTTTTTCATTTACCTGGACTGGTATCTTGTGTTTATTGTGATCTTAGGGACTCAGGAATTATGGGAGTTTTGAAAAGACATGCTTTGTGTGAGCAGGACATACAGACCCTTCTTCAAAAGTTGAAAACTTCCAGTTAAGTATACAATTTATTGGGGTTGAACTTAATTACGTAAATCAGTTAAATTATGTGGCAAATTGACTGATGGAATATGGGGAGCAGAAAAGGATGTCTGCAATGGGGATGGCACTGAAACCATTAGCCTTCACAGAGGAAGGGAAAGGCAGATGAATATCATCTGTGGAAAACTGAGTATTTCCCTGGGGCAAGATATAGATAAAATTATCTGTAGTAAAATTAGTACCTCTACTGAGCCTATAAATATTACTGTCTTCTTAATATTGTAGAACTTTATTTTAAATATGTAGGCACTGAAAAAAAAAGAAAGAGAGAATCCTTTCCTAGATGCCATATTAAACAAAATGGTGCTGATGCTGATATTTAAGGCATGTTAGAATAAAGTGACACAGAATACTGGATTTCTTTTAAAAATGAATATTTCTACCTTTTGTTCCCTCAAATCCTCTTTGCTCTGATCTCTAATAATCCCAATTTCATTGTTCCATTCTTTTCAGACGGAAGTAGTGTAAGAAGCTGACTTGTCAGCAGTAAATGCAATTTTTATGTATGATAACTGAAAGTCTGTATAGTAAGCTATAACATACTATAATGTACAAAAATCAATAAATACGTAGTACTCCAAGTCTGTCTATTAATTGCCAACAGAGTGACAGATTGATGCTTGTTAAAATATATTCAATTCATGCTGTAAGGTCTCAAAGTGCTGAGTAGAAAAAATGGCAACTAGAAATACCCAAGTCAGCAAAAAAGATTATCAGTAAGTTTTCAAAAAGATACAAATACAAGTCAGCAGAATAAAAACTACATTTCTGTATGATTTTGATTTTTTTAAGCTAAGAATATTCCAATGCAATTTAATAGGACACTGTATAAAATACCATCAGTAGTTAACCTGTCTACCAAATGTACTGTTTAAGCCCTACAAACTTCCATTAAGTAGTACCAGCCACTCAGTGCCAGGTCTCATAAGAGGAGCAGAAGAAAGTGGGGTAGTGCTTATGGTCCCTCCAGGGAGTTCAAACTGAAAGTGGCCAAGTGTAACTGGGTTGCTGCCTGCTTTGCTCATCCATAGGTTTATGCTACAAACCTGGTGGTTGTCCCAGCTAGGAAGTGACCATGAAAAACTACCTGGGTGCTTGAGATCTGCAAGGAATTAAAAGTAAAGCATCTTTCAAAAGAATTACCATTTAATGTTAGTACAAGTCGATGGTGGCCTGCTGAAAGAAAAGCTATGCTGTCATTTCTTCCCAAACTGACCTCAAAAGGACTGAAATATCTCTCCAGACCTCAGGTTACATAGGATTCCAGCATCAGGAAGCCCCTCTAACACCTAAACACAGTGGTGGGTGTCACAATGTCAAGTGTGCCCAGCTAGAAGTCCTTTTCAAATTAGTGGCTATGTTACAAGAAACACACAACAGGCAGCACAGTATCTCAGAAAGTGAGTGATAGATCAATACTACTGCCTGTGTGTTGTCCCAAGCTGAGCAATGGCCTGGCCTTAAGGCCATGGAAGAAGATAAGCCTGAATTCAACATTGAGCTAGCTGACACAAGCAACCCACAGGATGAGTTACTACTTGAGCAGAAGGAAGAACCTTCCCCTAAGGAATGACTACATAAAAATTGCAATGCTCTGAAGTTGAAGAATGAAGACATGAGTAACAGAGGAGAATTCAGGATAAGCTGACCATGAGAACTTGATCCAACTACCCACCTACATTAAAACCAGTGCCACCAAAGTTTGTGAAGTAATCAGAGATTTCTTGTTATGACCCACCAATGCACCCATTACCATGCAGGCAATATCTCCAGAGAATTTGTTTTCATTCCTACCGGTCCATGTAGGGTCAAATGATACTGTGATGGAGAAGTTTAGTGTGAGAAATATTGATTAATATTTTCAGTTTGAGTTTATGAAGTCAAATTCAGCAATTCTTTAGCTTGTTTGCCATTCAAAAATTCTTGAGATAATAATAATAATAATAATAATAATAGTAATAATAATAATCACTGGAATGTTACAAGCTTTCCAATCATGTATGCAGACACATTTTTTACCTAGGAGACCTTCCATATAATCATAAATTGTTAATTTTATGTTGTTTGGATAATTTTATTATTTAATATATATTAATACATGTGAAAGTAATTATAAAATCATAGGATGTTTTGGGTTGAAAGAGACCTTAAAGGTCATGTTGTTGCAGTCCCCCTGTCTAATGGAATGCAAGGATACATTCCAATAGACCATACTGTTCAGAGCCCCATCCAAACTGGTCTTAAAATCAACTAAACTTCTTAATTTTAAAATTCTTTCTTCCTTCAAATATAGTAGAACACTTCACCTTTGTTAAGAATCACAATACTCGCAATGCTTTTGGTATTGTCTTATATGAAAGTGAATGAATAAATAAATGGCAACAAAAACTTAGTGATGTCCATATTACATCTTTTGGAATGTATGTTTCTTTTGTGATGGACCAGACTAATGCATCAGTACTAGACTGTCAGCTCTTACCACAGCTACTCTGATGATGTATTAAAGTAGCATATCATCATAGTCCTGTCACTCTGATAATTTAGTAGCGTGCCACAACATCACATTGATGAAAAAAACCTGTGCCCAAGACAAAAATCACAACAAATCTAAGAAGTTTTGTTGAATTCTCCCAAGATCTATTGCTTGTACACTTGAATAGGTCTACAGAGACAATAGTTTAGTGCTCCCCTGCCCTAGCTGCTTTCTATTTCTATCTTCTGTTTTAGTCTCTTTCATTTCCATTCCATTTATCCTTCCGGATTATCTTTCATTTTGAAGTTTTCAGCCTGTTTCTTCTGCCTCCTGCCCTTTCCCTCTTTATCCTGATGTAGGATAACACAGGTCTACAGTAAGCTATGGTCTTCCCTGCTATCCACCTGCCTCCTGTCCTTTCCTGTTCTACTTTTCCACCATTACTTACATTATTTCTATATTTATTACTCTGGCGCTTCTCTTTCTGTCATGCTAGATAATCCATATGGCACCTATTCTACCTTTCTAAAATTGTGACCTCTGGCTTAAAAAGGTGTATCTCATTTGGATTCTGTAACTGCCATAAGATGTGGATTTTAGTGTCTTTTTCTTCATTATCTCCTACATATTTTCAGATGAGGTGAGATGAAGTAGTTGAGGTGAGGCAGAACAGAAAGTCAAGTCAAGGCAAGGCAAGGCAAGGCAAGGCACCTAGATGTTCTTATAGCTGGTTACTAATTGAAATAGGATACAAGCTGAGAAAAACATGTTCTGTAGAAAACTTGTCCCCCTGTATTTTTTTTATTTGTCTTGTCAATGAACATCAGTTTAACTGCCATCCTTATTAAGAACTTACAGTTCTCTAAACAGAAAGCTATATGTTTGGAATAACAAGTTGAAATATTGCCCCATGCCGTGGATACCATGTAATAGTCACAAATCTAGAAGTTTTTTAAAAATTTTCATTTGTTGTTTTTTTGTTTATTTAAAAGATTTCTTCTTGATCTCTTAAATATTAAGAACATCTTCAAATTTAATTTGTTTTGCAAATGCAAAATTATGTATCTCCATGACAAAATCCTGATGCTACAACTGTCAACATAGCATTTTCTCATATTCTTAGCCATGTCATTCGCCCTAGGAGAAAAACAATATGCTCCACATATGCTTTAGGAGGTATCTCAACACTCCTGCGTAGAACAAATAATGTTCTCAAGCATAATCTTACACAGGATTTCCATGGACAAGTAGTGTAGTGGATATAAAATGAATTATGACTTCTAATGTTTTTGGTCCTTTCTATAAACTCTTCATTGGAAGATTTCAAATGATCTGGTGGTGACTGTATTTCCTAGGTGGTTTAGGGGGTTTGGGGGTTTTATCCCTCCATTTTAAGTATGTGTTTTTGTAAGATTTTCTACATTCCATTGTTCATGGGGAAATAAATTTATCTATTTTATTATTATGATGGTTTTGTCTGGAATAATTTTCTTAATAGTACCTAGGATAAGTTTTGAATTTATGCTGACAACAGAACTGATGATGCAGGAATGTTTTAGTTGTTGCTGAGCAGTGTTTGCAGAGTGTCAAGACATTTTGAACTCCTTACCTCATCCCACCAGTTAGGAGGCTGGAGGCTGGGAGGGGACACAGCCAGGACAGCTGAATCCAACCGACCAAATAGATATTCCATGGTGGAAGAAGTTTCAAGGTGACTTCTACTTTAAAAGCAGTCTGCTAGCTCTTTCCTGAAGATGACTGCCTGGAGAGATTCTGGACCACCCTGGGAGGTGATGACAGGAGCATGCACAGAGGCACAGTTCTGGTGTGCAGATATACCACAGTTATAACAAAATTAAAAATGTGACTTTCATGACTGTCAGTCATGAATAAATTAAGTGCCATAATTCTTGCCAGTCTCCTGGACTGCAGAAAATATGGAATCTGTCCTTCCAAATAAGACTGGAGTAAATATTTTGTGCCTCACTCTCTTAATTATTTCAAAGAAATAGTAATTGTAACAGGGAAATACAAAATACACAGACTAAAAAATATGGCGCCAAAAGACTTTGAAATTAATTTCATTATTCAAAAGTAGGAGGGAAGAAGCAGTAGCACATAAAATATAAGTATATTTAACATTTCACCTATTAAAAAAAACTATATTAAAAAAAAAAAAGCACATAAAACCTAGATGCAGTCTTTTGGGCTATGCTTGATAAGGCATGAACTGTTCACTGATATTGAAGAACTTATGAGGAAAGATGTAAATAACAATGTTGTACAACTTAATGGCTTGCCTTAATGTTCTTTCTAGAGCTCACTCCCTGCCTTCTATGCCCAAACTGATGGGTAGGGAATGTTAAAATTTGAAATCACACACTCAGGGGGCAGTGGGTCAAGTGACAGCAAATGCTCCCTTTGGCTTCCTTTCAAACATTTCAATAAAGTGGAGTAATAATTTTTAGAATATTTTAAGCTTGTAGGTTCTGTACCAGACATTTTTAAGAACAAAAAGTTGATAATATTTCTCTTTGCCTTGAAGTATTGCTCCTAAAGATAGCATAATGTTTTCTGCATTGCCAGAAATTTGAAACTTGAATACATTCTTTGCATCCTTTCATTTTCCAGAGAGCCTTTGCTGAAATGGTTCGCCTGGATATTTCTGAGCTGTTATTTGACCTCTGATTATTACCTAACATATTACTCAGTATTAAGTAGTGAGCTCAGAAATGCTCAGAAGTAAAAAAAATGAGTTAAACCTTCAAGGCATGAAAGTGCAAAACTGTTTTTTGAATGGTACTGTTTAGGCAATAATTTATTACATTTGTCTCTAGAAATGAAAATGTGCAAGAGTTAAGGTCTCATATCATCTATGCGCTTGTATGCCTTTCGTGGTTCTTTTTTTATCTTCTCTTTCCTTTTCCTTTGATAATGTGGGCAGATTTACCAACATTGTAGAAGCCTAAATTAATTAATTCTATTGTTTCTTTTCACTGCAGTAAAGGAAGCCCTAATAATAGTCTATTATCTTTTACATTATTCCCGTTATTCTTTTAGAAAATACTGTGCTATTCTAGGACATGTTTTTTATTTTTAATTCCATTTATGAACTTAGATTTGTAACCATTTTTTACTTCAGTGTGCAGCAAAATGTTAGTCATAAACAGTCAATAGGAAGACTACAAAAAAGAGTATATTAGTGGATTCAAAATTAAACATAAGCTCTTTATGGGGTGAAAAGACAATAAATATTAAAGTTTATAGTTCTAGAAAAAAAGCAGAAAGAAAATTGCTTCCATTTGAAATTATATAAATGAAAATGTAAGTCACTGTACAGAATATACAAATAGGACAAAATTCTGGTTGTGGCACTTTTCTTGATAGTCTTATATCCAATAGCATTGATGTGAAACACCAGGGGGCACATCTTAACAGAAAATATAGAGTACCCTGAGATGATGCAGCCTTAATAAATTTTCTTAAGCAACAATTAGGAAATTCAGTGTAATTAAACAATTTCCACTGTGAAGCTGGGAATACGAACAGGAAGACTTGGACTAACTGCATTTTAAAATGTAGTATTTTGAAATCCCAAATGGCAGTTCAGAGCAGTCAACCTGCTGAACACTTCAGTGGTCAGTCAGCAAATTTAGTATATGGCTGAATGAAAACACTAATTAAAAACTGCTGAGGAAATGGACAAGATGCAAATTATGCTTCTTGATTATATATATCAACAACTGCAGAGAGGTGTTTCTTTTTGGTTTTAATTTACAAGTCTAAAATGCGATCTATATTTTCTTAGAATTTTATTTTAAAGATATCTTAATTGAATATACATAAAAGCATATTAGCCAAGCAGTGAGAAAAGGATTGTAGATAGGCAATTACTTTCTTTATTTTAGAGAATTTAAAACTCCTCTTTAACTCTGGTTTAAAAAGAAACAAACAAACAGGCAAACAAAAACCAATAAAACTATTCTTGTAGAAATCAGGACAATAATCAAAATTACTTGGTTCAGTGAGATGGGTTCTTCAGTTGAGCTTGCTTGCTCCTAGAATAAGTTAAGCTTTTTTCTAGTTGCTCTCCTGAATGTGTACTTCAAAGCACAGAGATCATGCTTGAAATGAATGCTCAATGAATTGGGAAGAACATCTTTACCGTGCAGGTGATGGAGCTCTGGAACAGATTGCCCAGAGAGGTTGTGGAGCGTCACTCACTGAGGATACTCAAGAACCATCTAGTCAAAATCCTGTACAACGTACTCTGGGAAGACCATGCTTGAGCAGGGATGTTGGATGAGATGACGCAATCTACTCCCTCTCAACCTGATCCAGCTTGTGGTTCTGTGATTCTGTATGATTTTCCATAACTACTGCCCAAAGGGAGTGCAAAAATAAACCTTTGTCTTGAGAAGAACCAGGGAATCCATTTTTTTGCTCAGGGATGGTAGACATATGTCTGTGACATGAAGGTTTGCTGTGCTGCTACTTCCTCTAAGCATCTGTCTGCTGAAAGATGTAAATCTTGCCAAGATGAGAGTTATGACTGGGTGAGTTCTGAATTCACATCATAGACATTGAGATAAACATTAATTTTTTAAAGAAGCACATCCGGTTTGATAGCAGGTATTTCATGGGAGAGATTCCTTTCAATTAATTTTCATGTCAAAGGAAGGTATGTATTATAAAAATAGAATTGGATGGCTGCAGAATATTACTAATATCTTCCTTTTTAATTCTTTTTTATGGGCCTGGCTGGGAAGGAGTTAACTTTCTCTACAGCTGCCTTCTTAGTGGTATGCTTTGTGTTTGTAGTAAAACAACTACCGAAAGACACCAGAGTTTGGGCTACTGCTGCACACCATCAAGGCTATCTCTCCAACTTGCTAGCACCACCAATAGCCAGCAGAGCAGGGGTGGGCAGGAAGGTTTAAGGAGTGGCTGTGGGGAAGGTCTGGTAGCAGTGTCAGTCTGGGAGAGTTGACCCAGACTGACCAAGTGGATATTCCATGCTATATGATATCATGCTCAGCAGTAAAAATAAGAGAAAGGAGGAGAGGGACATTTGTTATCAAGGTGTTTTTCTCCCAAAGCAGCTGCCATGTGTACTGTGGCCCTACTTCCAAGGAAGTGGCTGGACATCACCATCTGATGGGAAGCAGAGAATAAGTTTACATTTTTTTTGCTTTACTTCTTTATGCAGCCTTTCCTTCTCTGCATTAAACCTCTTTTGTGCACACTGAAGGTATTTTGATCTTAATTTCTCCACCTGCCCTGCTGAAGTCAAAGTCAATCCACTACAGTGTCTTAAGGTAAACTGAAACTCAAATATTCTATTTCTCTCTATTAGCTATGAAAGGGAGATAGGATGATATAGTAAGCTATTTTATATATATATATATATATATATATATATATATATATGAATGATCTTTCACCTGATTAATACTTTCTTTTTTTTTTTTTAATTCAAAATATTTTTTAAAGAGGACACATACTTGAGCCTTCTTGCTTTCTTTTTTAAAAGCAAATGATAAGGGAAAAAAAACCCAAACAAGAAGAACAAATTTAAAGATGAAAATGAAGTCATCAGGATAATTATTTTCAAATTCTAGATCTTACATCAAACAATTTTGATACTTGCTATTTTTATTAGGACAGCTCAATTTATGTGTCTCGTCGGGACTGGTACCGTTTTTCAGTAATAGTGGCTGTTGCTATAGATACAATAACAAAATCCTCTTAGGAAAGAGTTAAGAGGTACATGTTCCCAATATATTTTTCTATCCATCATTACGGAAGACTTTTCTTGAAAAAGTTATCATCTGCATAAAACTCATTGGTATTGTCCATGCTTTTCAACTGATTTCTGCATGACAAGACTTTACTTACATTTATGTTTGTTTGGTGTTTTTTTTCTCATGCAAGATATTTTCAAACTAGAACAGCACTTATCACGTTTGATTTAATGAAATAATGAAACAGCTTAGAAGAAAATGAAGAAAATGTTTTTATTCATTTCTCAAAAATATTACACACTATATAAAAAGGTTGGGGGATGTTGTTTAGTTTTTGTAGTAACACCATGCCTCTAATAAAATAGAGTATATTCTACAAGAGTAAATATTAAGGGTTTTAAATAATAATGATGTACGTCCTTGTAATTTTTCTTGTATCCTTATGTTTCTTGGTTGTTTTTTTTTGTTGTTGTTGTTGTTTTTTGGTGGTTTTTTTTGTTTTTTTTTTTAAATTTTATTTATTCTGTAGGAGAATAAAGAAAACACTAATATATTTTGGCTGGGATGGAGTTATTTCTTCTTAGCAGATGCTGTGGTGCTATGGTTTGGGTTTGTTCTGAGAACAATACTGAGAGCACACTGATGTTCTACTCATTACTGCACAGTGTCAAGGTTGTCTCAGGCCTGTCAGTGAAGAGCCTGAAGGTGCTCCAGAAGCCTGGAGGGGACACAGCCAGGACAGCTGATCCTAACTGATCCAAGGAATATTGCACACCATGCAGTGCCGTGCTCAGCAGTGAAAGGTGGGGGAAGAAGGAGGAAGGGGGACATGGGGAGTGGTGGTGTTTGTCTTCCCAAGTAACCATTGCACGTGATGGGGCCTGGCTCTCCTGGAGATGGGCTGAGCACCTGTCTGCCCATGGGAAGCACTGAATAAGTTCCCTGCTTTGCTCTGCTTGTGGACCCAGCTTCTCTTTTGCCTATTAAACTGTCTTTATTTCAAACATACTTATTGTATTAATCTTTGCCATTCTGTCCTCCATCTAATTGGACGTTGGACAGTTGAGTCACTGTCATGTTAATGTTTTAGATTTGCTCTTTCACTTTATATATTTTGCGTATGTGGGCCTAAACTCCTAAAATTGTAAATGTAGCTATAAGACTAGCTCTTCATTTCATATTCAGCTGAATTTATTTGCCTTAACTTGCATGGTTTTAAGCCACTTATTATTTGCTAGCATATAGGGTACCTCTGTCTGGGCTGCCAGATAAAGTACCTATAAAATAATCATGCCTTCCTATAGCAATAGGTAGAGGTCAGAAATAAACACCTAAAAATTTCAAATTATGTTGACTTCAAGATTTAAGCACCTTAATTTCAACACTAGATTGTATTTAGACATTTAAATTACAAAAATTTGAAATTAATTGAGACAATTTTTATTTAGTTTCTTTTTCTGAAAAGTAATAATTAGGTGGTTCTTCCCACTATTATCTCCAAGCAATAATTTGAATTGAAGAATAAATACATATGTATGAAAATATTCACCTGTGAGATCTTCAGAATTCAGCAATAAATAAATATTCATGGTATTGCTCTCTCTTTTCTAAATGATGACTCTAGAAACTAAAACACATTTATTTTTAATGGAATACATGCTCTAAATTACTCTAGTTCAAGAAATTGAACTTTTGTGAGTACGGTTGTTACCCTTTAAGCCTCTAATTGCTCAAGGTTATGACATTATAGTAATTATTTTGTAATTATCTTTTTTTCCAGTATTCTAGGCACTGCCAGTGAAAAGCTGCTTCTTTTCCTTGTTTTCATGAATGTAATACTTACTCAGATAGAGGTTTATGTGAACAATTTTAATTGAAAATAAATTATAATCAGAACATATTTGCTTAGAAATAGGAAGTTACATAATTGTGTTAATGCTTCATTGTTTATTGTATGTAATAAATAAATGATAGCTCTTGCATGAAAAAAAATGGGAATAACTTTGATGTAAATCCATGTTTATTTCTCATGGTAATGTGATAATGTAATTTGATAGATCTCTTAATTGTTGAACGTTTTAGACCATCTGTGTTTTAGAAACATTAATTGGCAGCACTTGGCCTTCTAAAGGTAATTTCACTATTACTTTATCATTAAATATGATGTTTAGATCTTTGGAAAAACATGTACTGTCCAGTAGCTATTTTTAAAAGTTTAACTTTGTTGTCTCATATTCCTGCTCATATGCTCAAAAGTACGGAAAAGTTGCTGATAATATACAAAACATTCCAAGACACAATTAAGACCAATTTTTCTTTTTTAAAATTTGAAGTACTTTAATGTTTTATAAATTAAATTTCAATCAGAAGAATTTATATAGATAGTATACTAGTTCTTATCTCTTAACTACATTGTTGTAAATCCTGACCATTTCACAGATTCAGCAACACACAGATTGTTCACTTGTGGGTTTTTTTTAGAATGCTTTGTGTTTCTGTCCATGTAAGATAAGATAACAATATTTTAAAGTCTTAAATTGTGATTCTGAAAAGTGCTTATGTGATGTTATAGTAGAAAATTATTACAAGTAAATTAGTTACTAAGTTATGAATCTCAAATGGTTTTCAAGATGCATTAAGACTCCCATCTTTTATTGAAACATGTAGCATCAAGGCCACTATGAAAATCCGTAAAAAAAACCACTTTCAAGCACTTCAAGGAGAGATGTGAAAGGAAAAAAAGAAAAAGAAAGGACTCCTACGCCAAGAAAAAGCAACCTCCATTTATTCATTTTCAAAAATTTACAGGATTCTGTGTTAAATCCCTAATAAGAAAACTTACCAGAACTGTAAAGGAAAAGTTTTAGAACTTATTCAAAGAAGTGGAAATATGTTTTCCAAATACAGTAACTCAGTTAACACTGATAAGAATGCAGAACCTGTCTGAAACTAGAACTCTGCTGTATACTTGTATATTTCTTGAATTGAGATTGTTTGTGGCTTTCCTTCTCCAGTTTTCTTTTAAAAATGTCTATGTACATTTACATAACTTCTTTAGCATAAGCCTTTCCTAAAGAAATTTAAACCTCTTTTCTTTTAACAAAGATAATTTAAATGGATTCAACCTCAAGTTCCTCTCTTTCTTTTACATAACATAAATGTATTTCTTTCTTAATTATAATTTATATATAAATTCCAATTAGATCTAAAAAACTGAGTTGAGATAAACTTTCTAAATATTTTTGCTTATATTAAAAGGTGCTTAAAATTACTAAAATCAGTAGTAACATAACCACTACAGATTGAAAGAACAGCAAGGAACAAAATAGCATTGAGAGGACAAATTAAATTAATATTGTTTAATGGAAAGTATTTCAGGTAATTCCTTTTTATACCTTTTAATTTCTAAAATGAATTTTGGAATTACTTTTATCTTAATATTATTACACATTGTTTTATAAAAATCAAATATTGCTAATAGATTCTGTGGTTTTGTTTCTGTCAAAGTATTACAAAGTGCTTTCACATTGTATTTCTTTTAGTCTATCTATTAAAGCATTTTGAGTAGCCAGTAGTCAGTGATTCTATCAAAGTAGAGGATTAAATCTTCAAACTACAGCAATCCTAGAATATGTCTAGAATAAGATAATGCAGTAATGTCTAGAATAAGATAATAAAATAAAATGTCAATAGTAGGACAGACTAAATATTTCTTACAGATAATAAAATTAGAAAAATAATATAGTGTATTGAAAATGACAAAAAAAATCCCAAGTTAGAATATTGCTATGAAATCCAACTTTTACTATGTAATATTGTTAGTGGGAAATACACCACTCAGGATTTGACAGCCCAAGAGAGATGAGGCTCCATAGCCCCAGGTCCCAGCCACAGAGAGGTTGAAAATGTCCAGCAGACACAAGTACACAAACCACACACACATACACAGACAGAGGTACATACACATACTTTCATGCATGCATGGGCAACAGCCCCAATCCTCACCCAGTCATTTCAGTGGCATGAAAACAAACAGCACCATTGGGCTCAGCCGTTCAACCTGTCCTTCACTTCAGCCACAGCCTCTCTGGCTCTCCTGCTCCCACCCCAGCTGCTGGCAACCAGCCTCCTATAAATGCACATATATATGAGACGCCCTCACTGGAAAACAGCTGAAAGCAGAGATCAGTTCTCACCCTCATACACACAGGACCAAGAGTCCCACCCAGGTTAGAGTTAGAAAGGAATTTAATGGGAAGACATAACAGATGTCTCTGATCAGGCACAGGGCATAACCAGACAAACACATGAACCAGCTCCCCGCTTTTATCCCCTTATCTTTCTGTTTCCTGCAATTGCTAGTCCCCAAATTATCTAACCGTCTCCCTTTTACTGCCATTTGTACCTCTTCTAAGTATCCCAAAATGAGTCTTGTGCAATCTCAAAATGCTCTTCCACTGTATCTTATAATGGTCCCCACAGCCCCTGAGCAGCAACCCCCATCACTCTGAAAAGTGTTCTGGAGAATCTCTCCCCTTTTCTCCTCCTGATGGGTTTCACACTTGGATACTTAGGCTGATGCTATCATGTTAGGTTTCCAGCTTGACATTGTGTTTCCCTGTATTCTCTGGATTTGTGAAGATGGACCTTTGGTGACCTGATGATCCCTGTGACAGGCTTAAGAAGAGCCAGGCAGAGTATGTTTGGGGTTCCTCATCTGTCACAATCTGTCTGTATTCCTTCATGGGTGTGGAGACAAGATTTTTTAACCACAAAACTACCAAATACCTTTCTAAACAGTTTAATTTTCAATTTTACTTTAAATAAATAAAATAAAAAACATTAATATCTTTTGACCAATTCTGGATATTAATGGCCCTTTTGGAATATTTTACAGAAGCTGAATTTATTATGAAGATTCCTTTGGCCACTAAAGTGAATGACAGCAGAGACAGTAATTAATAGACAGTATACCACTGCTTCTGACAGTCTGAAGCATGACTCAAACATTACTAGAAGCCTCTAGGACTGTGAGAAATAAATCACATCAAGTAAAAGAAAAGCTAGTGGAATCAGCTGTGGAAAAAATATGTGTTGAGGCTTATTTCAATTAGAGTCACAAAGATGAAAGTGAGAAAGTTTGGATTGATTGCAATTCAAAGAGATTGGAACTTAACTATAGTCTTCAGTGAAGCATTAAAAGATAACTGAAAAGAACATTTTTAAGGGAAACATCTGTGGTAGAACCACCATGGATTCAATTTCAGCACTTCAGCCTGTATTTCTAAGGTGATAAAATAAATATAACCTTAAAAAACTAAACTGAGTTAAAAAACTTCACAGGAAATTTGAGGGTTGACACAGATTGATCCGATAGGTGAAAGATGCCTATAGCTCTATCTTGCTGTGCTCATTGGGCGATAATTGCATCAGAAGTGGATCTCAAACAGCAGTTTTGATCTGATGCATTTTACAGACCTAAAACATCAGTAATATTTTTATTTATGGAGCCACATTTGAGAAAGTATTGATGTCAATAGAAAAAATGAATTAGAAAAATAGCTGGGATCAAAATGTTAGTACTAGTCAAGGATATTGTATGATTACAAACAGCAAACACTATTTTTTGCGTTTAATTAATTAGACACTTATATTCTAGAAGTCATGATAATGAACAGACTTGAACTTACACTCTGTTCTGCTCTGTTTATAAAATAAGTACACATGAAATGAATCCCATTGAGAAGTATGCCTCTAGCAACCCAAGGCTTGCTTCTTTCTACAGCAGGATTACTTATTCCTAGCTACCTATTGAAGGAAGCCTTTAAAACCTGGGAGCTTCTTTTCCTTTAGGGAAGAAAAGGAAAAAAAAAAGAGTCAAAGAAAGAAGGAAGACATCTTTCCAAAGGTATCGCAAATGCAAAATATATCAAGTAGGTCTGAGGATATATATAAATTTACATGCGACCTGTTGAAGAATAATGATAGCATAAAACTTTGGTGAGACAATATTACATTTTTAGAATGTATGTATTTAATGTTTAGCTAATTCTCCTTAAAAAGGGATTAAACATGTAGATAATGTCATTAACCGAAAAGGAAATAGGTCTTACTTACAGTCACCTTAGTCCAATATTGATGCCACGTGTAAAGTCTGACACTCTGAGCATGCAGAGAACATATGTGCCAGCATGGGAAAGCTGTAGACATGGAGCTGCATATGCAAACAGACTGTGGAACTGACTGTACCATTGCTGGTCTTTATCTTTAAAGGTGTGTTTAAAATGATATTCTAAGGAATGCTGTCTAGCAGTCAAATCAGAAAGTTGCTGGGTCTTCATTTCCAGTTGTCAGTCAAATCTTTCAGCTGAGACTGGTTACTGTCCATGTTAGTGTTTCAATCTATTTCAAATAAAATCAGATTCATTTAAACTGCCAGAAAAATTACTTGCAACTCTACTTGAGAGAATACAAACCAGCATACACATGTGTCTTTTATGGCAAGCATCAGATAGGATAAGATATGAAAGGAAAATATTCACCTTTAATATTCCACTTAACTTATTTGTCTAGTGCTTAAGGTGCTTACCAGAGAGAAAGTTAATCTTTGGCATCTGTATTTCATTCAATATCTGACAAGAATAGCAAATTAACAAACAAGCAAAAGATTGGCAGAACAATTCTTGTTTAAGAATATTACAGGAAAACAGACTTCTTTCTCCAAATGAATATCATGAACATATGTTTGAAGAGTTTCACATTCCAAGGACTTTTTTTCCAATGACTGTTTTTTAATCTTTGCCACAGGTGTGACTCTTAATGACTTGGATAGGAGAAAGTGAGGTTCTTTGTACTGTCATATTTAATTAGAGTGAGCTGCAGATTAATATTTAAAGTAAGGTGCTAAGGGGAGCCTGGAGATGTGAAAAGATTTAGCAGTTTGTTTCTTTTTTTAATGACTTCTCTAACCTCTGAGGCACTTCATAAAAGAAATAAATATTATCTGTTCTTTGGTTTTTTTGTTGAAAAAATGAACATTTATTTTGGAAAAATAAACGTACAAAGAAAACTTTAAATGAGGATAAAGTACAAACTGGCCAGATTTATGAGTTATTAACTAGATTTAGCAGGGGGTGGAATTTTGAGTAACAAAGACCCAAGCCCTTCTGATATTCTAGGAATCAACAGGGGAAAACTATTGTGCAATGCTTCAAAGGAATTAGGACACGTTCCTCTAAGAAGTTGACATATGAGTCCCAACTCTATATCAATGCATGGCTAACAACCAGGAGTTGATAGCCACTGTCCATCTAGAAACACGACTTGTCTGCTATCAATGAAAAAGTGCTAGAATGAATTGAATTACTGAAACACTGCAATGAGCAGCTGTAAACCATGCAGAAGAGACAGGGAAGAAAGGACAAGCAGGAGCATTTTTCTCTTTGCAGAAAAATGGACTGACTGTACAGAGTAGTCTTTCAAAACATAAAATGAACAGGTTGAGAGATTATGGATGAAAATTAGGGGCCAAGACAGCAAAGGAAACCTCACATTTGGGGTTTGCTTCAGGCCACACAGAAAAAGGGATCTGATAGATGAAGAGGTTCTTACTTCAGTCACTTAGAACAAAACAATTACATTAACTTCATGCAATTTTTTGGTGTTATTGAAAAGCACACTGTCAATAGCTGTCAATATAATATTGAACATATGGTCTTGAAGATAAATGAAAGCTGTAAATCAAAGACCTAAATGTCTAGTGTTAAAAACATTGGCAAGTGTTCCTAGACCTGCAATATACTACTTCCTAAATATATTCAGAATTTTGGTAGAAATAAACACAGAAAACTTCAAAGATTGAAAATATCTGGTTTAGATGTAAGTAAATTATGCACAGAACAGTAAAATTCTCTGTGTTTTGTAACAAAAGTGAAATTTTAATGGGAAAAATATGAGTTCTTATCCTTTTCTTTAAATATAGCTACCTATAATGTTTGGGTTTTTTTCCAAACTAACAAGAGTTTAATTAATAATGAAATGACAAATCAGAACAACTTTATCTGACTGATAGCAGCAGATCTTCTACCTAGAATCTAGTTATCTTGCTTACAATAGCAAAATGGAAAAAAAATCCTAAACATTTAATTTGCACAACGACCCAAATGTGCAAGGCACAAATGAAGCAGATTAACTGTTACTATCCTTCATCTTTACTAACTAGATAGAGTTTTTATGGTATGAGACTGGTAAGTGGCATTATGGGGTTTTGCAGGAACAGGAAGCAAAGACAGATGATAGCAAAATGACATGATCAAAAGTTGCAGCTTTGGCTAATGTCGTGTCTACAGATTCCTTCTTTAACATTAAGGGAAATTAATCACCACAGGGTATGGTATTTCTGATTCCCTACTAGGCAACAGCAGTATCCCAGGAGGATATAATAGGGTAAAAATGGGGGTTAGATAGATAGCAGAGACCTACTTTATGATGATTTATATAAAGCATTTAGTCACATTTTTCCCTTCCTTTTACATATTTTCTTTATGAAAATAAATATACTTTAGAGTTTCATATCTTTTAGGGCTTTTGTATTTTTGTGGGGGCTTTTCCTTTTTTTTCCTTTGTTTGTTGGAGGGGTTTTTTTGTTTGTTTTTGTTTGTTTCTTTTTGCTTGCCTTTTTTATTCTCTTTCATTCTTTTTTTTTCCCTGAGCATCAGCTGGACTTCTTTCTGTGATGCTCAGAAACAGAAAAAATATCAGGTAATACATGGTACAGTGAAGTGTCATGCAGCAGTACAAAAACCAAGTTCACCAAGAGGCTATAATTGTGTAAAATATTTAATATAACTTATGGGACTTTCAGCCCAAGTCATTGTGAGTACCAGCATTCTTATAGTAGTTTTTACACTCCCTGACTGGGGAAAAAAAAAAAAAGCAATTTTTTATTTAAGAATCTTAAGGATGGAAGTCACAGAAGACCGAGAATTCCAATTTCCATCACTATGTGCTAGGTTGTTTTGGTAAATGTAGTAATGATGGAAAACATTTTAAAACAACCCATGAAGCACTGTAAGTGGCAAATAAAAGAGAACTCACAAGCAGGAAAATATCTTGCTGCAACTTGAATTACACTGGTCTATTTGGGGATAATTAAATACATGTTTATCACAAAGTGCCTTTTTAAAGTTTTCCTTGGAAAAAAATATAGATCTGAACTTATACTATGTGGCTACCAGCAATTTCAAGAATATATATTTATTCAACCGTAATGTTCACTTCAACATCTGCAGAACAATCCCTTCTGTTCATTTCCATGGAATAAGCAGTGTAGGCGTAAATACCAGCATCAAGTGCTGGACGTTAATGTCTCTAGCCAACCTTTACACCTATAAATGAGTAGGAAGGTTTTTGCCAACAAAAAATATCCCTTACTTATCTGTATAGTTCAACTAATTCAGCAAGAATGTTAGTAATTTTTCATTTGATTGCTTTGAGTGCTATTTTCTCTCAATTTATTTCTGTATTATGTGTTTTGACCTGGGTCTGTGCATTCCAGATATTTTAATTATCCATATGCTTGGTATACTAAATATCTGTTCTGTGATGAATTTGCAGCATTCTTTCAGGAAATTCAAGCTGAGAAATTGTTCTTTGTATCCAGCTGAACGCCTGCTGACTGGTGAAATGGACATTAGACTTGGTTGACGTGTTGGATTCCTCCAGGCTAAAATGTTCATTTTTCACTTGTAAAAGATACCCTTACTTCTACAGTAAGGACCCTTATTATACTGTTCTTTGTAGCCTTATTGTATGTCACTAAGAAGAAAGCATACAGACATACAATCTGTGATCGACAATGCCATAATATACTTCTGCAAGGGAAAATCCTTCATTCCTCATAGAATTCCATTTCATTTCATAGCAATAGATAATAGGTAGGCTCATAAAATATGTAAGCAGGAGCAAAAAAACTCAGTTTTTAAACTTTTAAAGTTTTTCAAGGTTGAGTCAGAATTTAAATGTTTCATTAATATAATGCACTGAATAGTTGATTATACTGTGCCAACATCCAAAAATATTCTTCATGTGTTGTTGCTGCCAAAAACCTATATACTTAGAATAAAATGCCAAGCAAATCAAATGCAAGTGTGAACCATTCTTTATGAGTTTTTTGCATTTACACGTTACTAGCCTCGGTTTTCTTCAAGAAATTGCCAACAACAAATCTCAGACAACAACAGTTTTATAGTTCTTACTCTGTACATACATAGTTCCAAAGTCTTATTTCTGTAGTCTCATCCTGGATAATACTATTTATATAAGCACTGCCTCTTCAGAAGTTATTTTTGTAGCCTAATTATCGCAATTTCTCACAGGAGAAGTTCATCTGCCAATGCAGTTGCTCAAAATGACTTTCAAATCAGAGGTTGTCATACATGCAAAATCTAGTTTCTGTACTTAATTGGGAATTCTTATGTCTATACTTTTATGGTTTGTAGAAAAAAAAATGTTTTTCCTGTCTTCTATTTTCTGAGGACAAGTCTGCATATATATTTCAAGACTTTTTTCACACTATAAATAACAGTTCTACCTCTGTTTCACAATACCACCTGTCAAAAATGAATGCTTTTGTAGTCAATTGTAGAAACAACAAACTTTTTGAAAATGGGTTTTTAAAGTTTTCTTATTTCATTTTTCATTTCAATTAATACCATTTTAATATAAATTCTATGTTTTCTCAGCATGACTAATAAGGAGAGAAAGATTCTGTAAGAAAATAGCATGTTTTGTACCATTAACAGACATTTCTAAAGCACTTATCTTTCCTTTATTAATGTGCAAAAATATTCTTCAATGTTGTCATGTTTAGACTTGAGCTTCTCAGACATTGAAATGTTTTCACAGTTTTTCAGCTTCTGTGTTTGGGGGTTTTTTGAGAGCCCTTGAAATTGCTTGGCTTTGGAAATACTTGTTCTGTCTCCTCAGTTAGCTTAGTCTTCTTACATGCTAGGGATGACTCACAGAAGGCAATATATTTCAGTAACCAGAATAAATCTTGGATATTGACTTACATCCTGAAGAAATCATTGTGTATTCCTTCAGATTTTGAAAATAAAATCAGCTAAAAACTTGTTATACCCAAGGCAACCAACACATCAAACCAAAACAAACGTAACCCATATAAAACCCAGGCATAAATTTACTAATCCTAAAAGATTGGTGGGGGAGGAATCTTTCACATGTCTAGAGTCTGGAGAGGAATTTGTCTAAATGTTTCTCATGTAAACATGTATTCTTAAGGTCAATATCTAGTCTTTATTTAGAGTCAGTAGAGAACAAACAAGTATTTTTAGCTACATTTAATCTTTTCTTTAAAGAAGACTTTAAATAAGCCAGATGACTCATGGTCTAAAGTGTCTATTTTTTTCTTGTTGAGATGGAAAGCTTTTTTCAGAACATTTATTTGTCATCTCTGCTTCTTACTATTGCCCTGTGAGGACATATTTTGTCTCTGTGTGTGTGTCATCTATGTTATTTTTAATAATAAAAATATTTCATGTAATTTACTTTTATATAATACTATAAAAATATAAAGTGTTTGTCTTGGTCAGTTGCTTTGGAGTGATTGCATGAAGAATTCCTCCTAGTTATAAATGAATATATTTATTAATGTTATGTCCTGGTTCTGGCCAGTACAGGGCTAATTTTTGCAGTATCTGCTAAGGAGGGGGCATGGCTAGGACACAGAGGTTATTCTATAACACTTAATGTCTTTGTTAGAGGTGTCAGGAACAGAGTCTCTTTCCTGGAGAAGGAATTCTGGTTGTGTACATGTGGTGGAGGAAGAGATCAGGGTAACCTTGGTTCTGAGCGTTTTGCATGTGAACCACTCCCCCCTCTCTTGTATATTTTTGTTATTAATAGTGTTGTTGTTGCTGTTTGTTTTCTGATCTCATTGCTGTTTCTGTGAAATGCTGTTATCTCAAGTTGAGATCTTTACCTTTTGTGCCTCTCCTCCATCCCACCACAGGTGGCAAAGGGAGGGCAGGAGTGAACGCATGGCAGCGTGGTTTGGAGAGTACCATTCCTGAACCAGGACAGCTCATTTAAATGCAGGACACAGACCCAATCATTTTATAATAAAAAAGATGTACTGAAATTAAATAAAAATTTCTGATTTACATAGTAATGGATTTGGTTTTGGTTTTATTTGGTTTTATTTTTTTCATCAGCTGTAAAAATGTTTCCATCTTAAGAAACTCAGTTTTATAATGAAATGAAAAAAAAACAAACCAGAAGTCTCAAGGTTTTTTAGGTTTAATTGAGAAAAATATTTTTTGCAGAAACAGCTGAAGTGATACCTTTTTAATATTACTTTTTTTTTTATTTCTTCCTGAATCTGTGGTTTATTTTTCCTTGAAAACAGATCCATGTTTTCAAGGAAAAATAAACCACAGGAAGTAACAAATTCCTCCGCAGGATGAAAAGGAAAATCTTTCCAAATGTAGCTCTTACCCCTGTGAAGCTGTTTCCATTTTGCCTGAAGATCAAAGTCAGCACAGATTAACAATATTCGTATTTCCATTTGATCTCCCTTATAGGCTTGGTTTGATAAAAAACAATGCCTCACTAGCTTTGGTTTACAACAAACTTTAAGTTAGGTTAAGCAGTAATTAAATCAGCTTTGTTAATAAGGTTTAATAATTTGTTGATTCCAGTATATTTTAAAATACAGTCTAGATTCACTTGTTTTACTCCAGCTTTTATACCAACATATCTCTCAGAAACTTGTATAATACCTTTGGCATGAGTCATTGCTTCATTATTCAGCTTAAAAAAAAAAAATAAAAAAAAAAATAAAATAAAATAAAATCTGCTGATTTTGGGCCCTCCTTGTAAGAAATCAGATTTATTTAGTCAAACTGCGGAGTTTTCTTTTTGCAGTCATTGGTATGGGTAGCTTTTTTCCAGTAGCAGACAGCCTCTTTTTCCCTAGAAAATTCATGAATTACAACATTGTTTCCATCTGGAATTCGTGGCAGTAAACATTGTAGTACAGCTGTTAGAGCTCAGAGCAAGTAATACTCTGTATCTATATACACTTATCTTTACATTTTATTTCAGCTTCTCTCAACAACATGAGAGATGTTAAACACCCCTTGCTTTTATAGCCATAGAAAGAAACAATAACTATAAAACATGCCACTGTTTCAAATATCAAACCAAATTCCTCTGGCAGTAAATTTTAAGTGAGAAAAGACATTACTCACAGATAAATCTTCACTGAAATTATTTTAATAAATATATATTCTCATGCTTCACAGATTTGGGGTGGCTGCGTGTGAACATTTCCATTAGATCTTAACTCCATAAACAAAGAATGATCATTACACTATGTTGTGAGGACAAAAGAAAATACCTAGGGATAAAGTAATACACTGAATTGGATTTGTATTTCCAAGACTGACAAGTAAAGTTCTCCATAATGAAGATTTTGTGGAAGCATGCTAGGATTGCTACTGATGAAGAACACCAATAATAATATTCCATTGAAATAGAAGCAATTAAACTTATTGTAAGACAATTTAGATCTCCATCAACAATATTGAATAGGGGTGCAACATAACTGTGTAAAAGCATCCTGAGTATCCTGATAGCATAAATAACCAACAGGCACCACATCTGGATGCTTCAAATTAGGAGTATATGACCTGGAGTTCAATTCCATCCTTGATTTCTGCAAACTTACTCTTTTTATCTCCCCAAATATTATCCACCTTTGTGTGTTCAGAAGTTTTTAATGCTATTCATGTGCTTGTATCCAAAGTAGCCTCCATGGGATGTTCTAATTAAGTTGTCTAATGAGATCAAGTTTGCCCAATTAGGTGTATGACCAAGACTAAATATTAATATAGAGTTTCAGATGAGCACTTCTGAGGATTATATTGGCTGACAGTCATCTTCATCTTAGCCTGACCGTGTGTGCTGACCTGACCTTCCAACAGTGAGGTGGCATTTAGAAGTAATAATCACAGCCACTGAGTAAATTGCACCTCCAAAGTAATTCTAGTTCTTCTATCCATGTAACATATGCAGAATTACCAACTGAAGCAAACAATAGGTTACTTTCCTACAAACGAGCTTTCCAAAAAGCATTTCATCTAAATGCTTTGATAAAATACCTTTCCCCAGGACCCACAGACCCTGATCTATCATGATTAAGCATTTCCTTGAGATTTTTAGTGAAGCCTAATCAGATCTCTTTGCTTTGATACTAAAGATATGTCATGGACATGAGGGAAAATAATGTAGTTCAAAATATGTCAAGACTGAATATTTAGTCCTTGTTTTTTTCTTTGAGATGACAAGCAATATAATCAAATGTTCTATGCCTTGCTGGCACTTGAACACACTTTTTTATCTAGAAGTGCACCTGTGATATAAAGTTAACCATAAACAATATTCATCCCTTTCTTCTCTAAGTGCCAACTTATTAGTTAAAAGCCTAGTGCCATATGGTGAAGCAGTACTGACTGAGAAAGAAAAAGAAGGAGGAATAAAAAGCAATTAAAGCAAGCTTCTAAAAAAAGATCTTTCAGAAGAAAGGTTTATGTGATGTTGGGTAACACATGTTACCCAACATCACATAAAAAAAATAATGAAAATTCATTGTGAATGGGAAAAAGATTAATAAGCAAACAAAACCAAGGAATAATACACCTCTCATGGTGTCCCATTCTCATAGTTTGCAATTTAGTAACAATGAGTTTCCCCAGTAAACTGAATGCCAGAAATGCCATTGTATCTGAATGAGACAAAACTGCCAATTGGATTAGTCTGCCCAGCTTGACCAAACCACTATGGTAACTTCCAAATTTCAAATTAATCCCTACTTAGGTGTCATGGTTTAAACTGAGATCCTTGCAGCTATATTCTGAAATAATTAATCACTGAAACTTATTTTACTTGATTGGAGTTGTAATTGTATTGGTTAATTAGCTTACTTGCACCTGTACACAGATTATTTAGGATACCTAGCTCTTTAATCTAAATTAGGTGGAAAATCTAGAACTGAACAATGGTCAGTGTGGCCATTCACACTAAGTGGCTTCAAGTTGCACACTCAAGTTACGAACTCTGATTGAAGGCTACTCTCTGTATTACAGTGACAGTAACACATGCTACTGAGAAATACTGAACTTGAAAATACCTAGCTAGGGTGTCCATTTAAAAATTAATAGTTGAACAACAACACATGTGCCCAATAGGTGCAATGTTGTTGTCTGGTGAATTGGGCAAATTAATGTAGCTTGGCCAAAAATGGCAAAAATCAAAAGGAAGTCAGTTTTTTCTCTTGTCAATAGTCACAGCTACATGATTTGGAGGTAAATACTTTGTTTCTATTTAAATGAATAAGTTGAGAGTTACCGGTTTCTATAATATTTTATACATATTTTATTTACTTTCTTATTTTTGTTAAGTTTCATGGGTTTTAATTCTAAGCATACTAAACTTGATAAAACATTTTTTAAAACACTCTATTGAGCTGTATTCTTACATTTGTTCTAAGTAATCATGGAAATCTTAGAAATCATAGATAGGTTTGAGTTGGAAGGGACCTTAAAAATCATCTAGTTTCAACACTACCATCTTGAGAAGGAATGTTACCCACTAGAACAGGTTGCAGTCCTTCTTTTATGAGAGCACAATCCTCTGGCATATCTCCCACTTCTCTCAGTTTGGTGTCATCTGTCAGCTTGTGGGAGGTAAGGTCTGTCCAACCACCCAGACAATTAAAGAACATGATGACAAGGACCATACCCAGTACCTCTGGGGTACAGTGCTGGCTGCTGGCCTTCAGCTGCACCTTATGTTGTTGCTCACCATCCTCTGGGTGCAGCCACTCAGATAGTTTTCAATCTGCCTCCCTGTCTGCTCACCCAGCCCATATACCAACATCTTGTCTATGCAAATCCTATGAGACCTGGAGTCAAAGGGCTCTGTGAAATGTGGGTAGGCTATTCACTCTCTTCTCTCATCTATCAGGACAGCTATTTACTTATGTAAGTTTATCAAGTCAAGCCTGATTTTTCTCTTGGTGAATACATGCTAACTATTCCTGATGATTTTCTTTGTATTCATGTGCCTGGAAATGATTTCCAGGGTTAGCTGCTCTCAGGGACTGAGGTAAGACTTATTGAGCTGTAATTCTCTAGTTCTTCACTTTCTTTAAGGTAAGAGTTAAATTTCCTTTCCTTCAGTCCACAGGCACTTCTCCCAGTTACCATGATTGATCAAATATTGTTGAAGTTGACCTTGCAATGTCATCAGCCACCCTTCTCAGCACTCGTGTGTGCTTCTCACAAGGGTCTACATATTTATGCATGTCCAGTTTGCTTCAGTTAACAAATATTCTATTTAAATATGAATCTACCCTAATTTTTCATTCTTAGTGCTCAGAAGAAATCTGAAAGGATTGACACAGAAATAATATTGAATTTTTATAAAAATGAGTATTTTTTTTCTCTCAGGGAAAAGAATTTAGAAAACTTTTTTTTTTTTGAGAAGTATTAACTAGCTAGGCAACCTTCAAATTTACCTGTAAATCTTCCAGGAATACCTGATTATCTTTCCCTGTCTAATGGGACTACACATAAATTATAAATATAATATTATCTAAATTGTGATATTGTAAAAAGGAGCAGGGAAATATAAAATTTGGTCTTTGGATCAAGAAGAGTTCCTGTGGCTCTAAGTATTAAGAGAAAATTAGAAAGTTCAGAAGAGAGGGATAAAAGAAAAATCTCAGCTTCTCTGTGATCTGAATGAAAGGAAGGCAATACAGGATTGAAAGAGGAAACTATTTATCTGCTGTGGATGTGTCAGCTATTCTCTCCTGAATCTCTATACAGTCAGTGGAAAGAAACAAATATTTTAAGGGCGCAAGTGATCTAACCTACTTTTAGATATATCCCTTGAGATAAATCATGACCTTTGAAAACTTTTTTTCTCTCAACTGGTCATAAAAAGATCCATGGCTAGCTTAGGTCTGGAGATATTTTTCTTGTACTTTTAAAGTTAGATAACTAATCCCATCTGGTTTTTTTACTTCCAGTGAGAAAACTCCTGAGCTGAGATAAAGACAGCTTAATAACTGGAGCAAAAACCTTGCATGCAAGCAAAGCAAAAAAAGGAATTAATCCATCACTTCCCATATGCAAGCAGGTGTTCAGCCACCTCCAGAAAAGCATGGAAAAAAGAATCCTCTGATGGGACCTCATTAGAGTCATTATCCACTTAGCGGGGACTTATAGAAAAGGGAGAGTGACTTTTTACATGGGCATAGTGACAGAACAAGGGGGGAGAGGTTTAATCTAAAAGAGGCTAAATTCAGATTAGAAGTTAGGAAGAAATACTTTCTCTAATTTAGATTACAGGTAGTGAGGTAGTGGAGCACGTATTCCAGAGAAGTGGTGTATGCCTCATCCTTGCAAGTGTTCAAGGCCAAGCTTGATGGGGCCCTGAGCAACCCGATGTGGTGAGTGGCATCCTTGCCCATGGCCAGTGCCTTGGAACTAGATGACCTCTGAGCATCACTGCACTGATTTTAGCCTAATGGAACTGCGATGGAAAACATTGTACTGGGAAACAAATTTAAATACTATAACACCTTCTAGTCTAGGTCCACACATCATAGCTGCAGATAAGCACCGAACATGCAATTCATTATTCCAGATTTATTTCATAATCAGTGAAACTAGACTGTTCCTAACCCACTGCATATTTTATTTTGATTTTATTCTTGCCTCCAAAATGTCTAAGCAGTCTGATTAAAAATGGAAGAAAAGAAAGCAAACAGACAAGTCTTCCTTCAAATTTAATTTTTTTTTATCCAGGTAAAAAGTCAAGAACAGCATCTCATTTGTAAAGAAAAAAAAAATACAATGGGGATATTTGTTTTCAGAAATCTGATTTTAGCATTCTGCAGTATGGAAATCTCAGTCTTCCTTCAAATAAAAAGAGGTAAGCTTTTTTAAATGAACTATGAACCATCACTCTTGTTTTTGAGATGGAATTAAATGTTGTCTCTTTTAATGAATTGAAGAAGAATAAAAACAATATTTTATATCATAAATGCCACGTAAGGCAACTGAACACATATAAAATGAACCTACCTGCAAGTACCTAAGGAATTTTCAATATAGAATTTAGTGCTTTCTTTTAAACTCATGCTGAACCCTTGATTTTCTATCCTACTTATCTGTCATTTCAGTCCCGGTTTGCATTCTTTACCACATGAATTACTTTTTTCCATGACAGAATCACTACAAAGGGAGAAGCTCTACCCAATTTAGATAAAAGCTGTTCAGTGTCACTTGGCATCAGATTACAAGCTGGTGCTTTATCAGCATTTATATATGGATATAGATGGTTCATGTTCCCAAATACTCTAAGACAGGGCTTTTTAACATTGATGTCTTGACTTTATATATTCATTTCACCAAGTTGCCCATAATGCACTCAAATATTACTTTATGTTTAGTATGGACTGCCTACAATAAAGTATTTTCTACAATGAGACCTAAAAGTATTTTCAATAGATTGGGAAAGATAAGATGGGAATATCAAAAGAGGTAAAATCAGGTGTGCTAAGACTGTGGTGCTAAGACTTAGTGCTTTCTATTCTGGCTGTGCTCTTTGTCTTATTTAAGTGATCTTATTTTGGCCAACTCATTCTTTATGATGACAGACAAATCACATCTCTTTATACTTGATTGGAGTTGTTTCACTTAACAAAAACTGTATAAAATACATGTGTACAGTCAGCTTATCCATTTAGATTTATAGTTAAGTTTTTATGTGTATGTCTTATGCTTATACATTTATTCCAGCTAAGTCATTACACTTCTCCTCTAGGAAAAAACTGAAAATTAATTACCTTCAATAACAAAGTTTGATAGCAAATAACAAAGTTTGATAAGGGTATGAGGACACAAAAATTTTCTTCTAACCAAGAGGACAGAGAGTTTTCATAATTTAAATGTAGTCAATGATCAAATATATAAAAAAACTGTCCTTTGGTAATCTTTTGGTTTTGTATTTGTTTTGCTTCCTTGAATTACCTTCTGTTTCCATAAAAAAAGAACAATGGACAGATTTTATTCCTGGGCTGGTAAATTTTCATTAATTTTCATATTCCTGCCTTATATAGTATGCCAAGGAAAAAATGCAGGAATCTAAAACCCACATGCTGCAACAAGCTATTCATCAGACTCCTCAATCAGAGACTGATCTCACTTTTTTTTTTACAGGTGACAACTAGTCACTAAAGGGTGAAAATCTCTAAAATCTCTGCTGTTCTCCTGCTGTATGAAACAGAGTGGGATTACCAATGAAAACAAACTATATTTCTAAATAAGGGTCAATCTGTATACTACTCTTTCACCATCTTTTTTCATCTGAATAGCTCTTCCTCAAAATCACTCTTATAGCTCAGAATCACAGAATCTGTTGAGTTAGAAGGGACACACAATGATTAACTCCCGGCCCTGCATAGCACCCCCACCAAGAATCACACCATGTGCCTGAGACCATGGTCCAAACACTTCTTGAACTCTGCTAGACTGGTACTGTGACCATTTCCCTGGGGAGCCTGTTTCAGTGCCCAAACATCCCCTGGATGAAGATTGAAGATCATTTTTCTAATATGCAACCTAATCCTCCCCTGACACATCTTCAGGCCGTTCCCTCAGTCCTGTCACTGGTCAGGAGAGGGAAGAGATCAGTGTCTGTCTCTCCCCTTGCCCTCATGAGGAAGCTGTAACTGCACTGGGGTCTCCCCTCAGTCTCATTTTCTCCAGCCTGAACAGACCAAGTGACTTCAGCCACTCCTCACACGGCTTCCCCTCAAGGCCCTTCACCATCTTTGCTGCCCTCCTTTGGACACTCTCTAACAGCTTTATACCTTTCTTATGTGACACCCAGAACTGCCCCCAGCACTGGAGGTAAGGCCACCCCAGTGCAGAGCAGAGCAGGACAATCCCCTCCCTTGGCCAGCTGGTGATGCTGTGCCTGATGCTCCCCAGGACGGGGTTGGCTCTCCTGGCTGCCAGGGCACTGCTGACTCATGTTCAATTTGCCACCAGCCAAATGTCTGGTGGCAAATTGAACATGTCCCTTTATTTGACACTTCTTTCCAGCATCTCATTCCCCAGTCTGTACATTCAGGTTTGCCCCATCCCAGGTGCAGAATCTGGCACTTTCCCTTGTGTTTCGTATGGTTGGTTTGACTGAAGTGATATTTGGTTATCAGTACTACTTTATATGCTAACATATTTTTCTCTTGACTGGATCTATATATTTTAGGTAATCTGTCAGATAAAATAAATAAAATACAGAACAACCAGTTGATAGAAATTAAAATAAATGGCAATAAAATAAGGGTATATTGAGCACTCAATTACAATTCCAGGAATTGTGTATTTGTCTCTCCATTACATTTTGATGATAAAAATGAATTCTTATATTTAGAAAATATGTTATAATTATCAGAACATGAATTATAACTAGAATTTTTTTTTCTGGGGAGTAAAATTGAAATTTGATCACAGATTGACTCTATAGTTCAATTAGCTATTAACTCCAAAATTTTATTATAACAACTCTTCTGTACATACATTTCACTGAGAAAGAAAATTAGTGTCCTATCATCATGGAAATCTATTAGATTATAATAAATTTGGCTAATAAAGTGGGCTGATAATAGCAGGACATTGAGGGTTACAAAAATAATTTTCACACCATTGGTAATATATTACTAAATTTTGTTATACACTTTCTACTCATAACCCATAAGATTGTTTGATACTGTAGCATTTTGAAAATATGACTTTATTGAAAGTAGGGGGAAAAAGGTAGATGAGACCATTAGATCATATGAAAGGAACAATAGAAATGTGAATATACAGGCCAATAATTTCTAAAAGGGATCTATGAAATTATTTTCTGAAACTGCAAGGAAAAAAAAAAATTCTTATTCACAATTCATGTGTACATCTCAGCTTCCACTACTAAATGAAAGCTCTTGATTATGCTGTATTTTTCTAAGTCAGAAAAATATTTATATTTTTAAAAATATTTTCCTATGAAATTAAAATCCTGACAGCTGCCTTTCTCCAGCTTGACAGTTTTTCTTGCAGGTGCAGGGATTTCTAAAAGCTCTATTTGGGGAAAAGAGCTTGAGGAAAAAAAAATATGTGGAAGTTTTGAAATTATGCATTTTTTACTTATTATAAATATTAATAAAATATTAATATGTGCTGAAATGTTTTAAAAATTACCATTTTTTCTTTGTCTTCTATTCATCCCAAAAGAAATCTTTAGGGAGCAGTTTAGAAGTGAGTTTTTTTACATATATTTATTTCCTTCACATTTGCAGTGAAATTCACTAAGCTGATACTGTAACTCAGCTCTCTGGAAGCAATACATGAAACTGAATCCCTGGAACACATTCACAGCTCCCTTTTTTCTTAAATAGAAAGAAGACCAAAGATATGTGCTTAAAAAGATAGAGTGGGAAACAGGCTTTACCTCAGTTTAACAGCTAAAAATAAATTAGTGATCCCTATAAAGGGAAAAGACTGTAGACATATGGAGAACTGGACACAAAGAGTTCACATCTATTACTGATTGTTTCATATTCCAAATGGTGATGCCTGTGATATGCCATATGTTAATGAGGATGAATACAGAGCACATGCAAAATAATGAGAAGAAATGTATCAGGTGATTTCCTTCACAGTCTGGAGAAGTATGAACCCATCTTGCTTGAATGAGAATTCCCATACATATAAAGAAAAAGTCCTTTGTAGTATTCTTTAAGCTTATTTCTGGTATCTTTGGGCAGAAAGAACAACTTTATGTAAATAACACTTATTTTGTTGAGAGGCCTCCTAACTGACTAATTTACAGTCAGATGAATATGAGTCCCAGCAGTTTGGAAAATTCTTGTTTATTCTTTTTGAAGTACACTACACTGTGGAACTGAATGGCACTGTAAAAATTGATGGTGCCTTGAAAATAAACTACTGGCAATTTTGCCTTTACTGTAAAAAATACTGAATTCCACCATTGCATTTGACTGATCTAAAATTTGAGGAAAACATTGCTGAGTAAAGATCAGGACATAATTTCATTATAATGTCAAGGGAAGCAACTACTTTTATTTTAAGATTTCTGAAATCAGCCTTGGTAAAACTAAAACAGGAAAAACAACTTCTTTTCCCATCATTTTATGGCTGATCTTGAGCAATTAACTTGAGAAATTGCTGCTAAAAATATGAGTTCTAAGTTATTCCTGGTAAGTTAACATAAATTAAGACTATTACTGAAAAAGCTATTTCTCTGTGATATCAAAGGTATGAATATTTTTTTTTAATTAAAGTGGAAAATAAGCCAACAAATAAAGATAATCATTTAACCTGACAAAAGCACTTTTAACTTTCCGTGAAATGAAGACATCTTTTCTCAAGAGTTAATAGCTATCAAGTTTTGTTTAGACAAAAATTTTTTGATTGTTCCTTACCAGAGATTTGTGAGTACCACATATCAATCCCCATTATCATCCCTATTATATTGGTAAAATTACACTTTTCTTTATTATGTTGGTAAGTTTTGAATGAATGAGATCTTTATACACCACATGTATCATCTTTATGCTATCATCCCATATCAAACACCTTTTACAGTAAGTTAAGGAACAAAGTATTTTGCTTTGTTGCTATAGCAATATATTGCAAAACTATTCACTTATGTGTTCACTTATATTATTAAAGTGAACTTTCCTCAACATTTTATAATGTTTTCCACTTTACATGAATAAAAATAGTTTAAAATTTTCATAAACAATTTCCAAGATATCTCAGTTCCAGACATCAACAGAGTAATTATAAACTCAACTTTTATCCATAAAAATCCAGGAGAGCTTTGTCAAGAATTCACTGGCTGGATCTGCTTGCCTTGACCATGTGTCATGATTTAGCCATAAAAGAACCATACAGAAATTCACTCCTTCTCCCACTCCCCTATGCCCCCTCCCTGCCGTCAGCATGGAAGAAAATCAAGGAAAAAAAAAAAAAGAAAAAAAGCCTTATGGGTTGAAACAAAAACAGTTTTATAATTGAAACAAACTATAATAGAATAATTATAGTAATGAAAATGAGAGAGAGATCCAGCACCCAAGAGAAGCAGTGCACAATACAATTGCTCACCACCAGCTCACTGATGCCATGCCTGTTCCAAAGCAGCAAAGTGTTTCCTGGCCAAATGTCCCCAGTTCATGTTCTGAGCACAACATTCTGGGATATAGGATATCCCTTTGTCCAGGCTGGGTCAAGTGTCCTGTCTGTGCTCCCTCCCAGCTTCTTATGTACATGCTCACTGGCAGAGAATGAGAAACTGAAAAGTCCTTGATTTAGGGTAAACACTACTCAAACCCACCTAAAAAGGTGTGTTTTATTCTCATCCTAAATCCAAAACACAGCACTGTACCAGCTACTAAGAAGGAATTTACCTCTATCCTAGCCAAAACCAAGATACCATCACTGTAGGGGGTTTGTCTGCCTTCAAATCCCCACTGCAAAGTCCCTGGACCTGGCCCAGCTCCCTCACAGCCACACTTCTGCCCCTATTTCCTTTGCTGGACTAGTTTTCTAGTTGACCTTCCGCCTGGCTTCATGCCCATAGCCCTCTCCAGCCATTCTGGGGCTGTGTGGCTCTGGTTCCCCCCAATAGGCCTGATCCCAACAACCTCCCACAGGCTAATGCCCTGCCTGTCCTGACCTCAGAGGCACCTGATGGCCTGTACAGGTCCCAACAGAGGTGACTGATGATGCCCTGGGCTGTGGTAACAACAGACTGCTGCTCGCTAAATAGTGACAGCTGTGGTGTATCATTAACCTTATTCACAGATGTGAAGCCAGAACATGCTAAATCATAATCAAAAGATAATTTAAAAAATACTAAAACTGGTTTAGATTAAAAAACCCAAACCTACATTTAAAATACCTAGTATTTACTTACATTTGAAACTGGATTATTTAAATAATATAAATACATTTTCTATGTCTTAGAGAAGTATGGCTATTATATGATTGGGTTTATATTTTATATAAATGGGTTTACATTTTATATGTTCCTGATTCCTATACACATATTCTGTAGCAGTCTGAATTGCTGCTAGCATAGTCCAGGGTAAGGAAGCAAAAAGGACCTTTGAATAATATCCACAGATGTTTTATTCAGCCGCGCGGTGAGATGTTCAAGTCCCAGACACTCACACACATCAAGGGTCCATCTGAAGGGGCTGGGGGCTGATCCTGGTCTCAGGGCAGTGCAAAGGTGAGGGCCAATCAGGGAATAGGGAAGGAGTGGCTCAGGGACATAGGAACAGACATAGGAAGAAGGGAAGGAGCCAATAAGGTCTAACAGCATTTTGAAGGAAGCTTCTTGTGTCTCCCTAGACCAGCGAATGCCCCCCCACCCAGGGTCTCCACAATATTCCTATATCTCTTTGATTTCTTTTCAATAGACTCTCTAATAATTTTAAGAGGAAATAAAAGCCTGAAATTTTTCTTCACCCAGAACGTCTTGCACATTTCAGTACAAGTCGCTAATTCTCAATATTGCATTACTTCACCTTAGTTAGCATAATATTTCTGCATTATCTTAGTTGCCTTGAACTAAAAGTTCAAGTCTGTTACATTCAGGTTATCTTAAAAGATCACATTTAAAAACACCTCTTTCTCCTTCCCAGGCACTACCATCATTCCCCTCAGCAGCACAGTGAGACAGGGAATGGGGGTTATGGTCATGTTTTTTCTCCTGCTGCTCAGGAAAAGGAATCCTTCCCCTACTACAACATAGGGTCCCTCCCACAGGAAAAGGCTCTCCACACACTACTCCAATGTGACTCCAAGCTCCAAACTGCTGCAGCATGGGTCACTCTTCCATAGGTGCAGTCCTTCAGGCACAGTCTTCTCCAAAGTGGGGTCACCTACAGAGTCACAAGTCCTACCAGGAAACCCATTCCAGTGTGGGCTCCTCTCTGTATGGGTCCACAGGTCACTGCCAGTAATCTGCTCCAGTACAAGCTTCTCATGGGCTCACAGCCCTCTTTTGAGCACCCATTGGCTTCAGTGGTGGATCTCTGGATCCCCATGGATCTCCATGGGCTTCCCTCCTTCACTGACCTTGGTGTCTGCAGAGTTGTTCCTCTGACATATTCTCATCTCATTCTTCTCTGGCCATAACTACATCTGCACAGTAGGTTTTTTCTTATCTGCACATAAAGTTTTTCCCATGGCTAACAGGTCAATCCTAATAAAACTAACCATCTGGCAATCAAGTCAGAAAAGAGAGCATACAGTTCAATCATCACCCAGAAAAGTTAATGGAATACCTCCTAATATAAGCAAACACAGCAATAACTTGATCTTGCATTTACTGAAATAGCTTTTTCAATTTTTTTAAAGATATTTAAAAATTTCTATGTATAATTAATATATGCATTTTATGCATATAACCATATATATAACACTATATATATGAAGAATCGTGTTTCCTGGGCTGTTGGCGTCCACTCCGTCTAGCTATAGACCCTTGCCCACATGATACTTCATAGACAAAATAAAAGATTGAGAAGCGCTCTTCTCCACGTGGGAAACGTTGTCCTTTATTCCAAGAGACACATCAGGTGGAAAAACCCATGGGAGAAAGAGGGTGTTCCCTGGTGGCAGGGAGCTTATATTATAATTGTATAATGAAACTGTGTATCGAAATGTAGTTTATGTAGTAATACTCATGCTTCATGCTGCAGAAAACCAAGATGATACAAACTACCTCACAGACAAGAACAGCTAAATAGGTGACCTCTTTTCTCTCTAGAGCATGTCTTTCCCCAAATTGATTTGCAAGCCTCCCCAAACTTTTGTGTTTATCAGGTAATATTAGTGAAAAGTTTTAATGGCATCAACTGATAATAGATAGAGAGATTATGATAGGTAGCTCAGAATATATTTCCATATATTCTTGAAAATAAATGAAATCTCTGTTCATCTAGATTCAAAGCAAATTTCAATACATCTAATTAGGTATACCTGGGTCTGACTGGGATGGAGTTAATTTTCTTCCCAACAGCCCTGAAGGAGCTGTGTTTTAGGTTTATATTTTTGACTAAAGTACTGATGATAACACGTGTATGCTGTGGCTGTTACTGAACTTTGCTTTCATGGCATCAAGCTTTTTGTTCTGCTGCTACTGCGAGCAGCAGTGAGGATGTGAGCAAGAGGATGGGAGTCAACACAATAGTGGAAGTAGAAAAACAGTGGCAAGAAAATTATTTCATAGCATAGAACAAAATTTTCAGCAATATAATTGGGGAGGTAGTATTTACAAAGAAGTTGCTGCTCAGAGAGTTTCTGGGCATTGACCTCCTTGTGGCAGGACGTGATCAGCTGCATTTAAATTGCTTGCTTTCGGGGAATGTTGTTTTGCTCATGTTTTAGCTTTGTTTTGCATTGTTTGTTTTTTTTTTCTCTTCTTCCTCATTAAATGTTCTTTATCTCTGGCAGTGAAATTTCAGGTTTTGCTCTTCTGCTTCACTCCTCCATCTTGCTGGGGAGGACAGAGAGTGAGTGTTTCTGTGAGTGCTCAGTTTTTGGCTGGGGTCAAGCCACCAGTCTTGTTTAGAAGCTAACATGGATCTTGAGAGATTTTGATAACTTAGATTTGATTGGAATATGCTAGTCTTCATTCATAGTTGCTGTAACAGTTTAGCAGGTAGTTGGCAGGTAGTTGCTTGTCACAGTGTTGACTTGATAGCTTTTTGTTCCTTCATCTGCTCTGTGGTGTGCTCCCTCTCTTTCTGTCCTCCAACCAGGCTTTGTTCAGCTTTTTCTGTTTGTTTTGGGGGGTTTTATTTGTTGGGGTTTTTTTGTTTGGTTTTATTTTAACATTTTCCTGGCAGTACTTTGATAGAAGCACTTGGTCTTTCACCTAATCTGCTGTTTGGGCTGTGCACTGCTGTCATCTCAGTACTCCAGGAAAGAAATTGTGGATGTTTAACTCTCAGAATTTTCTCCTCTTTCCCTCCAGAAGTCAATGAATGGGGGAATATAACAATGACACCTCTCCCTCCCCCTTCTCTGGAATATGTGTTTCCTGCCTTGTTGCAATTACCCTTCAGTTCTTGAATTTTCCTGAGTAACCAGAATGCTTGTATTGGTGTGTACTATGAATTTGGTTTTGTGTTTAGCCAGCCACATGATAACGCTACACAGGTCTATGCCCTAGACAGACCAGGGTGGCAAGGTGTCAGGAGGAGTTTGGTGAGGTACTTATAGTGGTTTTTCCCACCAATGGTCTGGGGTTTCGTGGCAAAACCAGTGTGATAATCTGTTGAAATAGCAAACCATATGAAGAAAGGATGCCTTACCCGCCCCAAAGAGACAGAAATTCTAGTGCTGTGTTAGAATACATGCTACATCTACTGAGCCTGTGCTCTGCACCCTCAGCTGGGCAAGAGGCTCTCTGCATCTAAGGCCATACAAACAAACACTGTTTAAACCGGAGTCTCAAGCTGCAGCTACAGCTCTCCTGTAGTCAAGAAGAAACAGAAACAGTGGAAGAAGAGGTTAACTTGGTTAGCAAGGGAGAAGTAGCGTCTTCCTGTGAGGGAGAATAAAGAAGAAACAAAGGAGACAACACTTTCTGCAGCTAAAGCAAAAAAAACCCAAAAAAACCCCAAAAAACAAAAAAAACCAAAACAACACGAAAAAAAACCAAAACCAAACCAAACCAAAAAAATTCATATAAATATGTATACATACACCTTCTCTTTTTATGAGTGGGTTACTGAGAAGATATATTTTTCTCCTCCAACAACTCATAATCAGAACTCCAACAGAACAATTTAGGGATATATCAAAGTGGCAGTGGAAAAAATCCAGGAATCCTTACTTCATTTTTATTTGGTTTTACTTGTTTTATATTTGAAATATTTAATATTTGAAAATATGTCATAATTTTAATACAGAAAAAGTATTTATTATTTCTAAAAATATATTATATATAACAAATGAAGAAGTATAATTTGCTTACCGTATAATAGTTGAGTTCAAAATATTTTAACTCTAGAAATTTAATGTCAATTATTAAATCAATATTAACCTTTAAATAAACTCCTTCTGGACATCAGAAGCAAAATTAGCAGGAAACAATGCTCATATACAGAAAGAACATCAATAATTCTGCTCTTTCTGAGGATCCAGTTTATTTTCTAGAATCTAATTAACAATAAAATCAGGCATAATGCAAAATTAACAATTAAAAAAAAGAAACTAAAGACTTATTTTTCACTTAACTGAATTGTATGAAGTCCTCAATTGAAGAATAAACATTAAATTTTTTATATTAGTTGTTTGGCATTTTGGTTTGGTTAGCTTTTTTTGCTGAGACAATTTTGAGCTGCCTACAACCTCAGAAGCTAAACAGTGTTGAGTAAAATAGTGTTATTTCTGAGAATTGTAGTGTTTGCTATAACTGTTGACTGTAGATTACCTTCAAGTCTTCACTTCTACTGTTCCTTGTCAGTCATATTGATCTTTTCAGGGAAGCTGTCTTCATGTACTTGTGAAATATTAGATCAGTTGGGACTACCTATCATTCCTCAGTGCTGCTTCTATGGTTTTTCAAACACACTCCTAACATGCAGAACACCTGAGAGGGTATTATCCTATCTCAGTCATGCTGAAAAGTACTATCCTCAAAGTGTCTCATCTCTATTAGCTGTTACAGTAACAAGATCTGAATGACACAATGCTGAAAGCTAAAGCCTGAGAATGGTAGTTCTGCGAGTAAGTGGATGTATCTGCCACAGTTTTGAGCTAGGGATGTAACTTTGGTTTATACCAAGGAAGACCAAGAAATAAATTTCTGTGTAACAGCCCACTTGATTTTTTTCATTTTATACAGTCTGCAATTTCATGTGACAGAATTTATGAATTTCAAAATACTCTACAAATTTCATATGTCTCAGTGATTTTAACTGCTGTTGTTGAAATCCTTAACACACTAGGTAAGTATATTATTATCTTCCTCTTGCCCCATTATCATTACTTCTCACTGTCATGCCCAAAAATGTGGGCACAATCATCTGTTGCTAATCAAAGAACAGAGAGAATTTGGAGATGACTTTCTAATTCAATTAGCAACTGATGTGCTGTACTCTGGGAGATATTGTGAACAGAACATCCTGCAGTCCAACTAAAGTAGTTCATTCTTGCTATATGTTAGAAATCGGTGTTTGTCATTTTGCTTGTAGCAGCAACAACAACAAAAAAAAAAAAAAAACAAAAAAAAAATCTAATTGAGAAACCACATATTGATATATTGATCATCAAAACTAGGTTATATTTTGATTGGGAAGTAAATCACTTGTACTGGTCCTGGTTGGGATGGAGTTAGCTTTCTTCATAGCAGCCCATATGATGCAGTATTTTGGGTTGCTGGTGAAAACAGTGGGTAAGGCTTCAGTGTTTTGGGTATTGCTAAATAATGCTTAGAACAGATCAAGGCTTTGCAAGCTACAAATTTATCCTTATTCCTTTTTTGATGTTGTTGTTGTTTGTGTGGTTTTGTGTGTTTTTTGTGTTTTTTAAATGTTTTTTTAATTTATGTTTTGGTTTTTGTTTGTTTGGATTTTTGTTTTTGTTTGTTTGGTTGGTTTTATGTGTTTGGGGGTTTTTTTGTTTGTTTTTTGCTTTGTTTTGGTTTTTTGGGGGGGGTTCTGTTTTTCCCCCCAGTTTTTTTCTGCTCCAGAACCAGTGTAAAAGTGAGCAAGAAATTATGAAGGAACATGGATGGGACAGCTGATCCAAAATTTGCCCCGAGTAGTAGATTAAAAAGCAGTGGCACTGTCCTCCGAGATGGCTGGGATTCAGTCTGCTTGTGAAAGGTGGTGAATGATTGGCTTTGCATCACCTGTTATTTTCCTCTATCATTCACGTTCTAAACTGGCTCTGTGTTAACCCATGATTTTTCAGGTTTTGCTTTACTTTTTTCTTCCATCCTGCTTTAAGAAGAGGAGAGTGAGACCCACTGGATGGGGACAAGTCATCACATCAGTTAGGAAAATTTTCAAAATTTTTACTGATCATATTAGCCTTTGAAATGCTTTGTTGTTGTTGTTGCAGATTTGATCACTGAAATATATAATTGATTGTAATTTTCTATTTAGTATAACCCTTGCTAGTATAATATCTGCAATTTATATCAATCATTTTTTAAAGGCAAGCTCATTAGTGTCTTGATTGTAATAGAAGCAAAAATTAGCAATTCTTTGAGAATTCCATAACCAAGGATTTCACAGCCAAACATGATCATTAATTTTGAATGGCTTCAACCCTGTTTTTATTTTCCTGTTTTGTTATAAAAATTCTCTTTGTTATTTTTTTAAATCTGAATATTACTAGATGCTGACTTCACTATTTGCTTAGGAAATTGAGATTTATAAGTTATAGAGCAGTTGTTCCATTCAATTTGCACTCCAGTTGCGTTATTTTGAAATGCAGCAAAATTTGTTGATCAACTGAACAGGAAAATTCGGGAAAGCAGTTTAATCAAAGGTGATGGAAATATCAATATCAAGATCTGAGAAAACTTATGAATTTTTCTGTCGGTATTAGCAAACTAGCTGGTAGGGAGATTGGGGGATTTTTGTTACTGTTATTTCATATATCTGCATATCGTAATTGGTTGTAGATTTTTCATTCCTTTAGGAGCTCTTACATGAACAGAAACATTTTCTATAAAATAATTTTTCTGTGAAATTAATGCATTTCTTCAGTAATTAGATATTCCAAATATTAAAAAAAACTCCAAAACATAAGAAATGAAAAAAAAAAATCACAAAGAAAAATAATGCTAGAATATGTCTGTTTTGTGTAATAAACAAGACCTGGCAGGATAAATCCTAAACAAAGTAGAGCACAGCACTTATACACATTGACACCTCTGCAGAGAATGAGTTCATGTGCTCAGCCCATGCATAGAAATGAAGAAACACAGCTGGAGCCACTGCCTGAAAAAGCCTGTTATCAGAAGCCTGGCATAAGTGATGGAATGTCACAGGCAAGGAGCATGTGTTTTTCATTTTAATGACAGCAACTTGTGTAGTAAGAGCATCTGGTGCCTGAGAACATGGCTTTGCATATGTGTCAGTCTGTGCTTTGGTTTTTTTGCTCATCCAGGTAATTTAGTACACCATTATTGTGGACTAGATTTCAGTAGACAGGATTTTAAAGTTTTTCAGAAGTCAGAAAAGGATATCTTACAAATTTAATTCTCAGTGTTGAAATTTTAGTTATCATAGAATCATAGAATATCCTAAGTTGGAAGGGATCCACAAGAATCATCCAAGTCCTGGCCTTGAGCTAGACTGACCCAAGAACCACACCATGTACCTGGGAGCATTTTCCAAAGGCTTCTTAAACTGTCAGAATGGTGCTGTGGCCACTTCCCTGGGGAATCTATTCCAGTGCCCAACCACCCTCTGGGTGAAGAACTTTTTCATAATATCTAACTTAGCTTTTACCTGACTCAGCTGCATGTTGTTTCCTTGAGTCCTGTCACTGGTCAGGAGAGATCAGTGTCTGTCCCTCCTCTTCCTCTCATGGGGAAGTTGGAGGCTTCAATGAGGTCTCCCTTCAGTCTCCTCCAGGCTAAACAAGGTAAGTGACCTCAGCTCTTCTTCCTGTGGCTTCCCCTCTGGGCTACACTACTATTTCACATACTTACAGTCAGTCCCCTGCTGCAATTAAAGTTGGGTAAGCTGACAATGCCCTTTCAGATTTTAAAAGGATGTATATTTCTTGCCTATTGAAATTGTGCTTTTAAAAGCTGTTAATTACTTATTTATCTAATTACTTATTTATCCTAGTGTTATACTCAGCTCCTATACCTAACCAGCAGAACAGACCTTCTACTGCTCAGCTTGATTCTTGTCAAAAGAGATTGTTGTCTGCTTGGCAAAGGAAGAACTCAAGGAGACATAAAGAAAGTAAAATTTTGGCCTAAACAACAAAACCTCCCAGTAATTATTTGACTGAAGGGACTGTTACCTGTGACAACTTTTCATCAAACTTTAAGCAATGAAACAAAGCAACTGTTTATATATGTTGGTGACCACTAGTTTACATAATTAAACATTTATTTCTACCACTACCAATCCAAAGGAGCACAGAGGAGAAATGGCAGGTGGTGGACCAACACCTCTGTTGGAAGTACAAGCTGCTGGTCTGGCCCTCCCAGAGCTGTTCCTGGAGACTCTCATCACCATGGGCCATGGAGGGACAACCAACACCCTTCAAGGCTGGGGGAGGTTTACTTATTTACAATGTTTAGGTGAGGAAGTAGAGGCAGGGAAAGTGGGAATCAAATGGGACTTTGGAGAAATCAATGTGGAAAAGTAGAGGGATAAGAAGTGTGTTTTTGGGCCAGAAGTTGGGCTCAGTGATCTCTGTGGATCCCTTCCAAATCAGAATATTCTTTGATTCTATGATAAGAAATAAAAAAAAAAAGGACCAGTCTATTTGAAGCCCTTGGTTGTTTATCCTTAGTATTCCCTGCATACTTGCATACTTCTCAGTTTTTTTAGTTTCTCAGAACTTTGATATATTCACAAATCATGTTAATTGGATACTGACACTCTCTCTGTTCCACCTTGCGTTCACCTGAAGAAAGGTGGATGGAGACGTTTTCCAAGAGCATTTAGTGACAGGACAAGGGTGAATGGCTTTAAAATGAAAGAGTAGTTTTAGATTAGATATTAGGAAGAAGTTATTTACTATGAGGGTGGTGATGCACTGGCACAGATTGCCCAGAAAAGCTGTGACTGCCCATTCCTGGTGGTGTTCAAAGCCAGTTTGGATGGGGCTATGAGCAAACTGGTCTAGTGAAAGGTGCCCCTGCCAATGGAAAGGGAGTTGGAACTGGATGATCTTTAAGGTCCCTTCCAACTCAAGCCATTCTATGATTTTATGATGACATAGTCTTAGCTTTCATGTGACAACCATAGCTATTATATAGGTTTATATAACTTATATATATTATATAAGCTTTATAAAGCTTATATAGCTTTCATGTGATAACCAGCTGTACCATCTTCAAACACCAAAATATTTTTCTTCAGTAACATTTTATGCAGCAGAAAAAGAGACAGGTAACATTTCCTGAACTGTATAAATCAGCAGTTCTTAGAAACACCATTAGTTTATTTCATCCATTGCAGCCTGAAGGATCTGAAATAAAGATCAGTATTTATAATATTGTTGCCAGTTTGTGGAGAAGAGACTGTAAGTATGAAATTTGCTGTTAAAAAATTTAATTATTATAAAAATTCTGTACTCTCTTTTTCTTTCCCTCTTGTTTTCTAAAGGTTAATTTTATTTACAGAAAAATACTGAAAAGCTCTCCACATAACTCATGTTTTGAATAGCATATAAGCGTCTTCTGTTTCTAAAGAGACATAAAGGTAATGGCTAGATACTATCTTCTTGATGGAAGAAATGGATGTAACGAAACGTATTTTATCACTCATTGAATAATTTAGCATAACAACTACTTCTGTTGGTGTGACTAAGCTCATAACTTATGACTGCAATCTTTATTAAGAAGTGGACAAATTAATTCATCAAATGTGTTGTTTTTTCAGGTATTGCAGTGGCTTAAAAACATCTTCTCTGTGATCAAAATAAAAGATCCTGTATAAATGAATATTTATATTTATACACTCACAAAGTCATCCATAAATAAAGCCAGACAACAATAAATACTTGAAAAACAAAGCAAGAAAACAAACACAAAAATTATTTCATAGTTCATATGTATATTTTTCACATGCTCCTAGAAGGAAGGATAGAAGCAGAGCAGATAAGATTAAAGAAGTGGTCCTGTGATGTTCTGTAGTTTAATCTATATCCTGTCTAAATCTGTTAGAGAGTTCTACACATATAATTGAAATGCGTTAATCATAATGTTTTGTATTCTTAATACACACAACTAACCCCTCTTAAATTTTATACAGATTTCCCTTGTACATTCAAACTCTTCATGTCATCATTTAATCCCAGTTGGCAACTAAGCACCACACAGCTGCTCATTCACTCCCCTTCAGCAGGATGAGAGGAAGAGAATTGGAAGGATAAAAGTGAGAAAATTTGTGGGTTGAGATAAGAACAAATTGTTAATTGAAATATGAGAAAATAAAATAGTAAAAATTATTATAATTTCAAATATTGTAGTGAAAAGGAAAATAAGAGGCAGAGAGAGAAAGATTAAAGAAACAAGAAAGACAAGTTCAGCCCAGCCAGTTCCTGAGAAGGAACCCCCCAGCCAATCATCCCCCTAGTTTATTGCAGACCATGATGCCATCTGGTCTGGAATATCTCTTTGGTTGGTTAGGGTCAGCTCTCCCATCTGTGTCACCTCACAACTTTTTGAGCACTCCCAGCCTCCATGATGATGGGGTCATGTAAGGAGCTGAAAGCACTGTGCAAGTGCTGCAATAACAAAAACATCTTCGTGTTTTCAACATTGTTTTCAGCACACATCCAAAACTTAGCCCTGTATTAGCTACTGCAACAAAAATGAATTCTACCCTGAGAAAAAATAGAACACTTGTCTCCCCTTTTGTGTCAGTTTTGAAGGAAGTTCAGAGGGACAAATTAATTCCTGGGATTCTCTAGGAAGCAGAAAGCCTGTAGCTTCAAAAGAGAAAGTCTTTTCAATCAGGACACATAGTTTATCTTTTTTTTTTTTCTTTTTTCTTTTCTTGCTCATATAAGAGTTTAAGGATTTTCTCTTTCTTCAGCTTCAGCCTGGCAAGGGAAAGAGAATGAAGAAAATGGAAAAAACACTTAAGACATAAGATGAGACTGCAAGAATATAGCCTAATTTCTGTCTTCACATACACTCCAATCTTTTACATGAAAAATGTCATTACTCTTCAATAAAAGAAATAGGAGCACCAGGCGGTAAAATCAGTGGAATATGTACAATGAGAAGAACCTTTCAAATTTCACCTCTTCTAGGTCTTGTGAGAACAGTTGCAGCTGCCAGGCACTCAAGGACTTCACCTGTCTCTGTTCTACTCCTAAAGAAGTATTTTAGGCAAGTTCACAGTGAGGTAGTAGCACGTCTCTCTGCTCTGCTTACTTTACTGTGTCTGTCAGCTAACTCACTTTTACTTTAGATTTTTCCCAAGGGTAAGCTGTTAGACTCTTAATAATATCAATTTTGATAATTTCCCCTTTTTAATGACTAACAGTAAATAACCAATCCAGATGTTATATCAGTGCAGGAAATTTCACATTAATTTACATCAATTCAAACTTTTAAGAACTGCCATGCAGCTAACATAGCAAGTAAGTTTAGAAATGCTCTGTGTTTAGATTTATCTCATATTTATTCGGTTGCTTGGGGTTTTTGTAGACACTGAGTGCATTATACTAAAACTGCTTCCTGGTCTTATATATGACCAGCTAAACTAGTTATCAGAGTTGTAATGGACAGAACTTTACAGTATATACACAGATATAAGTAGGAGATTATTTGATTTATGTTGGTGATAATTGACTATAGATACTATAAAAAGAAAATGGAATCACTGTGCTTAAAGCCAGTGGAGAGAGAATAAAGTGTCATTTCCTACAGCAAACTCTATTACTAAGGGACAGAAGATAAATATTATCTTGAAAATTAATTCAGAAACAAGTAATTTGAAAGGATTCAAAGTTGAAAACCTAACACAGTAAGTGCCTGAAGTTTACTTCCTCGTTTAATGCTCGCAAGATGCAAGACGATGCAGACAATGGAATTAATAAAATTGTAAAAGTCAAAATATGTTATGAATAACATTTATCTTGTAGATCACTGGCTAATGCATTAATTGCTGACTGCAGGTCATGTTCATTTGTATCAGTCAGAAATAGAAAATAGAGTTACACATAAAATTAAGAAACATCTTAATAGGAAGGCAATAACACATTGCCTTTCCTGCTCAATTTTAGAAGGGCAAAAAAAGAGTGATTCAAATTCAGAAACAAAAGTAAGAGACCAGAAACCACATTTCTATGAAAGAAACCATAAATGATTGCAATATACTAAATGTACATAGATTTACACCAATAAAAAAGTAATAATGTACTTTCAGTGCCAGATAAGGTGACATTTTAAAATTAGAGAAAACAAGCTGTGGATAAAGAGATAATGAGGCCAAGAGTTTTTCAGAAAAAAAAACAACCCCTCCAACTGCTTTCTTTTATTTCTGCAAATTGTTGGTGAATAAGAGTGAGTTTGAATCCTGAACACAGCTTTAGAGTAACCAAAAAATTACTAATAAACTATAAAAATGAACTGAACATCCAAGTATTCCTTCAGGAGAGTGATAAATAGTTTAGCAAGAAATATGCAAGATCCTCATTCCACCGAATGAGGTCCTATTTCTTTATTCAGAGAATAAGCTACCCAAATTGAATTAATTTTTCTTGATTAGAACTGCATTTTCTATGCATTGATATTAAATTTTCACAATCGACAAATAAAGCCCCGCTTAATTGTTGCTATGATTCTCTTTTTACATTTTTATTTTATTGTTTTTTAATGAAAGAGATGATTGAGAAAGACTAGGCTCTTGAGTTTTCGGGAGGCAGAGGAGAGGTCTAGGGACCTTGTAGTTTCAGAGCTCTTTATATTAGATACTTTTTTTCTCTTCAGTGTATCAAAACACATTTCATAATAGTGGTGCCTAATTATGAAGAAATTTCATAAAATTCTATATTCAGATACTTAGATGACACGTCTTTGGTACAAAATATTTTCTCTATGTCTACGACCAAAATTTTACATCTACTGATTTAAACACAAGACTGGAAAGAACAGGCTCAAGTGACTGTGACTCCATCAGAAAATATATACACATCTATATTTTTTTTGGCTTAATGGCCTGAAATCCTTATTATTTATTCTACACTATTGTTAACAATTTAACTTGTTTAATAATAAGAATAGTTAGAGAAAGCTTTAAAGTAATGTAATTGCATCAAGGCAATAGTATTAATTTTCTTTTTTTGATCAATATTTGTCATAATCACCACATTCATTCTTTCTTGATGAGACTTATCTGGAAATTACTGTTAAAAAAAAAAAAAAAAGCTAGCATGTCAATCTTGTATTTTTTTCCACTTTTCACTTTTTTTCTGCTTTTTTGTTTCCTCTGAGTAATTCACTCTGTTTCTACTTCTGTTCCTAGGAAATTAGTTCCAGTAAGCTGCCCATCATAGGTCTTTAAATGTCATTCCATAGGATGATTTTATGGTATTCACTTAAATGTCTGTTTTTATACTTGATCTCCTACCCTGTCAATGTAGGTCAAGTGCAATTGTTTTTCAAAAGGTTTATTGATGACAGTGGAATTGAACCAGACTCCAGTGGCCTGAATCACAATTATAGAGAAGGTAGATATAAATTTCAGAAGTAAAGATTCATGTGCAGTTGCAAATTTAACTGTTTCACCTGTGATTAATTATATATTTGATTTTGTAATTTTTTGCATTCAGGTCTTTGAAAATACTCTGGGACACTAAGCTCTCTAAGAAGATCACTAGGTATAGCATACATACAGGCAAAGTGCTCTGTCGGATTTGAAACACCTACACCATATGAGTTATCACCTCTACTTGACACTTTATCATCTGTACACAATAGTCAGATTTATAACATGGACTCTTAAAAATCTGTCTGAAGATTTTGTAATAAAGTTCTCTTTGTAAAAATGGTGATATCCCCCTTCCCCATCCCTCTCCTATCTACCAAGCAGTTACTATAAGCTTCACCTTATCAATGAGAATCCATCTATTTTGACAATCCAAAACTTTAAAAATAGCTTTCCAAACATACTGGAAGGTGCATTTTGGATAGTAATGTACAAATACTGGGGACATTGGAGCCAAATCTCTGTTACAAACTCAAAAATTTATGTTCTCTTGAGTCAGTATGATGTTTTCTCCATGAAATTACTTGCTCAATTTGGCAATAAAAGAAAAACTGGAGACAGCTGTGAGGCATAATACTCACTAGCTGAGTGCACTAAAGGCATGTGGAAGCAATGTGTCTGTTCCTTTAACCTTACCTGGCCAATGGATAAGCAAACCAGAACATACAAAATATGACCAACACAATGATAAGGGAGGTAGTGATAATAACAAATCTGCTAAGTGGGGTGAATTATTAAGGATATGCTATGTACAAGAATGCTTTTATGGTTTTGATTACTTGATTTTTTAATGTTTTATAAAATATTATCGCTGGAGGAAACAACAGTAAAACAGAAGACAACACCAAACACTACCCCAGCAAACCAAAATAAACTGAAAAATTCTTACCAACAAAAAACATATAATACTAAAGAGCAGAATTCCTAATACCTCAAACCTCACCACTGTAACCAGAAATGGGAACATAAACTACCCATTTTTATGGCTTCAGAATGTTGTTGGTTTTGGTAATCCTGTACCTTTCACAAGTACATTGAAAATTATTCTTCCACTTGCCAGTTTTTTATCTTCCAGTAAGGAAGTTTTTTGGGATGGAAAAGCTGTGGATTGTAATTAAGAGTGAGAACTCAGTTCTCCTACTTAATGAATGACTGGTCTGATCATTAAGCTGCTTTGCAAAGAGCGTGTACAACCCTCATTGTAACAGTCTGAGCATTTATATCTAAATTTGTCTTGAACCTAGGAGCTACAAATGCTCAATGACAAATGATATTAGGCAGAAAATGAGTCCCCAGGGAATTACATTGGAATAGACAGGAAGGCAGCTGACAATTGAACATTTACAATAATGCAGCTGTTAAACCCCCCAAAAGGTGTATGCAGTTGGTTTTTTTTTGTTTTATTATTTCCCCGCCCCCAGCTTGGTATAATGTATATTTTCCTTTAAAAACTAGATTGAGGTTTTTCTTATTTTTTTTTCTTGAGCTCAGGCATCTGTGTCTACATCTTTTCTACATATATACTTGTTCATGAGATAAAAATGTTGTAGAATAATCAATCCTTTCTCCATTTTTCTCACAAGATGGTGAATTCTTGACATTAAGTGATATGAACACCACTAAAATGTCATCCAGGATGTATCTCTGGGAATGTATATAGAAATAACCACATTGGTTATTTTTCCCTAATATGACTAGTTTTTTTTATTTCAAGTGATTTGTAGGGAGGAACTACAACATTCATGTCTATTACTGTTGATAAACCCCCTCCTCCCCGTGTTGCCCTGAGTATACGCTCGGTACAGGAAAAATAAACACACAAAGACATTTTGTGAATATTCAAATTGCACATAATGATATTTACAATCAAAATTTTAATGTACAGTATGAGCTGTTATCTTTTTTCGTATATTTAAGAAGTGATTTTGAGGTGATAGAAATTTTATTGTCTTGTTCCCCTAATTGCTAGGCTTAGTGCAATACTAAGCCAAAATATAGTAAGCTCAACTAGAAGTTATAAGAACTGTGTTAAGAAAGGGTTTAACAATTTTCTGACCCTTCCTCTTTTAGCTTTCCATTAAGGCAAATACTAAATCCTTGAAAGAATCAAGTTATGGTTTATTATTTTTTGTCCTTTGTGTTCTTTCAGGAATGTTCTCTTATTCCTAAAACATGTTCATTGTAGAAAGAATTCTGTCTCTCAGTCTTGAGATCTGTTAGATATGAGCATTGCTGTGGAAGGTTATTATTTCAAATGTCGCCCTAGAATCTAACCACATCCCAGAAACAAGCCAAGACCTGGCAAGTCATTCAAAGTCCATACTATCAGCATCAGCAGTCCTTGTCAGAGCTCCTTCCTTTGTGGTTCACAGCTGTAAGATTTTTGATAGATGGTCCTTTCAGAGGAAAAACCAAAAAGTTAATTAGAAACATATTGAAATCTATTGAGATCAGTATCTGAGAGTACTACAAAAATGGTAGAATTAGCTGACTAAGAGTATCTAGGAAGTATGAAATTTATCACAGTGATGGAGTGATAAAAAAAATTGCTGGATTTGTTGGTTCAATTCTCTCTCCTGAATAATATTCTGATTTGCAGCAACCAGTGACAGTACTTACATTTCTGTATTTCAATTTCCACAATTATAGTTCAGAAGGACCCTATATATATATATATATATATATATATATATATATATATATATATATATATGTATATATATATATATATGAAACTGTATTAACTGTATTTTCTGGTTCGAGTAAGAACACATATCATCTCTCCACTCTTCTCTGCAACTCCAAGCTGATTGACCAGCTTTGCAAGGTTTCAGCATGTGCTAGATTATATTCCTTTCTCTGAGTGTGATATTATATTGTTTTTGCATTTGAAAACCTCTAGAATTTTAAAGCCAGATTAGTCAGAGGTAATTATGAGGGTAAAAAAAAATAAAAAATGGAAACTACATGAGCAGCAGTTATATTAATAATTTCTGAAGTGCCTGAAAAACTACTTTGAGACATTATCTAACAGTTAGTACATCAAGTACTGGTTTTCTGATTAGTTGTCAAAGTTGTGCTACTAGGTCAGGAGAGGAGTAGATGCGAAAGATGCAAAGGAATATCCCCAAGCTCAGTTTCCAGCTAGGACCTGAGATCAGACATAAAATCATTAAAGTTCAAAAATACAATTGGATATCATTTTTTGTTTTGTTTCTAGGTTAACCTCTGTGTGTACATAGTGTAGATTTTAAAATTTATTTTCTCTTTTTCTCCAGCTTTCAGTTACATTCCAGTTGGGACCAAAAACTAAATACCTACCACTGTAGCATCTGACTGAATTTACAACTACATGTTGGAATCTGGAGACCTTCATCCAGAGTTATAAATATCAAAACATAAAATTTGAATATATTTAGATCAACACTCTTGTTGTGATTTTCAAAGCTTACTGATCAAAAATTACTCTGCTGGCTTACCATATATTTAGGAAGAGAAGTTTCTTTTCGTCAACAAAACTGAACTTTCTGTGTTATTCTGGTCTGCATAATATGATGGAGTGTTGCCCTATAGCTGAATAGAAACAGATGTATATGGAGAAAATAACAAAAACAGACACAGATGGTGTATCACATGTATAACTTCTTAATTTATCCCTTATTGTGTGATACAATTATCCCAGCAAGTAGGCTGTATTCATCCCCTTTTCACAGATTCTGCCAGTTCCTGCAGGGACACTTTTCTGGATTGTGCTATAAACTGCCAGGGCAGCACAAAAAGATTACTCAGTTTCTCATTGCACCCTTCACAAGGTCCCTTCACTGTCCATTTTTCTATTTGTTTGTTTATTTACTAATTTCTTTTTGAGTAACTGAGAGTACGTTGAAAGGATTGTTTCAGCTAATTTTTTTCATGGGAATAGCAATGTGGTTTTCTTCAGGCATAAAAACAAAAAACCAAAACCAACAAAACTCATATTTCCTCTACAATATTTGCAATTATAGGATCCTCTTTTCTAAAGGAAAATATGTTATTTTAACTTTTTGCTCAGAATTCATATTTATCTCATGAAATTTGTATAAACTCAATCTCAACAATGATGGGTTAACTCTTAACTTTGCATAATGAATATTAAATTGTGACTTTGGTTTGAATCCCAAGATTCTCAGTGTTTCCCCATCAATTTGTTAAAAGTGATTTCCTGTCATAGCATTAAAGATGTGTTAAAGCTTATGGAAATTGTGAGTATAGAAATATTATTCATGTAAGTATGGAAATAAAAGATATCCATGAATGTAGTAATTCAATGGCAGGTGCCTATAGTAAAATAAAGATGTGTCACCAAAATAATTATTGGAAAGGAGGATACACTGAAATAAGTTACATTCATTGTTTTATCTGTGATTTTCTTTAGATCTTCTATATTTTTCCTCTTTCTTTTTTTTATCATTTTCTTCCTATTCTTCTTCCTCTTTCCTTTTAACAACAATTAAAAAGATAAGATCCTTGACTATTCCTGCTTCCATTAACAGTACAGAACTATACTCTTTGCTGCATTTACTTTAGGTCAGCTTTGCATAAGTCCATGGCTTTATGATACTTTTTGCTCAGTAAAGACATGACACATAGATCAGGAAGAAAACATTGAATTCATTCTATGCAAGCAGACAAGAAGCAACACTGGAACAAGTTTTCTGAGAAGGTAGATGTCCCATCCCTGGAAATGTTCAAGGCCAGGTTGGACTGTCCTCTGAGCAACACACTGTATTTGAAGATATCCCTGCTCATACAGCAAGGGGCTTAGACTATAGGGACTTTAAAGGTCCCTCCCATACCAAAACATTCTCTGATTCCATGACTTCAGGAAATGTCAAAATATGCTGTTCTTATTTAGTGTTCTTAACAAGCAAAATGATCCATTTCTGTTTAACAATGGTCTTAAATTTTGTATATATTTTCTTTAACACCAAACTATATCACTAGGCATGTTATAAACCCCTGTTGAGATGAAGCTGATATATGGATATATTTGTAGCAGTGCAGAATAAAAGGCCTGCATACCTTGGATGAAATCTGGATAAATCTTTAAAAATGTAATATTGCAGTCAAAAATCAAATAAAGGAACAAAAACTATTATTAAAATATTCATCAGAAAAAATTTCAGTCTATGTAATTGTGACCCTTTTTTTTTCTCTGTGGTCAAGGTTCTGTATACAGGCAGGAATATCCCCCATACTAAGTGAAAGGAAAACACCAACCTTTATTCTTGTCTGGTTTTGAGTTGCCTCTACCTCAGTTATTCCACAGCTTTTTACTTTGCTGCTTTCTGTTTCTGTGAAGCTCTCCCACAAGGTCCTAGGCAAGGTTCAAGCTGGATAATTTTCCTCTGATTCTGCGAAAGGCAGCAACAAAACTCCATGAGGAATCCTTAACTGTTCTTAAGCCACCTTCTCCATCAACTCTCATTTCCCTCTATCCTGAGCTAAAATTGGCCACGAAGCACACATACTTGAAGTAAGCATCCACATATTTGCATAAGATGGACAGGCTTCACTGACTGTACTACATGCAATTCTTCTGACTTTCATTTTTTTGGGATGGAGAAGATCAGGTCCAGGTTTGTGCTTGGATGACCAAAATGAAATGGACTGGATTAACTAAAAAATTGCACATTTCTTCATCTAAGATTTCTATTGTGACTATTAAGATGTCAAATATCAGAAATGAAATGGACCTATTTTTTTTTTAGCTCCAGATTTTTTTCATTATTATTAATTTTTTAATTATTTGTATTCCTTTATTTTCATTCCCTTTTTACGGTAAAATGAAAAAAAAGGCAAATATATTATGCCATTTGCCTTTTTCCTTCCAAAGAAAAGTGCAGAAAAGAAGTATTTTGTGTCAGTATTGAGAAGCATGCAATGGAACTGTTCTGATTTCTGGTGGTGAAAAAAACAGACAGAAAACTGTTCGCTCCCTATGACTTATCACAAATCCTTTCAGCTAGTAATATTCATGTTTTGTACTTGTTAAATAATAAGTGAAAGCACTATGATGTGAGAAAATATATTTAGCTGCTCATACTTTTCAGAAATATTGGGAGAAAATTTGCTCAGCTCTCCAACTTAAACTGTTTAATTAAAATTCCGCAGCTATATCTGTGAGTAGCTAAGGTTCTTTTTCTGAGGGCAGTAGTCCTACAGAGTATTTCACAGATGTAAAATCCTAGAGCTGGAAAGGAAAATTACTGATGAGATATTTGATTCCATGTTTGCTAGCAAGGGTTGTTTTTGAATACTGGAGGGTAGATTAATGCTTAGCAATTTCCAAGCTGCATTCACGTGTCCTGATGCATATGCTGCATATCAGAATCAACACTATGAAAATACAGCTGTGCTGCAATGAATTTCTGTCCTAAGAAGCTGGAGAACCAGGATTCAAGGCCTTGCATACCACACTTTCTTTCACAATTTAGGCTGCACAAAGGTTCAGATCAGAGAGGCGTAGTATCTATGGCAGCTATTTCTTACAATAGCAGCAATGTTTTTTCCCTAGACCTTTTCTAGGTCATGTTTTCTGTACGTTCCTTCTCTGTTCTCTGAATGAGGGAATTACTTCAACAAGGGATAAGAATGTTCAGATTTTCTGTTCCTGTTCCTGCAGTTCTTCAAATCTGTTTTTATTGAAATAGAGAGATTTTCCTTCCTAGTACTAACTAGACAATGCCTCAAGATCTGACTTTAAAATATTACCATTATAATTTATTTAATTTTGATTCACCTTATTGAATCAGAACTTTTTTTTCTACTCTTCCCTTGAATTAAGCACATTGTTAGAAGACACACTTCTGTTTTGAGTGTAATGGAATGATATAATTTAGTTTGAAAAATTTTCTTTTTCTGAAATACTTTTTCACAACATATGAACTTTAATATGATATACCATTACTTATTTTCTTCTAGAATATCATGTAATTATATCATGATGGATGCACCAAAAAACCTCCTATGTCATTAATTTCTTGGCTTCAGGTACCTTTCTATATGTTTTGAATTAATTTATTACAGTATAGGAGTACATTTCATCACACTTTGTTAACAAAGAAATAGTGGCTTTTTCTCTGCATAGAAACAAATTTTATACTGCTAATCAATAAAAGATAATTTTTTGTATTGATTAATTCAATCGATGCCTTCATAAAGAATTGAAAGAAATTCTGCTCATATATATGTAACTTCAAAGAATCATATGAGAAAGTACTTTTATACAACAATCACCAAATTAAAATTTTGGTTTTTTTCCTAAATAATATCAACAAAATTTAATTAAGTTCTTCTAGGTTTCACTAACTATTTGTTTAATAAATTGAAAATGTATATGCTACTTCTACTACAAAGACTAACACTTTGAAATAATTAGCAACATCAGTAGTCCTACTTCTTCCACTACTCCTACTCTTCCTAGTCATATGCAAACCCTATAACAGATTACATCATTTTATTCAGGATTTCAAGTTAAGACATGTCAGCAATCCAGTTAGAGACATAATTGTGTAAATAATATATTCAAAAATACCAGGTATATGAAAAAATATCAATGTTACTTTAAAAAGGTAGTGTGGGATAGATAATGAAACTTGTTTCATGTTTATGTAATCTTGATCTGCCAGCATCTGGAGGTCATATAAACTATCATCAACAGTAATATAGAATTGTGTAATATATTTTCTTCTCATCAAAATGGAAAAATGTAAAGAAAGTATATAGATTGAGATAATGTTAAGACCAGTTAAAATTAGCTAGGACATATTAGTTTATCCTAAGAAGATTAGATAACAAAGAGATACAAACATATGTTTATACTCCAAAGTATGAAAGTGTACCTTTTTTTATTCTGGTAATGAAGTTCCATGACTTTTCACAAGGAGCGGATAAATATGATGTACCATTCTTGTGACTTAACATTTGGGAAAGTTTCTGCAGATTTGTAAAATTCATAAATATTCAAGTAAAGATGAAACTACCAAATAAGACAAGACAAAAGTTTTGCATAAAACCACAAAATCTTAGGAGACATAATTTTTTTCACCTCTATAAATATGCAAAGAATTAAGAATTGTCAGCACTGATACAGGAAGAAATAGGTATAAATTAATCAGGCTGTGAGAGGTCAGTTGGAAAACCCAGAGAATTTACAATACATTCTTCCATGGTAAGAAATCAGGAAGATTCAAGTGTCTGTAATATTGGAGACATTAGATTTATACCGACATTAGTAGTAAGGTCAGCAGAGGAGGTTAAAGACCTGATTCCCTTCAGATATTTTTTTCTGAAACTTGTATTTCTTTCCATTTTTCAAGATAATTACTTCATGCATAAATTACTACTCTACTTGGCTTGAGCTAATTTATTTGTTTTTTTTAACTCAGCAATTTATTGAGCTATTTTGACGTTAATTAAACATGGTTAAATAGAGTAAAACACTTAATTTCAAATGAAGCAAAGCATATGTGTCCTTAAAGTCTCTAGACATAGCTGTCAGACACCTAGATTGAATTATTCATGTACATATTGTATCCTTCGTATGTGTAAACCTTTGCAGCAGCAAAATCTTCAGCAGATTTTAAAGGTTTTTTTTAAATGCATTAGTGGCAAAGAGTTAAAAAAGGAGAAACATTTGTTAAGAGAGAAGATAGAATAAAAAGTAAAATACATTGTATGCCAAATACAGTGCAGTCCCTACTTGACTAAGTCCTTTTCACTCAACAGACTATTCTCATATGTGAATAAAGGTTATTGTGCTAGGAGTTTTCTACATGTCTTTCATATTTAAACAGGAATGCAAATAATTGTACATTTTTTCCTGTTATTTTGGGGGTTTTTTTTGTGGGAGATTTGAAACAGCAATATGTTTCTAGTGAGAATGAGCATTACAAGATGATCTGGTCACTCACATATTGCTTGGCAGAATGAATTAAAAAAATTTTTTTTGAAGCAGGAAAAATGCCTGCATCATAAAACACACGTATTTTGCAGATATTTTTGTGCACGTATATATGTATATAGGCTCCACTGTCTCATTACCTTAGCAAATAATACACCAACTAGAAAATATGTGTCTGTCTTCCAGTTTAATGAGCCTCCAACTCACATGCCATGTACATCCTCTGGTCTGCACAAGCAAAGTTGTCACCAGCAGGACCAGGATTATGATACTTCCCCTTTGCTCAGCACATCTGGTGTGAAGTATGCAGCTTGGCGTTGCCCAAGAAGGAAAGCATTTTACCTGCTGGAACAAGTCAAGTGGAGGTCATCAGGATAGTCATTGTTGGAACATGTTCTACAATGAGATGACAAGCTGATGGATCAGTCCTCAGCCTTGCCTCCAGAATCTTGGATACTGTCTACAGTTACCTCATCCAAGGGCACAGAGGAGATGGAGTTCAGATTTTCCAGGTTGTATCTGAAGCTGTCAAATGGTCTGAGGAATTGACAGATAATCTACTGAGGTTTTGTGTTACACTCAGATTGGGAGCTAAGGATACCAAAATTTAATTTGCTCTCATCTGCTTTCAACTGTGATTTGTTCCCAATTTTTTTCCTTTGGTAAAGCGATTGGTCATGTTTATCTGGGCAGATAATTCATTACTGCAATATCAGAACAGCTCTCATCAATCACTCCTTCACATTCTGCAATTCCCTCGTCACAATATCAAGAAATCCTTTGGCAAATTTATGGAGTCATTAATTTGAAGTGACCCCTTTGGTTTTAATAAGGTTAAATGAACGGTAGCAGTGCCAAATGTTGAACATTGAACTTGATGTTTCATATATGGACATGCACAGCAAAATTTGATAATATATTTGCTGTCAAAGTTTCTGGTAGACATTAGGAAACACTGATGTGTGTTTATCCAAGGTGGACTTGGGACCAAATTTCATAATGTAAATAAAAATCACCAAATTTTTAAGGTCTCAGATACTGATAGGGGTTTTAGTAAAGAAAAATTTGTTATTGAAAGTGCTACATAGTTTCCTAATTGTCACACTAAACTTGCTTTGTTTCTAAATAGCACATATAGATATATGGATTAATTGCATTCAAAAAAGGATAGTTCTAGATATCTCATTGGGGTGACTCTGAAAACATCTATAAAGTTAAAAACAGGACTCAGATTGGTGATCCGCTGCATTTTATGTAAAATTACACTTGTCTCTGGAAGGCTGCTTTTTTATCAATTGCAGAGTTCTTTAATATTAATATGAATATATTAACTTCAGCAAAAAAGGAGCAATGCAAGCAGGAAATTAAAATTGTCTAAAAAAATAAAATTAATCTAGGAAAAATGATGTTTGCGACTCAATTAAACAAAGGAGGTTTTCAGAATCACAGAATATTTTGAATTTGAAGTGAGTTGTTTGTTTTGGGGTTTTTTTTCATTAAACAGTATTTAATTTTCTTTTAGGAAGTTGCATAGGGTTATCATATTAACAGTCTTGTATAATTTAACTGCATAAGACCACTACCATTAGTCATTGTGTATGTTTTTTCCATATCTCAGAAAGTCATTCAGCTGTATTTACTTGGAAAATTGTTTCATGCTCTAGTTCTTTGGAAAAAAAAATAAAATAAATATATATTTAAAAATTTGTTTTGAAACATAGACACAAAAATCAGAAAATTAATTAGAAGAAGAATTAAAGGGATGTTACTCTAAAGAAACTGGAAACCTGCCAGTAGTGATGAATAGCATCAGAATACTGAAAGTTAAAGAGAATTTATATGATGTTTATGAGGTCTATGCTGTGTATCAAAAAATACATCACCAAATTCCACCTGTAAAATAAAGGTACTATTTTATTTTTCCATACCTCTTTTGACCACTCAGCTGGGATCACATTAATCTAGTGGTATGATCTTCAGCTGCAGCTGAGCAGCCTTCTCAAAAATAAGGAAAAAAAAAGAAAATGAAAACACTTGTTAGAAGAATCATATTTTTATACAACTATGCTTATACAAACTTCCTAGGACATTTTGACTGATATCTTGACTTTGCCTGCACTTTACCCACATACTCCAGAAACTTTTGTATATTGTACAAGGACTGGGGATGGTGTTTGTTAGAAAGACATAGAGCTTTCTTTATATCCTCTAAGATTTCCTTTAACTCTGGAAAACACTCTGCCAAAGTTATTCTTTTTCTTCCCATCACCAAAAGAGCACTTTCACAGTTACCTCCTGGTTAAGTAAAAAAGTATAATAACTTGTGTAAAGTAGTGGTTTAATGTACTGCATTCAACTGCAGAAATAAAAGAATTATCCCCTTACCCCCACCAAAAAAAAAAAAAAAATCAGTGATGCTTTAGTAGTTTTTGACCTTTCAAGAAAAGATACCTTCCACTTCCCTGCTGGATGCTAGACTCAGTGACACAGAAGATACATGCCAGGTTTCACAGTTTCCTAAGATTCAATATAGCAAATGAAATATACCGTGAAGAATAAAGCATCTTTAAGATAGATATCAAATATAGGTATACTGAACGAAACTAACACTTGCAAAGTCCTGGTAAACTTTATCAAAAATCAACATTATATTACTTCCACTTCCTACCCTATATAGATTAAGCACTTAATTTGTTAACTTTCTGTATACAAGATAGTAGAAGTCCTTTGTAATGGACTTTGTTAATCCAGAGGCAAGAAATCAGATTGTGATCCCTGTTATCTCAATGTAAATATGAAATAATGTGCATAGGTTTTTAAAATCGAAAATATTTTTATTACAGCATGTCCTATAAATTTGGAGTTCACTGCTTTTATTTACTTCATTAAATCTTTCAGTTATCTCTGTAAATAATAAAAGATTAGATAATGCTTTGTGATTTTAATTTAATTAGAGCTTTTGTACAAAGTGATGCTACCATTTTGGAGACCACTGCATTGATGACAGTTAACAACAGAACACTGATAAAGCCGCACGCTCCCTCCTGCCTCCCATGAAACAGGGTAAAAATGGAATGAGTCTTGCCATGGAAGTGAGAATTCTTGTGGATCAGGTCAGGTCTTTCAGGACTGCCCCCTCCCAATCTCTTGTCCACCCAGCCTGTTCTCTGGGGAAGTGCAGAGTGGGGAAAAAGAGAAAGCCTGAGTGACATGCCAGCATTGGTGATGACACTTCTGGAATACTGTACTGAGATTTCAGATCCCTCATTCAGGAAGGATTTTGAGATACGAAAGAGATACATCACAAAGCTACCCAAATAATCCATTGTCTAGATTGTATGTTCTCCATGAGACAGGGAGAGGGACCTGGGGGTGCTTAGTCTCCTGAAAAGGTGGCTAAGGGGTCATTTCACAGCAGTCTACTAGTAGATTAGTAGACTCCCTGAGGGGGAGTTACAAACATGAAAATGTCCAGATGAAACAGCAAAGGCAAATCCCACAACCTGGGGCTTCAGAGGCTCATATGAGGCACTAGGAAAATAATTGCAACTGAACAGGTAATGCAATACTTAAACTGGTTTCCCTGAACTGTCCTGGGCTCTGCACCTTTGGAGGTCTACGAGACTCAGCCAAAGTCACAGCCAACCTGACCTCATGTTGGCAAACATATCTACTTCAAACATTAACAAAATGGCCTTTAGAAATATATTTAAAACAACTTTTTTTATAATGCCATGACTGTCTGTTTTCTTGTGTTTCTATTATAAATATCAAGAATTGTTCACTGCTGCTGACAGCAGCTTGGAATCTGTTTGCCTAAAATTTACTCTGAAAGGAAATTACCAGTTTCCAAAGAGTAAATTGTCTAAACAAACATATATTTAAAGCTTTAAAACTACAGCCCTGAATGTATCTAAGCATAGTCATGAACTGGGAATTATATCTACCATTTCTGTTTCAGAATGTTTCCATACGTTAAACTCAAGATATGCTGTCAGGATAGTGCAGGATCATCAATGCTGTCTAAAAAGTCTGTGTTATCTGTTGTGTCAATACAAAAGGAATTTCAGCTCCTGGAACTCCTAAACAGGATATTTCAGAAGTGTAAATTGGGTAAAAAATAATTTAAAAAAATAAAAAAAAGAAAGAAAGATTGTTCAATGTCATGTTTGTCACTGTCACATTAATTTAAAGTTGATTTGTTTTATTTTATTTTATTTAAAGGATGATCATATGAGAGGCTAACTCATTTTCTGGATGGTTTTGAATGGAAACAACTAGAACTAAAAATTGAGTTTAAATAAACAAAAACCTATGAGCAATTTGTTGAATCTAGATATTTTGTTTATTTAAACAGGCAGATGGTCCTTACTCAAAACTTTCTTCAAATTAAGGTAACAAATATTTTCAAGAGCGTGTAAACAGTTTGTTTATAAGACATTTCTAAACAGCACTGAGGATCTCAGGTAAGAAATCAAGTATGCCACTATTGCAACCTGTTTCTCACTTTAAAGATTAATTAGGCTGTATCTTGCTATGGAAAACTGTGAGGTTTATAAAAAAATGCAGTGTTTCCAAATGATGGGGAAAATATACACAATGCTTCAAGCACTTTTCTGATTCACATCACTTACTTTTGATTAATTTGAATGGATTAAATGTAACCCTTAAAAGCAGAAGTCTTCTAGCTATATCAGCATCTATTCTCCATCAATGAGGTTTTCTGTACCTCAGGTGGATGCAGATGGCTAACATGGAGAGGAAGACATGGGGCATGGTGCAGTGGAGCTGAGCCACATGCTTATTATCAGAGGGATCTGAGGAAACACAGGTATAGTCCTGCTAGCACTGTTTTTTATTTACTAGCTAAGATCAATTATCTGTTTGCATATAGAAAGTCAAATGGCTATGAAAGCCATATTAGCTCCCTATAAAGAGGAAAGAGATTTCTGAATCAGGTACTCTTAAACACTTTAAATGGTGTAAGATACCTAAATGCCCATTTTTAGACTTCTGAATTACCCAGTAATTACAATGCTTACACTCAGCTCTGAGATCTGAGCCTGACTTCTAATGGCTAATCTGAAAAACTGATGCAGTTACCTCTTTCCAGAATTAGAGCATTTGATTGTCAAAGAAGAGGATTTAAAAAAAATCAGTGAATTTAGACTAGCACAGCTGCTGCTGCTGTTAATGAGGAAAAGAACATGATGCAAAAAAGGATGGTGAGTTAGTTTCACTGACAGGGCATTCAAGCTGATTTCCAGTTGTTCTGCCCTGAATAAATGTACTGATACTGCAGTAAAGACTTCACAATGATTTCCATTTCTCATACTTGGCTTTGTCACCCATACACATCAGCTGAATGCTAGAAATAAAACTAATTAAAATCCTGCCCCTTTTAACAGTAAGAAAAATTTAAAACAGCCATTGCAGTCTTAAGCCAAAGTAATTATAAAATACAAACCTGTATCAGATATATTGGTATCCTGTAGTGATTAATGTTTATAGCCAATAGAAGCTTAATTTCAAAATCACAGTTTCTTCTATATTAGTTGCACTTCTCAAAAAGAATATCTTTCATGTGGAAGTCCCAGCTTTCAAACTTTTCAAGCCTTACAACCCTGACATTATCATGCTTCCTGCAGACTTCTGCTCCTATTGTAGTAACATGGAGATGAAAAAGACTTCATGGATTACTGAGTCTGGTCCCCTGCTGTGTATATAATCCTGAGCCCACTGAAATCAGTGGGAGTTTTAACTTTTTCTTCAATAGTAGCATGATTAGGCCTAGAGTATCTCAAAAATGTTCAAATTAAAGTCAGGAGGAGTTTTGCACATTTTTCTAATGACTTGTTAAAGATAGTATTAAAAGGTCTTCAATTCCAAATGTAATTGGTTAAGTGTAGTTGCAATTTGTTTCTAAATTCCTTGTTCAATGAAGAAAATCTGAAAATAACACTAAAGAATTAATTCTTGTTCATGTCTACTCATGAAAGGTCGCACTGAGCTTATGTGTTTCAACCAAAGGACAGACTAGAGGCAAAGGGCCACAGCCTTTAAGCTGATTTAACTCTTCATAACCATAATGATACAGGGAAGTATAGTAACAACAGTTACAGATTATATTCATAGGGGAAATAAAAGATTACTGTCCCTGAAGATCTGCATTTATCCTGTCCTGTTCCCTTAATAAGGTTAAAGACAAAAGATTAGTCCACTGGATTAATCTTCCAGATCCACATTTTCACAGAGTGAAGAGGATATATCTCTGGTACTATCTCACATCTTCAAGCTGTATTAGGAAAGAAAGTCAGCAAAGTCGAGTCAAAACATATGTTAGCTTACAAAACCTGCTGCAACAGTTAGTTTTTCCCAGTTTATTTAAAACTAAAATTTATTTGAGCCAACATCAGTTATCCAAAATTACTTGTCTGGTCAGAGGCAGTGAAATTTCCTTTATATGATCAACAGAGATAAGTGGAGCACCTTGGGAATACAAATCAACATAAGCATCTGTACTAGATTGCAAGCATTCATCCTATGAGAGAGAAAAAAGCAAAACAAGCAAAAAATCAAACAACCAAATATTCAAAATCAACAAAAAAACCCATCAGATTTTATTAATGTTTTTTCTGTTTTTTCTTTTTTTTTTTTCTTAAGAATGCAAAACAATTGAACTGATTAAATATATTAGCTTGTAGGGTTATCTTAACCTTGATGTTAAATTTTGCCATTATATTCAGGACATTAACACCTTTAAAATTTTTATAAAAAACCTAATATGAAGTCCCAACAAGCATGTGTCTTTATTCCACAAAACTGAAAAATATATGTAGAAATACAGTTAGTTGAGATGTCTTTAGTATGAGAACAGCTGTAAGTTAACAGCCATTAATGATATCTTAACCAGCATGAAAACCGATTCACTACAGTTTGTAAATAAGCAATTAATGGAGGAAAGAAAGTAGCAGTTTTAACTTAGAAGCAGACTTCAGAGAAGTGCTATGAGAATTTAATGTCCCCAGATTTCTAGTAATTATAAGCTTGTTCCTTGAAAATATTTTCTTAAAATCAAGTTTTGCTATATTTTTTCTGTTGAGAATCTATAAACTCATATTTCCTTATTCTATGAATTTTACCTCTTTTCTAGTCATGTCCAATGATTCCAGGATTTTTGTCTTAAAGTGAATCTCAGTTGAATGCTGGGTTTCCTGATCCTGGGTTTTTGCCTTTGTTTTCTTTTGTTGCTATAACCACTATAAAAAGTTGATGGTGATACAATCACTCTGGGATGAACCCATGAAGAAAAGCAATAAGAATTTAGATACAAGTTCATCTTCTAAACTACATTATTTCATAGTCCTCTTTAGTAAGTGGCGAAGAGGGCTACTACAGGAGAATACGGTACAAAAGAAAAGGAAAAAAAAAATCTAAACAAACACAAAGTTTAAACAGTTAATAAAATACAAAATCTCATGTTGTTTCATATCCCATTACAAGTCAATTTTCATTTACATGATAGGTCTTTTAAATAGTTCAAAAAAAGATTAATTTTTCTGTGGTGAGTAATCATAAGGGTTATTTTTAATGAGGAAAATATACTATACCACAATGAAAATATTGATGGAACTAATGCAAATATTTTCTGACTTCTGCAACTGAATGAAACTTGCTGCATAAATCTTTTCTCTGTTCACAGGTAAGTTCAAATACTTGCTTCTAATCAATAACACATAATATGAAATCCACAATTCAAATTTATGCCAGTTAATACCTATGGTACCCGTATAAAGCAAGATATTTTTTATATTTTGGGCTTCATTTAAATATCTGTAGAGATGAATATGAGAAGTACAAGATAAAAATCATAAACTATTTATCTGAAGTTCCAGTTAATAATGCATCTAGGCCTGCATCACTTTGAGGAAAATATTCTGTTGTTTCTTTTCCACAATAACACAGTCCTGGAGGCAAAGATAAACCAAATAAGACTCCAAATAAAATTGCAAATCTATATATCACAGGAAGAAAACAAAACTGAATAGAACCAGGAACTGACATTCATTAAAGACTCAAATATATGAAAGATAGCAGTTTATAAAAGCCGTTCTTTTGCACTGGGATTTGACTACCACACAACATATTTATCTATCTGAGTTCCTAGCTGCTACTGCCCTTCATATTTGACATTAAAAGAATTTTTAACAATGTTCCTGAACTACAACACTAAGTTGTGAATTGCAGAAGCAGATTATATTGAAGAAGTTTTATTTCAATCAATGGTTTTTTTCTCTCCTAATCAAATTTTCATTTATAACCTTTTTGTAAAGATATTGGATCTGATGGTAATAATTTTACACCTTTAGACTCCTAACTTTTTAACATTTTGGCTAATTTTTTATAGCATGTGTTTTTTCTTATAGTTGTTTTAAATAACTGGATGTTAGTCTAAATTGTATTTTGTCTTGTTCAAAAGCATAGAACACTACACTCTATAAAGGCAATGATCCATCCTAAAAATGGATCACACTGAAAAATAATGAAATTTGGCCAGCAGGGACATGAAAACAGTCTCAGCTGGGTGTTGCAATACACACCTTCCAGTAGATACAAAAGCTCTCCTTAAACTCCATCAATAGACTGAGACCTGAAAATAAAACGGATTAACAAAAGTTAGAACTATCTTCAAGCCACTAAAGCTAACTAGTCTTAAACTCTTCAAGTCTAATTATCTGTATGTCTTCTAGAGACCTCTTAAAACATAAGCAAATTAGCCTTTTTTCTTTAAATACAGACCTCATTTCCACCAGCTCCCTTTATTTATTCCTCTCTCTGCACCCACATTATAGCCTGCAACAGCATATTAATTAGAAGTTACCCAAAATGATGTTAGAATTAAGCACTCTTCCTATGAGAAAGAAATTTATTAATATACTTACATATTTTTATCTATTTATCATGCTGCATGAAATATTTTTCAGAAAAGAGGACCAGGCAGGTTTTATAAACCTCACACTATAGTACAATATGGATCCTCAAATTAGGCATGATAAATTTAAGTCAAACTTCACCAGCAGCTTCTTAATGTGAGAATTAGAAATTTGTTTACACCTGGTCTGTTCCATCTTTCTAAAAGTTCATTGGAAATTTTGTTGTTCAAAAATTCTAGCTATTACCCATAAGGGTTTGCAGCTGAAACCATGACTCAGTATCTGTTTTTATTTCTATTTTCTATCAGAGATTATTAATTTTGGGCATATGTTTTTATAGTCAAGTCTCATTTTTCATACCGTTAAAAATATTTAAATGTGCAACACTGTGTGTTTCTGAAAGTAATTCCAGCAGTTTCTGCATTGATTAAGGAAAAGGGGAAATTATTTTTCAAAAAGCATATATAATTTGACCCATTGCTTTTCATTTGTTTTCTCTCAGCAAGTGGTTTCAAATGTAAAGCAGCTCAAAGGAAACTCTGTAATAAGATAATAAATTCATTCAGGTATATTTAATTCTTTCTGATAAAATGGAGTAATTCAATAAAAAATATTCCTAGCCTAATTACAGAGTTTTCATGATTGACAAAAATCCATATGATCACTTTGAAATATAACACCTTTATTTGAGTAAATTAGAACAAAATCTAAAGCACTTAAATATATGCAAATCCAGAGTTAAAATGGATTAAGTACCACTTACAACTCCCATGAAAAATTACAATTTTACTATGCTGTAGGAAGATTTCACTTTGTATAGATCAACATTTGTATTTTTCATATTGTTGGAAAAGGAACTAGTTTCTCCTTTAACCATTGCTCTAATTTCTTTTGCTAATTGTGACTGACCATTTTCAATGTTGATTCAGTTCTTCAACACAAATCTTTTTCTATTTTCTTTTTTAAGAAGTAGGTTCTCCAAGTGTTGCCACTCTGTTAACACTACCAGAAGATTGCTTCATATGTTCCTTTTTTTGATAGAAAATGTCTTATCTTGTTGTTTTAATGTTGTCTTATATTTTCTTTAAATCTTTTTATTTTGCCTTTACAGAATCACACACCAATTTAGATTGCAAAAGAACCTTAATATCATCAAATCCAACAATTAACCCAGCACTGCCAAGTCCACCACTAAACCACACCCCTAGGTACCACATCTACAGTATCTTTCTAATGCCTTCAGGAATGGTGACTCAATGGCTTCCTTGTTCCAATGGTTGACAATTTTTCCAGTGAAAACTTATTTCCTGATATCTAATCTAAATCTTCTTGACACAACTTGAGCCCATATTCTCTTGTCTCTATAATCTGGGAGAAGGGTCTGACCCCCACCTTGCTACAGCCCCCTGTCTTGTAGAGCAATAAGGTCACCCATGAGCCTCCTTTTCTCCAGGCTAAACAACCCCAGCTCTCTCAGCCACTCCTCACAAAACTTGTGCTCTTATCGTTTTACCAACTTTGCTGCACTTCTTTATTCTATAGATATGTCTTGATGAGCAAAATGGTTGCAGGTATGTTTTAAAGGCAGCTGTTGGATGATACAATAAATAAAATTAATTATTTTGATAGTTGTTAAGATGAAGATTTGTTTCTTTGACACCTGAATTTGATTTCTTTCAGAGCTCACATGAGTCAGCAGGAATTACTAATATTACATCTGTAGTATCTGTATAATCTTTAACCTACTGGTAGTTTGCAGCAACATATGTAAATTGCATAGCACTCTGTGATATAGACATATACAGAAAATCTCAGGAAAGAAACTATAGCAACCAGTACTTGTGTGGAAATTAAGACATTATCACTTCACTCAGACTATCTGTCATGTCTTGATTCGAGCTCTTAATATGGGGATATGTTGAAAATCTTCCCAGACCAGAAAGCATTCCTGATGTGACATCTAGATTACTTTAGAAAGCATTGTGTTAATGGAGCCATCCTCTATTTATGTATTTATAAGACACTCAGATTCAATTCATTGCACTTCTTTAGAAGATTCAGACTTCTCTGGCATGAAAAATGTTTTAATCATCAAGCTGTAGGTGGGGTTAAATTTAAAATAATATTAGTTGTTTCCTGAGTACTCAGACTTACTATCTAAGGAGTTCCTTCAGGGACCTCAGTGTAGTTCTAAACTGATAAATGGAAAAGACCTAAGATCACAATGTCTTCTCAATTTCTGCACTTATTAATTGTTAGATCACTACCAGCAACTGGTTGTCTCTGGCACAAGCTTATAAGGAATGCTAGCCTTAAACAGTGTGGGTGTGAGGTAATCAATGTCATTTGGCTTCAGGTTCTTTTTTATTTGCTAGAACTAAGCCAGCTCAAGTACAAACAAATTATGCAATGCAGACATGCTGTTGCACAGAATATGAATGAAGATCTCCACAGTTAGGGAATACATTACTGCATATTACAATAGAAATAATATTCCCTTTCCACTTGGAGTTTTCATTTGCAAGAGGGCCCTTCACAAAATAAGTCTTATGCAATTTCTGGATTTTTAGAGGTAGAAAACATAAATCATAAACCAAAAAAAATTAGTTTCCTTGAATTACCTATTGCATTCACGACAGTAATCCTAGTTCTGAAAAAAAATTCATTGAAATAATTAAAAGGAGATTTAAATTGTCTGATATTTGATTATCTTATTTACAAACCATGAAAAACTGAGCTGTAGATCCACAAAAGAACACAGGAAATTTTGTGGATGCTGAGTTAAAAGATTACAGTACAAGGAAATAGCTGATTTTTAGGAGTCCTGCTATTTGACATTGCCCTAAATTACTTACCTAGTCTACTCTTGCTCTCATGCTGTGGGAGGATTAAGTGCCCAAGTCCAAGAGTCAAAATAAGCAGTTGAGTGTGAGTCACATACAATAGATGACAGGGTAAATCATAATCTCTTCTCTCTTCAAGGTTTAATTATGTAACTGTAGGAATGTACTTATCTTCAATCAGGATCCCCAAGAGAGTTTATGTAGTCCTTAGCTGCTTAGGCTTAATGGTAAAAATGAAAGGTCTCAGACTATACAGAAGCTGAATAAAAAAAGGTATTTGCCATTTAACATCTTGTCTTTATTTCATATGCAACTGCCTACAGGGACAATTAATCAGGATATAAGCGCCTTATTTCTTTGCAGACCAAGATCTTATTGTGTGATATCTAAAAAACAATGAAGAAAATAAAGTGTAGAAATGCACTATAAAATCTAACAGTCTTGAACATTACTGTTTTAATTGCATAATTATGCTTCATGAGATGGAACAGGGTCATTTCTCTGACACGCATTTCAACTCCACAAGACTGCAGTTCTTCAGATAAAATAAAAGCTGGTCAGTTTCCTCTTCTGATTCCATTAAATGTTTCTGATAAAAAGATATATGTCTATATATCTACGTGTCTATGTGTAATAAATATTAAAAAACCCCAAACATAAAAACTTTTGTTACCAGGATGAAAACTACTGTAAGATATGCAATAGAGCTACTTGCAAGATTCTGAGGTGAATAAGAGAGGAAAGCATGGATAACATACTTGACCTCACACCTTGCAAAACACAAAAAATCCCTTTCAGAATAAAGAAATTCAATTTTTTTTTCTAGCAAGAATATCTTTTCATAAACAGTCAGATACTAAGTTTTTTAAGTGATCAAGTAAACATATCCAAGATTCATTTTTTGCACCCTATGCACTTCATTTTAGTGTTGGAAAAAAGCACATTTTACAAATAAATGGTCCCTGAAAAACTTCAGTATTACATCCATAAGAATTATATGTTACAGCAAAAATTACTTTTGATAAACTTGTCAGTTTAAACTTGTCAGTGAAAATTAAAATGGTATTTTTAAAACCACTAATTTGTCCCTCTTCAGAATATAGGCATCTGCACTAATCAAATAAAGTGTAATACAATGTGATATAATGGCATCATTACCTCTCCTGTCTTTTTCTCTGCCTTTCATTTTTTTTTTAAACTGAAGATTTTAAAACACTTACAACCCATAGAAAACCCACAGAAATGTGAAAGTAATGTGTGCACACCTGTCTGCTCATGGGAAGCAATGAAGTAGTTGCTTATTTCATTTTGCTTGTGTGCATGGTCTTTCTTTTCCCTACTAAACTCTCCTTACCTCAACCCACAGATTTCCTAGTTTTCAGCCTTCCAATTCTCTCCCCTATTTCACGGGTGGAGAAGTGAGTGAGTGGTTCTATTGCACTTGGCTGATGGCTTGGGTTAAACCATGACACTCACTTTTTATGTATCATGTAGTATGGATGGAAAGTAGTATGGAAATGTATATCATGCAGTATGGAAACTTACAGAATCACAGAACAGGTCAGGTTGGGAGAGAGCACAGGGGGTCATATGATCCAACCTCTGCTCCATCAGGGTCATCCTAGATCACATTGCACAAGGTGCAATTACCCAGGGTGTTCTTGAATAACTCCAGTGAGCAGGAGTCCACAACATCTCTGGACAATCCATTCCAGTGCACGGCACAGTAAAGTTCTTCCTCATGTTCAGGTTCCTGTGAATCAGTTTCTGCCCACTGCCTCTTGTCCTATTACTTGGTACCATGGAGAAGAACCTGGAAACCTCTTATCACTCTCCCTTCAGATACTGATAGACATTGATGAGGTCCACTCTCAGTCATCTCTTTTTGAATCTGAGCAGGCTCAATTCCCACAGCCTTTCCTCATAAGAGAGATGTTCCAGCCCCTAATAATCATCATAGCCCTCCACCCAACCTGCTACAGGAGTTCCATGTGTCTCTTGTACTGAGGAGCCCAGAAATGGACACAGCACTCCAGATGTGGCCTCATCAGGGCTGAGCAGTATTGCAGGATCGCCACCCTCATCCTACTGACAATGGTCTTCCTAATGCACCCCAGGACATCACTGCCTTTCTTGGCCACAAGGGCACTGCTGCATCATGGACAACTTGTTGTCCACAAGCTCCCCTAGGTCCTTCTCTGCAGAGCTGCTGTCCAGCAGGTCAGCCCCCAGCCTGTGATGGTGCATGGGGTTATTCTTCCCCAGGTGTAGGACTCTTCATTTTTCTTTGTTGAATTTCTTTTGGTTCTCCTCTGCCCATCTCTGCTCTCAGTCAGGTCCCTCTGAAGGGCTGCACAGCCCTCTGGGGTATCGGCCACTCCTCACAGGTTTGTGTCACCAGTGAACTTGTGGAGGACACATCTATCCCTTCATCCAAGTAATTGATAGATAAATTAAACAGTACTGGATCTGGTATGAAACTCTGGGGGACACCATTAATGACAGGCCTTCAACTAAACCTCGTGTTACTGATTGCAGCCCTCTGGGATCTTCTGTTTAGCCAATTCTCTGCTACTCTCCGAGTAGTATCCTTAAAATAAAATTATCTCAAGATAGGCAGAAAAGAGATAGAGAAATGTAAGGACAGAAAATGTAGGGACATATAAAAAACATATACGTTTCTACCAGAAACTCACTTTCTTAGTAGAAATTTCTTTGTTCTCGTGTTTCATTAAGGTTGTTTTATAGCAGGGGAAATGAAGTCTTGGACTTTGTTAATAAGCCATAATGACAGAAACGGGAGGAAAGTGTTTTCTTGCTCCTTTTCCCATTAAAGTTAAGGATAAGGCTTGCAAACTTTTTCATTATAATGGATTTTCTTTCCCTGCAAACAAATGAAATATCTCATTTGCTCAGACAGATCAGTGATGATGTACATACAGCTCTACATATCTATTGTGTATGTTTGCAACTGAATATAGCAGCTAAAGCCAGTAAACCAGAACCAGAATGTTTTGTGGAATTGACTCAGGGAAAAAAGGTCAGCACAAAGGGACACCCCACACCATTGCCCCCATGTTTCATCCACCACTTGAAATTTTTGCCATATTTCTGATTTATGACTACATTCTCTACCCTTAAAAACTGGTTAAGCAGGAAATTGTTTTTTGGCTGGAATAATACAGGCACATTGTTCTTTCATAATGATCAGAGCCTTCATCTGCATGATCTGAGTCATATTATTTGGTTGGTATTATTTATACCAGAGATGTTAATGGTTTTAAGAGCTTTAGAAACAGGGGGGGGGGGGGGGGTGGTGGGCGGGACAATGGTCCACTCCTTCATATGGACATGGGTGATTTTATTAGGTTGTACCATAATGATATAATGCATTCAGGTTTTCTTTTGCATGATAGTAAAATTAGCATAAGGTTATTGCTTCAGCTTTAGTGAAGCTAGATTTGGATTTATCACTCCATGGTATTTTTGTCTCAGCTAATTTTATTTATGATATGAGTATCAGTCTTGCTGTTGCCATAGACATAAAGGATTAGAAGAAAAAAGGAGCAGCAAAGAACATACACATGCAGACTCATGTGCGGAGTTCCAGCAAGAGCTTATCTGTATTCAGTCATTTCAGCCAAACTGCTTGTCTGCCAGGCTCTGCTTCCAGTTTTGGTGTTACTAGCTCATAACACCACACTAAATATGTTAAAATACTGTTGTAAGATTACATATTTGATTTGTCATTCAGTCATGTGAGTTGTGGTGTTGAAGTGCATATTTTGCCTCTGGATACTTTTGTTGCATCAATACGTGCAAAGTTGTTTCATTACCCATTTTAGACCCTAATATTTGAAAGGATCTCTACTTATGTAGATAATAGCATATATTCTAGTCAGCATTGTTTAAATTAGGTGCAGAAACGTTGAAGGATAAAAGTTTTAAAAAGCTTAGAAAGAAGATCCTTGGATCATGTTAACCGCCCATTTATAGTCTATATCTAAGATTGTGTTATTTGTGAAAATAAATTAATGACAGTGAAAGGAAAATGAAACAGACATTAAAACACAAAAAATAACAAATAAAGTTCAAATCTAAACAGATTTTTACAGGTTTGTTTTGGATTGGTTTTTTTTTTTGATTCAGAAAATTCATTTGGACTACAATATGAAATAACCAGGTTCTTTATGTAATATCATTTTAAAGTTTACAGTATTCAAACAAAAGGAATCTAACATGATGACATTTCGAAACCCAACAGTTTTTTTCAGGATTAAAATATGAAAAATTTTGAAATAAAACTCCTCAAATCCTTGTGTAAAATCTTTTACATACATCGCTTACGAAGTTAGGTGTTATACCATTTCTGAGGTTATTGGGAAAGCTATTTGTCAGTAAATTGTTTTGAATGCCTCCCTTTTAAATCCCACATTCTCAAATCCATGTAGGACATTAATGTCTGCAAACAGTGTCAACGATGAAATCTGGTGCAGAAAGTGGAAGTTTCTATATACTATAATTTAAAGTAATTTTTTTTTTATGCCACAAAACACATTTCTTACTCATCCCAGAGTTTGCTATATCCATTGTAAACAGATGTAACTAAGGTTTCCTGCTTCTTCTCAGGTACATATCTGGGCTTTTATAAATAGAAAATATTTTTGGCAGCATATTTTTGGAAACTCATCAACATAGATTATGTAGCAGAGTATTCGAGGGAAGGTTCTCATCCAGGCATGGGAAACAGCACACAATGATTACATGGGTGATTATGATTAGATGTTTGCTATTGCTGATACAGTATCTAAATGTTGCTAATGCAGTGTCTAAATAATAACTCTGTCATCTGTTACATCAGATTATGGTATCACCAACTCTTCATCCCTCCTGTTGTGTCCCAAGCTTCAGTGAGATCCCCCTTGTTTTCTGAACTTATCAAAGAATGAGGTGCATCTAGGTCCACTGAGTCTCAGATTTGGTCAATGACTCTTAGGGTTAATGAGTTATATTATAGGCAGGTTCAGCTAGAAACAATTTCACTGTTTTTGATCTTGCAGAATGCACAATTACAAAGCAGCAAAACGCCTGTGCAGATATTTTAGGATTTTATCTCTGTATTTGACCAGATCTTAATGCTTTTTTTCAGTCATTCAAAAGCAAGTGTTCCCTGTCTTTGGGCTGGACCTGTCCTGCAGGCATCCTTCTGGGAGTGGGTATCCAGCCTCAGTAGTCCAGTTTGCCCAGTTAGCCCAATCTCTATAAGTATTTTGTACACTTTTGCAGGCTGAAGTGCACCAAAGTCACATCTCAGCCCTCCCAATCACTGGAATACATCAATTATGGCAGGATTCACACAGTTTCTCCTGAAATACCTATCTGTTTTTCTTGTTTTAGGTGATTGCCCATTAGAGATAGTAGAAATGGACAGGGGTGTGTGGAGGGGGTGGGGTGGGAGTTGTATGTAAAGGACAGACTTGAAGACTGAAGTCTCTTTTCCCGCCAACACATACTACTACTCTAATGACATTGGTTAGGAATTCATAATGTATTTTTGCTATTTCATCTGAAATAGTGGTACTGTATGTGTTCTTAATAGCATGTATATCAGTCCAAAAATGTTTCCATAGCAACAGAATTAGGAGCAGTCCTCAAGTTGTCAAAAATCAGTCAACCAACTAAAATTTGCTGAGGTAATGTTAATTCAACAGTACCTAAATAGCTAAGTTCCTAATACCTAATTATGTTAATAAATATTTTTTAAAAATAAAATAAAAACAAACAAAAATCCTTCTAAGATCCTTAAATGTTTTACAACCGCTTTTTTAAGAGTTATACTGAAAATCCTTTATCACGTTTTAGATATCTAAAAATACTTACTACAAAAGTATTTTTAAGGTGGATTTCAATGGTGATTAAATGTCCCATGACTTAAGAATTTATTATACAGGAACTAGTATATTCATTGTGTTCTTTTGAATTTTTTTTTTTGTATTTTTTGTCATTCCCAATAAGAAATCTGCTTGTGCAGGAAAATGTGATAGCAGATTCTTCTGTTCGTCTTCTCAAAATAACTGTTTTCTTTGTAATAGCAGCATAGTTCCTCCATGGCTCATGAGCTCAAAATCTACTTTATATTAAACAAAATCAAGTGCAGAAGTACACACCATCTCTTCTTAAGCTCAATATGTCATCTCTATTTTTCAAAAGCACTACTTGACTCAGAGAGATGAGCAATTAGTTTCTCCCTCCTGATTTACCTTAAGTGACCAGAAGCTGGAAGTACTATAAAGACCTTAATTCATTCTTATGTTCCTTGAGCCTGAAGGCAGCCTGGTTTTGATCCTCTCTGGCTTTGCATCAGGAAACATAGGGGACATTCCCAAGAAAAACGTGGATGTTCTTCATTTGCCTATTGTCACGCCTCACAGACACATAGACACAGGTATGGGCTGTGATCGAGATCAGTTCTCAACACCAGGATAATCATGTCCTGTGTTGTGCACAGGGCATACCCTCTTCCCCAGTGTCGTGGTCTGCTCATCCTTCAAGAGATAAAAATGTTAGACACTGGATGGGAATAATTTGTAAGGTCAGTAAAGATGTTGCAGTGTCTGTTATAGTATCTGATTTTCAGTCAGTTCACTTACATAAGCAAGGTTGATAAGGAGCATGTTTCCTGCATATGAGAATTATTAAAACTTATAATCATTTATTTTACCCTTATGTTTTACAATTGTTCACTTAGACCACAGCAGTTACAATTGCACTGGATATTCACCTGGCAAGTAGGCATCTAGCCTTTTTTATTCTAGACAATTAGTTGTGTTCTCTTCTGTAAAGATTAACAGAGAGCAAGATCTATGAACCAAACTCACAGTTTAACAAATATGGATAACAGTATTAAATAAGTTCTATTTTTGATCATCATTGTAATAGATAGAATAGATAGATCAAAGAGTTAAACACATTGTTTTCAAGAGTCATCCTTATCAAACATTAACAAGTAATTGTCTAAACAGGCACACTCAGATTAATTTTTAATATCATCTTTGAAGAAAGCTAAAACAGTAGCTATCCTCTTTTCAGTGTCATCTGAAAATCAGTTAATCTAATTTAAATAGTACAGAGAAAACAGAAATCAAAGGGCACTTATTTTGTCTGGGGATCAACTGATGTGTTTTAAAATTTTGTGAGGATGATGCCATGAGAAGAAAAGACAACAAAAGTTAATCCAAACCTAGAAATGACACTGTAATTGATCAATTAACATTCCTAGTCACAGAAACATGTCAATATGTCTACAGAAAAAAAGAAAACCAATTAAAAGAAAACTCCAGCTGATGCTTATAAAAAATATATATTTAAATGAGGTTTCTGTTTGCTTATTTAGTTTTCTTGAATTAGCACGACTAATGGTGGGATAGAGGTAATAATTCTGGTCATATTTTAAAGCCCCAGGCAGTTTAACTTTAAATGTCTGCTTTATTCTTTGTGCACACTTGCAGAGCTGTTTGGCATCATAATCAAATGGAATCAAGTTCTCTGGAGGCATATACAACTATAGCTATTACTCTACTTAAGTCCAGTGAGTTTTTGTTTGAGTTTGAAGAATTTCTTGTATTTTCTTACTTTGTTAATGCAAATATTTAAGATAGAAGGATAACCAAACTAGAATAAAACTGAGCTGTTTGGATTTTTTTTTTTTGTGATTAATTTTCTGTTTACTTTGGAGGTCTTTCTGGATTAACAAACATAAAAATCCTTATTTAAACATGTAAATTGGAACAACATCTTCATTTTTCAATCCTATTGTGTTAGTCCAGATCTTGTGACTGAAGAATAGAATATATGCTCAATTTTTGAAAGTATGTTGTAAAAACAAGAATAATGATACTTTGCCACAAAATCTGAAGGATTTTGGAAGACTGTACTTAAAATATACTTTTATGGTGGGAGGATGCAGCCACTTCTCCAAGGCAATGAGTGATGCTGCAAGGGGAAATATCCATAAGCTGCATCAGGGTAGGTTCATGTTAAATATTGGGAAAACTTTCTTCACTGAAAGAGAGGCTTCCCAGGGAAGTGGTAGAGTTACCATTCCTGGAAGTGCTATAAAAAGTGAGTGGATGTGGCACTTCACAATATGGTTTAGTGGGCATGCTGGCAAGTCAGAGGCTGGATTTGATGGTCTTGGAGGTCTTTTCCAACTTTAATGATTCTATAATTCTACTGAATGCTGTATCTGCAGTTGTGAATGGAAAAATGCCCATACACTGTTATTAGCAACAAATTTGCTCAGCCTGGACATAGTTAAGTATAAGTCCTAGGGTGAGGTTATGATGCTTGCATCCCCAATCGTGTGTTCTGTTAGTGCTGGATATTATGTACAGTGCCTTCAAGACTGGCTCTGAAGAGCAAGGTTTGTTTTGGTTTGTTATCAACCTGCTCCCCCACAGCTGGCGGGACAGAGGGATGGGGCAGCACATAGTGCGGCTTTTGCTTTTTGCTTTTTGGTGCTTGCTTTGCTCTTGCTTCGCTCCTGCTTTGCTCTCGCTCTGCTTTTGCTTTTTTTTTGCTTCTGTTAGTTAGTTTAGCTAAGCGGTCCAGATTTTCTTCCCTGGACTGTTTTTTCTCTTCCCTTTTTGGAATCATTCAAACCTGCTCCGGACTGGGACCTGGAAAACACTGATGGTTTGCACCTTGTGGCTGCAGCAGCTATCCCCAGCGCCGGAGGGAGAGACAACAGAGCGATCAGTCCCAGGAAAGACTTTCTGAATTTGTCATCCTTTTCAGATCAGTGAAAGTGTTGTCATCTGGTATTGTTAATCTTGTGTGCTGGGGGTGTTTTGCTTGTTAAATCAACAGGTTCTTTCCACTTCTCTCTGAGGAATCTTTCCTGAACCGGTGGGGGAGAAGGGGCTCTGTGGGTTTGCTTTCTGGTGGGGGGCCCGTTTGGAGGTTTTCTCCCAGATTTGCCCTAATCCAGGACAGTATGTGCTACTTAAGTATTTCTAGAATACAACAGCAAGAAACATAATCATTATTGAGTATGTTTAGGACCTTGAAGTCAGGATATTAAAGTCCAAAGTATTTCTGGCTCTGAGAAACGTAGCAATGCATAAGTTTGAGGCACTTGGTCTAGACGTTGTTAGTACATTATGTTGTTGATAAAGTTCACTATAAACAGGTTGAATTATAACATCTTATATACCAAAATACTCCCAGGACAAAAAAAGCATGGGGAGTTTTTTGTTGTTTTGGTTTTTTTTGTTTTTTTTTTTTTTACTTGCAATGGAAGCTTGTGTAATCAAAACTTACAAAACTATGAATTCTCTGGAATACAGGCAATAAGACTGCATTGCTGGAGGACTGCTGCAGGCGTACTTTCTGAAATATGAAGGACAGACTCATCTTGCCACCTGCCTTACAGCCTTTTATGGTACATCCAAAAATCTGTTGTTAAATTTCAAGCAAAAATGTATGCAGATTACTTGCACAACTGTCTTAAAATACAATGCAATATTAACAATTTTTTATTGTTAATATTGCATTGTATTTTAAGACAGTTGTGCAAGTAATTGCTAAAAGCAATTCCCTGGCACAGAGTCTGAGTTGCTTTTCTTTTTATACTATTTTCTGTTGCAGTTTTGAATGACTCAATAGAAAAAAGTAAAACTGATTGTTAAATAATTTACAGGAGACTGTATAATCTTTACAAAACATTTTTACCACATGTAACTTGAATGCTGAGGCACATTATTTGTCCAAATGCAGCCTGTCACAATATATCCCTCATGTGTACCTGATAATTAAACTTGTTTGTAAGCTGGGAGTCTAAATGACCTTATAGAAAGGAAAAATGGTAACTTTATTGTTGGGGTTTGTTTTCCATTTGAATAGTCACTGTCATCTAGTTTTATATCATGGATGGTCATATCCCAGTGTGGCAAAAAACAGGCCACCAGGGGCTTTCCTCATTGATGACCAAAATATTTTCATATATCTCTCAGCTCATCTAGGGATAGAGATCTTTAGGTAGACACCTTGAAAGTATTAAGGAAGACAGAACTATTTTTGCTATGGGTATTTGCACAGGTAAATAATATTACTCTTTTTACTTATATCTGACAGACTCTCTTTTTCAATTTCAGAGAGTTCAGGGTCACAAAATATTTATTTGTATCATAAGAATTGTTTAATAGCCTATATTCATGCTTAGTAATCTTCCTGTTATTTATTTAAGCTGAACATGGATGTTGTCAAGTCTATTGAAATGTTTCTCCTTGAGACAGATTAAAAATAAATTGAAAAAACTATTACATGGGTTTTCTCCTCATTTCCTATTTATTTCTCAATACCAGAATAGTTAAATATTAAATCTCATGCATGTATTCCTTCACCTCCATCTCTCATCACATTATTAAAGCAGAAATTAAATACTTATTTAGAGGCTTAATTTAAATGGCTGTCCTTTTACTCATTCTAATTGAGTTCCCAGATGCCAAATGTAATTAATAATCAAAGTCTGTACTTTGACAGGGTGCTGTACAATACGCTTCATTTTATTTTCATATAAAATTATTTTCTATTTTAAATCACTAATCTCATATTCAGTACATTTATTTTCATGCAAGAGACAGCAATTTCAGTTTGTTCAGGGATCTGCATGGCAGCATCTAACGGGAGAAAGCAAAGACACCCAGGAGAACTGGTTGCTCTTCAAGGAAACCCTTCTCAATTTTAAGGAAAGAAAACCCAAAGTTCCACTCTGTTGAAGGGGGAAGTCAAGGGAACATCTCACTGGGACAACATGAACAGGCAGAGAATGTACAGGTATGTTCAGAATGTCTGAGCTTTCTAGCAGAGAAAATCTGCTCAATTTATAGTACAGATGTGGTTTATTGTTCTATTTACAGTCATTGTTCAGAATCAATGCAGCATAAACCAAGAAATTCTGAGTTCACATCTGTAGGTACACCTGTGCACAGTTTAACCACCCTTTCCAACCAGCCAGGTAACCACTGTCACATTGTCCCACACCTGGGAATGCAGGCTCCCCTGTATGCACACCCTTCCTCTTGCCACTGTGGGTGTGCCTGCTCAAAGTATAATTCTCAATTCCCTACCATGGTAGGGCATCATCAGGTAAGGAATCATCTTAGTAGGTCTGCCCACACAACAGCAAGTAGCTGTCCCAGGCTGTGTCCTCTGCAGCCCAAGGTGGAGCTCCCTGTGTGCAGACCCCCTGTGATGGCTGCTTCTACCACCATCTCTAGGAGATTTGCTGTCACAAATACTCATGCTTATTTTGTTTTCTTTTCCTGTTGACTGGTTTTTTTTTTTAGTTGTCCCAACAATCTCTTGGTCATTCCCTAATCACTGCCTGGTAGTGGACCTGATAAATAATATTGGTTTTTTCTAGGAGCCACTGTTTCCAGCATTTAACTCACATAACTGTTCACACCTTTGTTCCTATAACATGTGCTGTTTGCTGGGCCATTTCTTTATAATTTTCAGAGAAAGGCAAACTTTTAAACCTGTCTTCAGTAAGGCAAGTTGGAGGATTTAAACAACTACAGGCTAGAGTGCTCCACCTCAGTCCCAAGAAGAACACGAAGTAATTTCTCCTGAAAATCACTTCCATTCATGAAGGGCAAGAAGATGGTTAGGAACATCTAGAATGGATGGATACTTTTTTTTTAGTAATGTTAAAATATTTATCTCAACAAGCATAGAGCCATAATTGTTACTAATAAAAAGTGACAAAAATATTTTATGCTGCCAAATGGATTTGTTTAAGGCAGCTTTCAAACTGTGTCTTGAGTGTCTGGCTCTACAGATAAATGCGATTTGCTGAAATTAATAGCAAAAGTTTAATTGAAGGCCTGTGCCCACAGATGTGATATTTCTCAATTTATAACAGACTAACATAAAAGAATGATTTTCAGGCAAGTTGGTCATACCTCACTTAGGACTTGGGCATATTCAGTTTATCTACTCATCTATTTTCCAGGAAGAAGGAATTAATACTAATCTGACCAGATATATAACAATTAAACCATGATCATATAACCACGTAAACGTGAATAAATTTTCTGAGAGACTTTGCCTGATTGAAGTCACAGAAGCTACATTGTATTGTTTTGTTATTTTCTGATTTGTGTAAGAAGTAAAATTTCTTTATTGAATCATCTGCATAATTGAAGGATCTGTCATCAGACATAAACTTTTGGGTATCCCTATTTCTTTCCTCCATGCATTATGATTTTTTTGCAAGGTAGGGTGATGATTGTAATATTGAATCTGACATTTTATTATTAACTAGAACAAGAGAATTTGAAATACAGAATAAGTGAAAATTTAAATTACATTTGTCTGATTCTCCAGATGAGTGTCACCTTGTTCAGTAATACTTTTGGCCCTTTCATGATAATTTATAAGCAGACAGCAGGCAGAATTTCTGTGCTGTCCCAAGCAGACTGGTCTTATAAGCATATGAGTAATTTGAAGACAATTGAATATTGTTGTAGGTGTCTTTGAACACAGTGTAGTATATATGCCACATCACTGATTAGCTTCAGAAACACTGACATGTATCATTAAAGTTAAGGCTGACTTCTATCTGTCATTGGATGGATTTATTTTTATGTTTTTGTAGCAAGGTGTAATGCTAGATGATCGGTATTAAAATGCATTTTATACTTACACCTTTCAAAATACAGTACAAAATCATCTTCTTCATGTTCACTACATTTTGCTTGCTGTTTCATGATAAATTTTAATGTGACTCAGGAAGCCCTGTTTTATGAAAAAATATCTGCACCATTGATGTCAATGGGAGCAGTCAATAAAATTGGACTAGACTTCCTAGAAATCTGAGCATCAGCTTTTTAGTTCTGTAACTCTGCAACACTTCTTCTGAGGTGTCTGTTTTTAAAAATTCTGGGTTTGTTTTTTTTTTGACAACTATGAAGACTGACTACACATTTACATATCATCTGTAATTACAATATATATTCTAGCCTGGCTTAATCTAATGTAGTAATTCCACAGTAAGTTAGTGCCAGAGGGCTTATTTACCATGCAGTGCAACACTACTTTAACAAAAGCTAAGCTAGCTGTGAATAACATCTTCTACCAGGCAGCAAGAAGTCTTCTTGCTTGCTTCTACAAGGTAAAGTCAAAAACAATGTTAGTTGTGCATGTGGAAACCATATACTCTGTCAACACATCATTGTGCCCAGAGTGATGAGCCTTGACTTCTCAGTTTAGATCTTGATTCATTATATTTGTATGGCTTATACTGTGTATGTAATGACAGTAAGAAAACTGAGGAACAAGTAAATCTTGTAGCACAGCATTTCTGAGGTTACCAATCTGTGTCTCTCCAATCACAAAAGATGATTAATGCATGGAATACAGGTATTGAACTAAACAGGACTCTTAAAACAGAGCTATTATAGTGGAAACTAAATAGGAGAGGGCATAGAACCACTCCAGATATGCCTGTGGGACAGCTTTGGCACCATCAGAGTAGACCAATATCTAGCCTGTCAGTATTTTAGTCTTCATTTGATTTTGAACTTTTATTATGGTGTTTAAGTCTTTTAGGGGATAACAAAAAGAATGAGGCAGTTATGGAAAGAATGTATTTTTGTATTCCCTTCTTAATTTAAAAGAGCTCTAATTTCACTGTATTTTAAATGAAGGCTCCAACAGCATGACCAGTATCACTGTTTGCACCTTGAAGCTGAGCCAAACAATAACAAAACTAACACATGGCATGTTCTCATTGACAACAATCAGGGTCAGGCCTTGGAAATCAGTTTATAAAGCAACTTTTTTTTTCTTTGTAATATATATTTCATTATATGTATCCACTTTCACTGTTGGGGATTTCTTTTTCAGTAAAAACTTTGTGCAGAAAAAAATGCACATTTTGGCGAACTCCCCAAAGATTTGCTTTTTATATAAAATATACTGTCTTTTCATTTTATTGAAATTATATTAAATATATGTACATGAAAAGGAACTCACTTGTTCTCTGATTTAGACAAGTTGCTTCTAACATCACAACTTTTCATGTTTCTCAAGCAGTATATTGTCTTTAGGTTTCCTCCAAGACTTATTAGCTTGCAACTTCTATTAAATTTAATTTTATTGTAGTTATTTCCAATGCTAATTGCTCTTCCTCTTCTGCTTATTTATATGTCAGATCCATAATCCTTTCAAAAGTTGTCCAAATATCATTAATGTGAAGTTGATGCAATGTGCAACAAAGGAAAACTTCAAGTTCTCTCATCCACAACAGAAGGACATAAAATTTTCACAGAAAAAAAATCTGTCTTTTTTATCTAAAGCACCTGTTGTAATTATTAATTTACTGCACTTCAATACTTATCTTCTGATTGAAGGGTTGTGAACAGTTGAAATTGTGTTTTGGTTGTAAAGATATGTCATGTACAGGACAACATGAGATGGCATCAAAAAGAGACCTCCAGCATTTTAATTTACTCCATACAAACAGGACATTGTAGAGAAACTTCTGGCTTCAGTGAAGCACTGTGTGGCTGTGACAGAGCTTGAACATTCAGAACATTTTTGAATCCATGATGAAAAAGTCAGCCTACCGTAACTATCAGAGAACTCCACAATGCAAGTGAGACAGTTGACTTACAGAGCATTTATCACGTGCAACATTGCAGATCCAGAGCTAAACTCTAATTCTCCAATTTGAAATGTTTAATCCTGTATGAGGACCAATTGCCCCAGCACGAAAAACAGTGAGAAGCCAACTGTGCAACTCAATATGATCTTCATATATGGCTACTCATGTGGAATAATCTCAATTTTTAGGATATTAAAAGTGTGAACATATGGTTACTTATGTAGATACTAGCTGTACAGTGCAACAGTATTGCAAACTTTAGATACTGAGAAGTTTTTTTTGCTGTCTTGAACAGAACAGTAATTTTTTTTTTTAGTTGTGAAGGGGTATAGTTTTTATTTTTCTGTGCTTTATAATTAAGTATAAGCCTCAAAGCATCAAGAAGTATATACTAAATTCTGATATGCTTTGAAATTAATAGTACAGTAATGTGTTAAAATAGTCTCTTTTACTGACTTTAATTAAGTCATTCATTGCAGTTCTTTTTCATTTTAAACCACACTGCTTTAATTAAATTATATGTTGTTTCCCCTTTTCCAACTTTGATTACAGCAATAGAATCAAAAATGTGTGCTGTGTTTCTATTTTGAAGCACATGAAGTTCAAATGTGGCATAAAATTTTCATCTAAGTGATCAATGGTATTTGCTGTTCAAATAATCAGTTTAAACAATTAATTTGTTATCAAGTGCACTACACAGTATTAGTCTAAATGTGCATTTCCCAGCTCACTAAGTGAGCTAGATGAGAAGCAGACATTCTTCTTTTCCTCCAGTATGCACTACTGGCTACAAGCTGTAAAACTGGGTGATAAAGTGGCAAACCTTCAGGATTGCACTGGAGAGCACACAGGCATGACAGCACTGTTGCTACTTCTCCTGTCCGCTGTCCATAACATATCAAAAGTAAAAAACATAGGGGAGATAGTTTTGCAGTTCCAGAAAGATATAAGAAAGTGACCTGTACTTGCTGAGAGAAGCTTGAAAAAAAAATTTTTTGACTTGTCACTGTAATTCAAGACTTTGTTAAGTTAATATAAATTTTCACTGCAAGTTAGGATCCCAAAAACTTTGTATTTATGGTTTCACTTACTGCTAAGCTCTTAAAGGGATGCAGAAAATAATTACGTGAACAAATATTTTTACTAGAAAGCTTCCTCTGTATCTTAAGTGCCTTTAGAATTTAATGAACTGTAACCACCTATTACATGTTTGTCAGATGAAATCATTAATTACAAAATGTAATCTCTTTAATTAGTATCAATTTGTAACATAGGAAATTTCCTAGCTTCAAAATATTTTTATTCAAGAAGACAATTCAAGTAAAATTAAATGGGTCTTACCATAAATAAGAGTTTAAATGTTTTAAATAATTGCATATATTTCTATTAGTTTCCTATAGAACACATATTTTAGCTACCACATTTTCCAGCGATCGGTACTAATAACCATATGTTGGTGTCCTAATCAAAACTGTAACTTACTAAAAATAACTCTTTTGGTAACTGATACGGGTTTTTTAATTAAAAAAAAAAAGATAATTTGAGCTCATTGGTTGTATAAATTTTAGTGTATTTTTGAAAAAATACTTATGTTAAAATTTAAAGGACTTGAATTATTCTGGTTTTTAACCATTTTCCATTAATGTTGGCACATGTTTACCTTTCAGGATGTAACCATTTATGTCTTCCTGTGCTAATTTTTAGTAATGAGAACAATGGGGAAGACAACAGAGTGGGGAAAAAACCAAAACCTTTTTCATTTTTTTTTCTCATTGAAATAAAGTGCAACTAACCAGTTGCACTTGAAAAATTGAGATAAAATGAGGCATTTTACAGAGTGGAGGTTGTTCTTTTTTCTTATTCAGAAAGAGGGTTACTAAAAGGTGAATTATGGTCTTGGGTGATCTCTGATCTTCAAGGGAAGACACCATCTATGCTTCAGAAATTTAAAGATTGTAACTTGATAACCACTAACCAAAAGTGAGATACAGAGTTATAAGATGTATGGTATTGTAATTGCTAAGTTTCACCCCCCAGGTGTAAATGTTTAGGAGAAAATTTTACTTATATTTTCCTTAAAAAATAAATTACATGGAAAACGTGATCTAAAGTAACCAGGCATAATTCACAAAAAAGATGTGTGGCATATACAAAAAGCATTATAAATTCAATTACTGCATTCCATTTTTATGTTATGGTTACAAGAGAATTTAGAGAGTTACCTAAAATTATTTTTGCACTCACAAGAGCTGCACAGCTGAACTTCTTGTTTCTCATATCCATGGGGAAGTCTTTGGCAGCAGGAGTAGTGAGTGTTCCACAACATGAAACAGAGATACTTGACTGGGTCAACAAAGAAAACGTGCTTCCATTGGAAAGGTTCTGTATCCAGGCTAATTAACCCTGTTCTTCTACAATTACCTGTACAGGATAATTAGAGCTTCTGAGTTAGCTCATTTATTGCTAGCCTAGATATCTGTGCTCCGCATGATTCATAGTTCAGAGACAAAACGTTTATTAGCATAACTAGGCTTTAAAATGTATGGTGATTTAGCTAATTAAAGGACTTCCAATATCTGTATCTTTGAAAGTCAGCTCTTAAATCAAAAAGAAGATGATATACCATGTCTAGGAAATATTTTAATGAGTTTTTTATAGATCTCACAATAGAATGTTTTAACATATAACTAGTTGAATATACTTAGACTATTTCAAAATGTCTGAAACTCCTAAGGTTTCTATAAAGTGTTCAACACATTTAATTGGAAGCTATAAATGTATTATAATTGCTATACTTAAGCTTCAGGGAAATTTTGAACAGTCATTAAAGAAGCACTGTCATAGGTTGGGTAAGCATTCAAGACCAAACAACAGCTCAAAAATAGTTACATTCAGCCTGTGTATTTTGAATGCTATACTTTAGTTTTGAGAAAAGGTTATAAAGAAGCTTCCAGGCACCCAGAAATCCGGGGAAAAAACCTGTCTTGATAAGTAGTGAAAGGATGACAGCAGTTGTTTTGTTTTCTTTGATCTGTGTAGTCATGAAACGAATATGTTTTTCACTTACAAAATATTCTGTGAAGAAAGTTATTAAATAACTCACTGAATTGAACAAGAAATGCTCTCTCCTCTCCTTTGTTCTCCTTCCTCACCACAGTGGGTTCATCACAGACTATCTTTTCCTCTTCTATAAGCAGTTGAAATCTGACAGGCAAACAGAAAAAAGAACAAAGGAAATTATAATGATCATAAAGAAAAACAACCTCCTAGACCCGACAAGTAGAAAAACAGCACTTAGTGGAAAAAACAAACAACCCAAACAATTACTCTGACCGACAAAAGCAGGCAACCTTGAGGACTCTAAACAGGCTAAAATGTCATAAGTCAGAGTGCATACTCAGATGCTTTGGAATAATGTAATTCACATCTAGTTCACAGCTGTGAGCACAAGAATACAGCTGTAATGTCTCCTAGTGAGCCACTGTCCAAAAGCTCACTAAAAGAAGAATGACAAAATTGAGTATCTCACAGTAGTTCCCTAAAAGTTCACATGCTTCACAAGATACCATTCTTTACTGTTTCTTATGGTTCGTGGTCATCTTAACTCTCTTAACCTCATTCCAGAAATGCAAAAAAATGTCACCAGTTTAGTCTCCAAGTGCTCCTTAATGTTCATGCTTTTCTTTCTAAAAATGGAAGGTAAAAAACCAAAATCTTTCCTGATGGGCTGAAAAGGCTACATTGACTACATTGATATAATTCTTCTCTTTTGATTTTCATCCTCTTTATTCAGATCCCTGAACACAAAATCCGACTTTTTTATTTTTTATTTTTTATTTTTTATTTTTTTAATTTAAAAAAAGAGTAAACAATGGGGAAGAAAACAGTATAGTTGGTTATAGACTAAAAGAGATGTGAAGAACAGGTGTGATTCTCTATGTTAAAGGGAAAGAAGCATCTTGGAGCCAAAGGAAAAATAAAAGACACTGGAGTAAACAGAATTTTTCCCTTTGGAACTTTGGTAGCAGTTACATCAAAGTGGTAACTGCTGCATTTGCATGTTGTTAAAATTCTTTGCCTAAATTGTATGTCAACATGCACTTCTAAGTTTTAATCATAAAAAATGTGAATGCGTCTTTGTAAGTAAGATACATTCTAAATTTATGCATACAGAACAATAATATTCAAATGAAATTTTAAAGGGATTTTAGCTTTCTACATAAATCCATATTAAATTATAAATAGGCTTAGTCTACTCAGCAAGTATATTTTTCTCTTTAACCTGCACTGGGAAACCCACAGTTTTTGCATCTTCAAAGAATGTTATAATCTTACTTTGGTTTCCAATAGACTTACCGACTAACTTTAAATGCAGAGGTGATGATTATAGAAACAAACTTTGCATCCAGAAAACATTTGGGCCAAATGAAGAGTGTATAGTGATGCTTGAGATTTAGAATAGACAATGCAAATTGCCTAAGTTTTTATGTATGTAAACCAGTTTCTATTCTGTGCTGTTTACTTCAAGAAATAACAGAAAAACCTAGTGATTGATGTGATTGTGGACTGCATATATTTCACCTTTATTTCTCAATTGACTCTGATTCTGCTCCCCAGAATGAATGACCATGTCATCTAGAGCCATCTAGATTATTGAGGAATTAAGCAATTTACACCATCGGGTGTGATGCACCTCAACTCCATTCTTTTTGCTCACTTCATATTCATTCCTTCCCTTAGAAGATTAATTACTTTTGTAGTTTCTCTCTTTCCCCTCAACATCCTCTACATGAAACTGGTACTAATGACCTTTTACATCACAGTCAATCTACATGACATTTGCTGTCCTGGAAGAATTGATCTGAACCTAGATAGGTAAAAACCTGGGAAGGTAAAAACCTGGAGAAATTTGTCACAATTTATATTGACTTCTGTCCCTTTTTCCTAAAAGTGTCACTTTGTATAAGAAAAAAAAAATTAATCTTAAAATACAAACAATGGATTACCTCACTCATTACATTATTCTGGGCTCTGAGAATGACATTTTAAGGTGCCTTACTCTTCCCACTTACAATATTAAGATTTTAAATTCCCCATCCAGATCTGAGACTTCTACCCACCAAAATGAAACAGAATATTTTACAGTGGTCAGAAATACTTTCAAACCAGGAAGGGTTTGAGAATGTCCTTCTCAATTTAAGAGTTAAGGGTAAAAAGATATAAGGTTATCTTATATAAAATGCAAATGTTTTTTAGTGCACAGAACAAAAATACAAAGGCGTGGATTTTCCTATATGCAAAACTAAGGAAAAGAAATGTTGCAGGGATTAACTGAGGGATTATTTGAAAACAACAGCCAGTGTCTGAGAAAGCTTACAAAATAATATGAAAAGTTTTGTGATCAACTACTGTAAGTTTTCTATTAAATGCTGTATTTAAAAAACTGTAAAGACAATCCACAAATAGCAACGACTTACATGTCTTATAAATTCTGCTTATGAAAATAAAATTATAATATGTTTAGAATAATATAAAAACAACCAAAAAATATCACCTCATCCATATTAAAAATGTTTGCATGCTTACATAATATTTAGTTCCTGGTACTGTATTTTTATTTTGTTAATTATGGGGAGTAACTTCCATTTTTGTATCAGAAGGGGAAAACAGATGACATAAATACTTAAGATCAAAGTACAGCATCAGAAAAACATGCCAAAATCAAATCAACAGAAATGCACATAAATACTTGAAGGCAGATTGTTTCCCTGATGAATTGCATCTCGCAGACAAGAAAAAAACTTTGTGAGATAATTAAGCATCAACCAAATGCTCCACTTTTCTCAAGACTGATGCGAACAAAGCTACGGTTATGAATTGTCTGCTGAAGGCCATACTTCTTGCTTCAGCAGATTTCTCCCACTTCTGTCAGCCTTCTGCCCCATGACACAAATGGCTCATGCCACACAGGGCTGTCGTGTCTGTCTGCTTGGTGGGGACCCTGAGCCAGCAGCAGCTCCTGAGGTCTAGTGATAGTCACAGAAGTGTGGGGGAAAATTGTTTTGAATGGTCTTTCAACAGTCTCCAACCAACCAAGGCCACTCCACACCTCCAAGAGAGATGTAGAGACCTGCCCTGTCCCTGCCACCACAGCCATTTAGCTCTTGCTATATCTGGTGATCAGAATTATCGGATAAATTGCAGAACTAGATCATAAAAGAGTTACACATCTCTGAACAACTTTTACCTGTAAATAAACATGGGATTTGTTGTCACAAACCATAATTCTTAGATGCTCTTTACCTCCCATGAGAAACAGGGGCTACACTGAAGTTTCTTTCTTATCCTCTGAAATCTGACATTGGTGATGTCAGAAAGAAGCCCTTGACTTCCAAAGGTGTAACACTGTTACAGAGTGTTATTTCTACTCATAGAAAAGAATAAAATTAATGTCCTGACATCTGATTTTATAAGGGCTCAGTTTTTTGTGAGGTTATGGTGCCTTTCAGTGCCCCCTTATCTCTCCTAATAATTAGGGTTCCTTGCTTTGAAAGTGCAGAAGGGGAAAAAAAACCCAGGGCAAGAGAGCTGCAAGGATACAGAAATTGATGCCATGGCTTGTGAAATGAATTCTCTTTTCAACACCTCTTCAGGATGAATCGCTCACACACAATATGAACCAAAAAGCCCACAGAGATTGTGATGCCAGATCAAATAATATATTTGCTTCAGAACCATAGCTGAATACTGCTATTTTTATCTGGTGCTGACATGTTAGAAATAGGGTGGGGAGAAGGGGGAAGTGTTCTTCAGATTCAGCCATTATATTTATGAATAGGAATATTTTTTTTCTTTCCTTGGATTAGGTATCTGATATTGGCAATTTCTAAGAGATGCTTGTCTTAAGTAAACTCCTGTCATGAATAAAACCTGTTGTGACTGAAACCCTTATTTTCAGTATCATCTGATAAACCTACAACCAATGCAATCAAATAAGAGTTCACTCTATAAATATTTAGAGGAACATATTTTTGTTCATGTGTTGACAAAAGACCCAAGATTCACTATGTCCATTCCAAAAGCTTCCTTTTATTTTAATGGCAAAACACTTGGACCTAAATTCTTGAAGACACTAAGGGCAATGACATTATTTCGCAGTTCAGTGCCTAATGGGCAGGCTAATGACCCAGACCTCAGTTAAGGACTTAAATTCTCCATGCACTATAACAGAAGCATATGACATAAACACAGGAATAAATAAATAAATAAAATGTCAACAGAATGATAAAAAAAAGAGTGCAGTACAGTGGAAAGAGAAAGCTGTAACCATTACAAACATAGAACACAATTAATGATTTGATTTTCACAGGCATTCACACTGCATGATTTTTGATACTTCATTTGGTCACTCCTGTTAGGAATAGAATTGTTCCTGCAGGCAACACAAATTTCTATGAAGACTTAGACTTTCTATGAAGATCCCCATCCAAACATAATACACAAAGGATCTTACACTTTTTTTTGGTTCTTGATGTGAAATACTGGTGAAATTTTCAAGGAACTCTAAGGCTAACAGTTGTGGGAAGAAGCATGACACAGGCTGTAATCCTAGACATTAAAGTCAATTTCTGCATCTAAATATTAGTTTCAGGAGACCACTTTGTTTCCCTGTGTTCTAAGAGAAGGCTTTCAGCCTGCCCAGATTTCTAGAGAGTTCAGCTAGTCAACTGAACAGCCTGCTTAAATAAGAGAGAAAACATTCTTTTAAAGAAATGCCATCATTCAAGTTATTAGGATATAAAATACGTTTCTGCATTATGAGATGTACAGGTGATTAGGATTCTATTCTAACACAGTTTATAGAATATTTCTACTTCAGTATTCTATTGCAAGCATAGGAGGTCTAACAAGACATATACTAAAGACAGTTGAAATCATTTCATGGGCCTCTACCTACTATTCTCACACATAGTAAGTAAGAGCTCTGAAAAGAAGGCTTAGGCAGTAGACAATTATGAAGCAGGTCACCCACTCAGAAGGACAGTGGGGTCTCATTCCTTCCCTCCCAACCTGACCTCTATTTCCCATAACTCTGCTCAAGATATAACCCCCAGTGGCAGTCCTAATGGGTGTGTCTAGTCATAATGCTGCATCCAGCCCAAAGTAAATTCAAGAGACAGAGATATAAGTGCAGTATCCATGTGCTAATTTGGGCATTTAACCTATCTAATTGTAGTGCTGGTTGAGATCTATCTCAAAACAAGTTTAGAACAACCTAAATTTGTAGTCAGTATGCAAATAGGACAAATAAGCTTATGGTCTTACTCCATACATACTGAACAGCCAAGGGTCCATTGAGGTCTTCTGCACAGCAGGACCTTCTCTCCTTGAGAAGTTACACATCCCAAGGTTTCTCCTTGAGGTTGAGAAGATCCTTATCATGTCAGATACTCAGTAAGTGAATTTGGAATAAGTACACTGACACTGAAATTTAACCAAGTGATTATAAGGGATTGATTGTGCACACTTTATCTTTCAGACATAAAGCATTGAACAAGTCTGGGACTATATATGAATATCCAGATGCACCTATACTTACCTCTGTGAAGGAGTTTAGAATATAAGGAGTGCTTTTGTGAGTCTCATGGCTCAACAGGCTCCTTGACATTTTTGTCTGACCCTGTCCTCTATGAAGTAAATAACCTAGTGTACCTGGCCATTACCACTGATATATTTACTACCAAATGTTTTAAAATTGCTGCTTTATATCAATACATATATTGCAACTTCTCTGGAGTGGGTCACTTCACTATTTTTGAAACAATTACTTTGTAAGCTGGAGAGAGAGAAAGAGAGAGAAAAGAAGGATGTTGGTTGCTCTTCCAATGAAAAATTCAGTACATCAAACTTCAAAATGAGAGGATGACTGGAAAAGAAACTTTAGTCTTCTGTGTATTCCCCCCCTTGATGTATCAGGAAACATAAATTCTATCAGTACCTTTGTAGTGGTACTGTACAATTAATGAATAATTGCTATCTCAAGCTTTAGCCTCCACATTTCTGAGCATGCCTGCAAGAAATTGTCAATACTCTAGAGATATGACCTCCTGATTTAATAATTCTAGTTCAGCCCTTCAGAAGCTGAATCTTGTCCAAGAGTTCCAAGGTGTTTTGAGTAGATCAATTTCATTTCTTAGATGGCTTCATACACAAGATTATGAAGGAATGTAAAAGGTAAGGAATGCAATAGGTAAGTGATAGGTTTAAGAATATCAAGAATGTTAAAATTAGTGATTTATATATCAAAAGAAGCAAGGAAAAGGAACATAAAAAAGTATCATGCATTTTATATAAGAACAGCTTGCATTTCATATTGGGTAAATTTGTAACCCTCTAGTTTCTGATTTACTTAAGATATAATTATTGTAACAAGCTATGTATACTACTCAAAACATCACTTGTCTTAATTAAGATATTCCCATTCAACCTGCCATCTGTACTGAAGTCTCCATCAGCTCCATCTGTGTGGAAGCACTAGACATCTCAGGAGCTTTCTCTGTAGAAGCACTGCTTTAACTCTCAGCTCAGTGCCCACAATCTCCCATTCAATATATTACATATTCCATAGAAAATCTGCTGCTGTTTGTGGAAATTGACATAGCTAGAGACAAAAAATGGGCATGACAATATAAATATTTAAAATACATTTTCTGTCCTATACTTCAATTACAGATTTTCCTCCTCCTGAGGACAAGATATGTCACAATGCCATTACTTCATAGTGAGACAGATCCTCAGAATTCCTGGCAGGTCTCTGCTGACATGAAAACATAAAGCTGTGGCTGCAACTAAAGATGTTAGGTGCTGTCCCTCAAAGGGGAGACACAGCCACCAAATTATTTACAGAACTACTGTTTCTTGTGTTGCCCTCAGAATCACTGAGTCCTTTCTACATAAACTACCCTGTTTACTTTTCCCAGAATATGATGTGAAGTTGCAGACAGATAGCCTCAGAGGCTACTTTCTTTCCTACTTAGTCCTGGATTTGTGCATTTGTCAGATCTATTAAGGGTTAAATTATTCTTCATCTTCGTTTCATCAATCCCTGAAAGTAGCCTGGTAGACATAACAGTATTTTTTTTAAACTGGAAGTAGTTAAGAGGCAACAGGTTATGTATGCAATTCTTAATTGTTTGTCTCTTTTAAAATGTACTGAAAGGCACATTTAATTGGTAAAGAAGTCTGACACTTGAACACCACAAAGCACATATGGTAAATAGTACACAGCAGAAAGTATGTTTGATTTATGATGCTGATTAAATTGATGTAGAAAGCCTGCTGGGATCCCTTCCAGCCTCTGAGATGTACCTGACATCATGCTGTGGGTGTTATACTTCATTTACTGTGATAAGTTTAGTTTTCAAATGACAGTAACAAAAAAATATTGGAGTGAGGGAACACACAAAAGAATAAATTCAATCATTTTAAAGGCAGATTCACTGCATCTATCATTTCCAGCCAAGATCAGTGTTCAGTCTAAGAATGCTTAGTTAGTAGAATTCAACTTCTTGGTCTTTCTAGATTATTTGAGGCTTGATCATGGTATTCTACCAAGACATATTTGACAAGTCACACTTGGAGAACTGGATACAGGAGGGATTATAAAAGTATTTAAAATGTGAAGAAACAATACAGAAGAAAACAGAAAACAGAACTGTGCAGAAAGAACAGTTTGCTGGATCCTTTCCTCTGACATATTCTGAATCAATAAATACATCATCAAAGGCATCAACTAAACCAATCTGTTTGACAGCACCACAGTTTTTAAAGTTGATGCTTTTTTGGGTTGCTTCTATACTTGCTGGCATTAATCTGAAAGGTAAAACCAGTGCTTCTATGGAGAAAGCCCCAAACATATCTAATGCTTCTGTACAGATGAAACTGGTAGAGGAAAGAGACTTCAATATAGATGGCATGTTGTAAACAGTGCCCAGACCCTTCTTGAGGACACAAGGTAAGTGTACAATACTCAGTGGGTATAGGGCAACCGGTGGACATTGTCTGCAGTATCTTCTCCAAGGCTTTTGATACTGTATTCCAGAGACTTCTCCTAGAGAAATGGATGTATTTGAGTTTGTATTTGAGGTAAGTGGTGTGTGGGACATGACTGACAGGCAGCACCCTGAGGTGGTGGCAGACTGCTCCTGTTCAAACTGGCAGCCTGTTATATGTGGAGTCCCCCAGAGATTAAAACTGGACCTAACACTGTCTAACATCTTCCTAAATTACCTGGATGATGGGATCAAGCATATCCTGATGGAGTTTGCTGATGATGCCAAACTGAGTGGGAAAGTGGGCACTTTGGAAGGCACAGCCACCCTACAGGAAGACCTGAATAGACTTGAAAAGTGGGCTGACAGGAGCCTTGTGAAGCTGAACAAGTGTGTTTCTCACACCCAGGAAAACAATCTAAAACTGTAGCACAGGCTGGGAGTGCTACCCAGTTGTAGAGCAGCTGTGGAAGGGGACCTGGGGGTTCCAATGGGTATCAAGCTCAATATAAGCAAACAGTGTGAACTGCTGTGGCAAAGAAAGAAAAGAGGGTTCTGGGATGCAACAACAATGGCATCATCATCAGAGATTAAAAAAACCAAAAACCTTATTCCCCTCAGTGCTTGTCAGGTCATATGTGAAATATGCTCAATTTTAGTCCCTGCCATAAAACAGATGAGAAGAGGCTGGGAGTCCACAGAAGGGTCACAAAGATGATCAATCTGGGAAACCTGAAATATGAGGAAAAGCTCAAAGAACCAGGTTTGTTCAACCTTGAGAAAAGAAAGCTTAGTGGTGCATGTATCATCATGCACCATGGCAGCTACAAAAAAAGAAAAAAAAAAAAAAAAAAGAAAAAAAAAAAAAAAAAAAAAAAAAAAAAAAAGGAGATTTCTTTTTCTCAGGAAGCAACCTGGAAAAGACGAGGGGTAACGGTTACAAGTTACCTCTGGTGAGATTTTAATTGGACATAAACTTACTTTTTTTTTACAATGAGAACAATAATCTTTTGGGATAATGTCCCCAGGGAAGTGGTAGATTCTCCAAGAGTAAGATTTTTTAAGATTTGTCTGGACAGATTGCTGCTCTCTTGTCTAGACCATGTTTTTGCCAGGAAAATTTGGACTAGGTGGTGCATGAGGTCCTTTCCAACCTGGCATTCTAATATTCTATGATTAAAGTATTGGGGTGCATTTCTGATGACAATAGATATTATGCTTAAACTATTGATCTCCAGATCCCCACTGACTGCATTTGGAGCTTATGTATCTAGCTGGTATTATTAAGCCTACATTCAGAATTCAGTGTCTACAGCCTAAAATCACACACTTCTTTATTTTTTATTCAGTTGCCTGAAGACATCTGAGATTCTATTAGCCATCTAAGACATTGAAACAGATGGCTGTCAGATATTATGTGATCAGTGGGAAAGCCAGACACTTCTGCAGCAGCAGTTAGAGGCCAGATGACCATAAAAAGCATTTCAAATTTCTTTAAATGGCTAAGTTTAATCAGTAATGAATCCACGGCACAGTGCATTTGTTTGTGAATGACAAACAGTGAGAACAATAGGAAAATTATGGATATTATACAACAGTTCTAATTATAAGTATACAGATGAGTAAAGCCTGCGTACATAAAACCTTTTCAGTTTCATTATTTACAGACAGGCTGGACTTAGAGGAACTTTGTAATATTTTTTTAGTAAGAGCTATTCTCTCTCTGACTTCACACAACCACTATACTCTTACAGTACTGACCTCAAAGAAACCATTGTTCAGTTCATTCCTGTGAGTTATATTTTCATAAGAAGAAAGAAGAAAAACTGAAGAACTCTTATTTCTAAATGCATACATGATATGTATGTTAAGTAGAGAAATATTTGTGTTTGAAATATACTGTGTTACAGAGTGAATCCAACAGCTCTTTAAATGGCAGAAATGTACAACTGGGAGACCAGTACTACATCCCAAGACTGCCTGCTGCAATACTCAATTCTGATGAAACCAGGATATTCTATTACTAGAATATCTCCACTGTTGTCATTTATTTTATTCTTTAATATTTCAAAGCTTTAAGCAAAAGTGCTTATTTAAGGCAACTTGGCAGGTAATTTTTCACAATTTGCATCACTAAAATCTTATGATACCTTGAGCTGGAAGAGACATACAGGGACCATTGTGTCCAATGCCTTGCTCTTTGCAGAACTACCTAAAAATATGACTAATACATCTAGATGCTCCTTGAACTCTGGCACAATTCTTGCCATGACCTCTTCCTTGGGGAGCTTGTTTCAGTACCCCACCACCATCTTAGGGAAGAGCCTTTTTCCTGATGTCCAGTCTGAACTACTCTGACAGCTCACCAGAGAGGGGATCAGCACTCCACTCCTGCCTTCTTTTAGGCTGTGATGAGATCACACCTCAGCCTTCTCTTCGCCAAGCCAAAAAAGCCAAGGAACTTCAGTTGTTACTTACAGGTCTTGCCCTCAAGACCTTTCACCATCTTGGCTGCCCTCCTCTGGACACACTATGAGACAATGTCCTTCATATTTTGAGACACCCAAAACTGCACACAGTACTTAATGTCAGGCCATACCAGCACAGAGGAGAGCAGCACAACCACCTCTGTTGACCAGCTGGTGATGCTGTGCTTCATGCACAGGACACAGCTCACCCTTTTGGTTGCCAAGGGCTCATATTAAACTTGCCATCAACCCAGCTGCACAGATCTTTTTCTGAGGCTCCTCTCAAGCTCATCATCCCTCAGTTTGTATAATAACCAGGACTACTTCATCTTAGGTGGAGAATCATAGTTGATAAAAAAGTTTGGATTGGAAGGGATGTTTAAAGTTCCTGTAATCCAGTTCCTCTGCAATGAGCAGAATCTGGTACTTGCACTTGTTAAAGTTCATATGATTGGTGAATGTACAGCTCTCAGGTCCACCCAGATCTCTCCATAAGACCTCCGCCCTTAAGGGAATCCATCACTCCTCAGTTTAGTATCATAAGCAAATTTCCTTCTTGTACTTTTGATTCCTACACCTAAATAAATTATAAAAACATTAAAGAGTACTGGCCCAAGACAATAACCAATAACCTCTTCATCCACAAGTCCTCCTTTGTTCATAAAAAACAAATCAAAACAACAACCCCAAAGGAAGGGTTCCTTTACTAGCTGTCTTCCTTAACTGTGCTCCATGAAGTTATCTTCAACACGCTTCAGCAATTTCCTGAACCTGTTTGTGGTCTGCTGTATGATATCCCTAGGTGATATCTAGGAAGTCAAAATTACCCATAAGGACAAGGCAGCTGATCTAGAGATATTCCTTTATTCCTTGACAAAGTATTCAGGGCCAATTCAACAAAATAAAACCACGATACTTTTGAGATATTATTTGCAAAACAGCATTTATAGGTAATATTACTGTGTTAATATTGTCACAGGCATTACAGATTGCAAGAAAATGTTTTTAGTTCAAACTTTATAAGAAGATTTTTATGAAAAATAAGTGTGAGTCTCCCTTTCCTAGGAAACTTAGATTTGAGTAAGATATAATGTCTATTGACATCTCTGATCAAACTTTATATTCAAACAATAGTAATAGCACCATGCTAAATTGGACAAACTATCTACTTAATTCATAGTTACTGTGATCTCCATCACTGATTTTGTATTATTTTACCATTTTATTCACTGACTCCTCCCTACTGGAATTTTCCCTGGTTTCTTTTCAAAGGTGGCTTTTTTTTTTCTTTTTTGTGGGGGAGGGGTGATGTTAAAACTTTTCTAAGCCTCTTCTTAACAGTGAAAAGTAAGGAAAAAGTTGGTAACAGGTGAGATATAAAATGGACCATCAGAAAAGGCAGCAACTAATAACCATAGGGATAGTCATCTTAACCTTATTTTATATGACTTCATGTTTCAATAACTTCAAAAAAACCTTTTTTCATATATTTAACTTGAGAAACTGAACAGGGTTTGTGATTTTGTCCAAAGATCTCTGCAGCAGACCTATTTTGGCTCAAAAAATCAGTATTTGACCACTAATTATTTGCAAAACTACATCTTACTTAGTCCGCTACCTTTTGTGATTTGAATAATTCAGTAAAATAGAAATACAAAGTTGTTAACGCAACTTTGGGCAAGAGGCATATCAAAAGGCAAAACAAGCAATAAGAGAAAAACAAAGCAAGGCAAAGAAGCCTTCAGCTGTAAATCCCTGCTCGTAGTGGGAAAATGGAAAGCACACTGTGTGTGTACATATATATATATATATATATACACCTATGTATATGTACAAAATCAAAATTCTGTGACTCTCTAGAGAAGCTTGTATCTGTACAGCTATTCTTATGCTAATTTTGGAAAAACACTTTTGGTTTTACATTTCTACTTATGACCACTGTATAACCTTAGGAATTCATTATATTGTAATGAGAATTATATATAAAATATTTGTTATCTCTCTTTTCTCATCTTAATAATTTATTTTTCCAAAAGTTTTCAGTGTTTCTGATGAAGCCATTATCAATATGACTTATTAATTGAAAACTTAAAATAGAAAGATTTTCCATATTTTGTCTTCATGTTTATGTATTCACTTAAAATATTCCTAATGAGGTCAACAAAAATAGTCTTCAGGCACTCTAAGCTGGCACTTTCTGGACTCTCAGTCATAATTGCCAGGTAATTTACATTTGACCTGTACCTCCAAGTCAGAAAGTTAATGCATTTTGCAAGGTGAATTCAAACCTGTCCTTAATTAGGGTGCCGAATAGGAAGAGTTATATTTTATCTGGAATATAACCTCAGCATTTCTGAATAATGGAATTAATGTGCAGGATCATAAAATATGCATTGATAAGCACTTCTTCTGGTATAGAATAATAATGATTTGATTTTTTGAAAAACTGAAGAATTTGTGTTGCATCATCAACTATTGCTTTTTTCTTTTACTTAGGAAAGAAAGAGATACATAAATATAAATGTGACTACACATATAACTAGATATTACAGACATACTAAGAAGAAAAAAAATGCAGATGGACTGAAATTCTGTTGTCTCAGAATGATAATTTTTATTTTCCATACTTCATGTTCATCTCTCATTCATGTATATCCAAAAAACTCTCAGTATCTGCAATTGCCAAAGAAAGTAGAAAAAATGGTTGCCCAAAATTTAAAAAATAAATGGAATTATTTTTTACACCTAAGGAATCTAATTTATTTATTCTGAAGTATGTTTCTATGTATTCATTGCATTGCTTGACCACAAATTTACAAAAAAAAAAATTGAAAGAACGAAATATCATAGCTAATAAATGTCTACAGCAAATAGACCTACAATTTGAGTGTAGTGCAGTAACTGGATCATCTATTTCTTCAAGATGCTGCTATCTGTCTAGCCATTCACTCAGCATCTTCCTTCCAGTGATTATAATCTCCCTGCAGGATTTATGAACAGCAAAGTCTCCACTTAACTAAGTGCTTCTTTTACTCTGCATCCTGACCCAACACAGAACTGAACTGGTGATTTTCTCTTTCTTTAAAGAATTTATCCTATTTATTACTATTTGTGAAGTAATTGTCATACCCCACAATAAAGGATGGTTTTAGTTGGTATAAATTATTTCTAGGAAAAGATGGTCTTTTTTCCAGAAACGTTCTGTGAAAGGGATTTATATATTTTGTGAATATTGCTGTTTTATTTCAGGATTGAAAGGAAATAGCTAAATATGCAAATTAATTAACAAATACTAACATAAACTTCGTCTTGCTTGGCAGTCAAGATGATGTAAAGATCAATTTTTGTCAATGTACCTGTAGGTTTTTTATTGTCTGACCAACACTGGCTTTGCTAGGCCACATGCAACAACACTAAAAGGAGAAGGAGATCTTATCAACTACTAGTGGGAGCTATAAAATTTGAGACACAGATGGGAGAGAGAGAGGTAGACATACAACAGGGAGCAAAGGATTGTTCCAGTGTAAAGTGGGTTTTTTAAAGAGATCTATTATATCACTGAAATATGACTATTTTTTTCCTTCTACATTTTTTTTTTCCCTACGGGTTCCTTCCTTTGAAGTGTCTCTGATTGATCTTTCCCTTGTAGAAATATCCTTGTCCTTCCTGGGACCTGTGGAATATTGAGGAATTGTATTCAGGAACGATCATTAAAACTGAAGTTTAAGAACCAACAGGTCTGTAATGAAATAATATAGACCTGTCCTCTGATGGGAGCAGATTATCCCTGTGCACCTACTGTAGGCATGTAGGTTAAATCTCCCCCTTTCACAGATTCAATTAACCTTAAAATATGTAAATTCTTTAGGAATACGTCTGAGCATTTTTGTCTTCCAACTTTTCTAAGGATTTCCAATATTTCTTGTTCCCCTAAACTTGACTGTCTCTAAAATAAACAAAATCCATTTTAATTTAAAGAAATTTATTTTAAAAAGAAAAGAGACAACAAAATCCTTTGAAAGGTTTTAAATAGATCCAATGTTTTTTAGGGCATTGTCTTTAAGTAACACTATAAAGACCTTGAATAACATCAAAAGGAAGAAAGAGCTGAACAATTACACTTCTTTTTGACAACATTGTAATCCCAACTAATTTTGCCAGTGAAGTACCACTACTCTGAAAATGCCCCCCTTCCTAAGTCTCTTGACTTTGACCTTAATATTTCATATGTTGGATCAAAGACTCATTATATTAACAAATCCCTTGAGGAAAGATCAGCTTCTAAAATATCTATTTTTAGGACAACATTTCATTAAATGAGTTTACATCAAATACTGGCATTTCGTAAAGATAGAATTTGGCACTTGCAATAGCTAATTGTGTGAGGTTTTTTTCCTTTCATGTAATTTTGTATAGATTGGAAAAAAGGAAATAATTTCCATGAGATTATTTTATTTGTTTTTCTAAACTGCTGAATAAAAGAATGAATTTCAGCTGTTCCAAATATCTTCATTTTTCTTATGAGTTCTTCACATAAATAATATTCAGATCCCTTTGTAGATAGTATGTGGAATTCATCCACTAACTGAAGAAATCATTAAGTTCAGAATTCTGAAGTAGAAAGGGCAGGGCAGCTGGACAAGAAGCCAAAAGTCTTAAATGAAGAACAAATTATTGGTTTTGGGATATTTTGGGATAGTTTGGGATATTTTTAGGTTCAATTTATATTATATAATCTTATATAGGTCTGAATATTAAAAGCATGTTAGGTCTCTACATATAACTGACTCAGCACAAGTCACTGATTTTTAATCATATGCATTTCTAAGGCTACATATCTGACCAAGGAATTATTGCTTCTAAGTGAAATTGAGGTTGTCATGGTTGATTTCACTGAACTCAAAGATAAAATTTACCCAGCTATCTATCAAGAATGATATTGAAAAGATGTTATTACATACAGAGGGGAAATATGGCATTAAATTCTATACAGCACAGTGCAACGCATGGTGTTTTGTGTTTTTGTCCCTCAAAATCTAATCTCCCACATCAAGATACAATTCTTTTCTTTTTGAATGAGTAGTTTGAGCCAGAAATAGTAATCAAATTATTATGGTAACTGAAGCAGCAATAACACTGAAAGGAACAGATAATTTTCCCATCTGTTCATCAGGACATGAATACAAGTAAGAGCATCATTGCACATGGGTATTTCACAGCTCTAATTTATTAATTGGAAATGTAAACAAAACTGCCATTCTAAAGGATCTTGGTGGGTATAATCTATTGGTCTTCAACCTTAAACTGAAGTGACTACATACATTTCTATGAATACAAACATAGCAGATCTCCATGGAAATTTCCTTTAGAAATAAGTATGCAAATAAGAACAAAGCAAATATCTAGGAGCTGAATATTACTTTCTTCCCTATTATATGAAACATTAAAGGTTGAACTACTACTGTGCTCACTGCCTTTGTGACCCTCTGATGTAGTAAAAATCTCAGGTGTTGTAGAAGAGGTCATGTGTATGATACTCTGGAGTGTAAATCTGCCTACAGAGCATTAAACTTATTCTCAGCTACTGGACTTAGAGATGACTGCTAGAACATTCACAGCACCACTGCACTGATATACTGAGCAAAGAATTGAAACGATACATTATTTTTTGACCCACATAATATTTCAATAAGCAGCAGCTGAGCAGAAAAGAGAATTGGTCTTGAATATATTAAAAAAAATTGCAACACTATGCATTGTATATTAATAGTTTTTTACCCCAGACCCTGAAGTTAGTACAATCAGACAACACTACCAAAAATAATGTGTTTTAAGTTTTAATTCGTTTAGATGCAACACTCCTAAAGCATTTCCTCAAAGACTGAAGGAGAGTAACTAGTCTGCTTGCCATTACTAATTCTGCCCTTTACCACAACAGAGAGGATATGTTTCAGCTGGAAGAGATTGCAACCAATGTTTTTATCCACACCATGCCTTTGAGAAATTGAGTAGAATTGTTCATGCCAGAAGACTCAAGGGTTGTTTTTCACTTCATATATTCAGTATTATTTAGCTGAGTATCTGCATTTTGTAGAATTTGAAGAGGTAAAGTAACTAGTTTAAAGACCCACTGTCTAGTGTAGATTAAAACAAATGCCCTCCAAATGTTGAAAAACTATCACAGACAAGGTTTATTGAATGTGAGAAATAGAAATGTCTATTACAGCTAGATAGCCATTGCAGAGAAACATACACTCTCAAGAAAGTATTTATCAACTTTTTTTTAAAAAGTACTGTAGGATGAAAAAAGTTCCCAGCTGGAGGTACTTATTTCTTACCATTGGCAATGAAAAGACCAAACAGCAGGTAGCTCATATCTGGATGTCTGGAGGTCTAAATTAGAGCAGATAATTAATCTTTGCTCAGAGATGCCAGAAATTCTTTTAAGTTTCTATTGCAATATACTACAAGATGTTGAAACTTCTTTTCTGCATTTCCTTCCTTCCTGCTCCATAGTCACTTGAAAATTTCATACTTTTCTGCTACAAACATTTTTAAAAGCCTGTCTATAAAAGAACTGATACTGTTACTAAAATTGATATCTAGTGACAATTATACAGATTTACAAGGCAACAATTATAATTTTAAAGAAGCAATCAGAAACAGGAAATAGCAAATACAGAATATTATTGTGGTCTTGCATTCATTGCCAGAGGTTGTCTTGAATGCTAAAACCTAAGGTTGATTCAAACAGGCATTGAGTCATGTGGAAGGGGGAGATTTTCTCAACCCCTAGTTGAAGAGATTTCTTCAACCATTTAATGTTGGATGTGTCTGTCCATGCCCCAGGAAAGCTGAGACCCTTGTGCCTGACCAGTCTGTCAGTGTCCTATTATGGGGACACTTCACTGGACAATCCAAATTAATTTGGGGGATGGTTCCAGTGATTTATTCAGGGATACACAGCAGCAGTATAAGGGACAGCCCTCAGTGGCTCTTCCCACTGTATTTGAGATACAAATACACTGAGGATTGGCAATAGTATCTGATTTCAAAAACATGTTCAAAGCAATACACAGACAAGCTCTAATCCCCAATAAAAGTGCTCAGCATGCATAGAGTGTGGTTCTTACCCAATAGGTGTCCCTATGGGGGAAAAGAGATGTTCAGTCCATAAACTGATCCCAGCACTTAGAATGGAGCCTTTAACTTTTTCCCGATTCTCAACTTATTTTATACTATTTCGTTATGTTTAGGTGGAGCTTGAATCACTCTAGCCATGCATGTGTTTGTTACTGATGGGTGTAAAATTCTCTCACTTCAGTTTTAAAGATACAGTCAAAAAAACCACAGCAGGCATGCCCAGTGAGGTGTGGTCATACCTTGGAGGCAGGTAACTTTAGCATAAAGTGCATTAATATTAGAATTAGGTTATAGTGAAACAAGTTCATCTCAAGAGAGAAATTCCACCACAGATGCCAGCTCAGCAGCAGGAAATCTTTCTCCCCTGTTTAACAGATATTATGCAGTTTATCCTCTGCAAAGTACCTTTGACTTCCACTCCTTGCAGGGGTTTTAACAGAGCCTGGACAAGGTATCTCCACTCTGCTCCAGCATTTGTTCCATCCCCCTTGGCAGGTGCTTACAGTTGCATATCACATGTATGAAGGATCATCATGGAATAGGCTTTGAGCATGGCAGCCATGCTCCATTCAAGTAGTAGCAGCTGCATTTCTCTCTATAATTCCTGTACCACTGTAACTTCTGTTAGGGAATGCTAATTTTACCCCAGCCATTTTTCCACACAGGCAAATTCCTGATATAAGATTTTATTTAAAAAAAAAAAAAGCTTGGAGATCATCTCCTGTTCAACTAAGTCCTAAAAAACGTGGTTCCTAATATATCAGAAATATATGTCATCTGTAGCATCAGTATTCTAAGAACACCTCTTACTCTCATGAACTTCAGCTTTAATAGGCTGCTCACTGAGCTATGTATTGCATTAATGGCAATCATAATTAAGAGAAAGGAAAAACCTCTAGGACATTTTGATATTTAAGATTGCAGTAGGTTGTACTTGGCTTGCTGCCAGAGCCCTACCAAGGTGGTTTCTTCAGTAAAATGGTGGGGGAAATGAAATGGAAAAATTCATTTGTCAAGAGAAAGAAACATTGTTTACTTACCAATTGTCATGACAGGCAAACAAGACTTGACTTAGGGAGAAGTAATTTAATTTTGTGCCACTTAAAAACAAAGAAGGATGGTAAGAAAGAAAAGTGCTAAAACTCAAAACCCATTTTGCTTTTCACCTGCCCCTCTTCACTCAGTGTCACTGCCGCATTTGCTACACTTTTTCTCCCTACTGGGTGGCACAGGGTGATGGGTACTGGGTCTGGCAGACAGTTAATAGTATTTCTTCTGCGATACTCCTTCAATCTCACACTTTTCTCTCTGCCAGCATGGAGCCCTTTCCCTCTCCTCCTGCTCTTTCTCTGACATTGATGATCACAGGGTTTTGCACTTTACTCTCTAACAATCACTGCATATTGATTATTACCTTTTTAAAATACGCTTTGTGGGCTCAGCCATGTCCAAGGTCTGTCCATTAGAGCTGACTGGAACCTGCTGTTTCCAATTTGGGGCAGCTCTGCCCTGTCCTTGCAGAGGCCACCACTGCAGCTCACCCACTACCAAAACCTTGACACCTACACCCAATAAAGAACTTTATAAAAAACAATAAGAAATCTTGCTTCAGTTAAAGAGAGCATGCTGGGATTATTTTATTGGCATATCTAACATTACAATACTAGTATTTATCTTTTAAAATATTACCTTTTGGGGCTCTATCCCTTAAAAACACCATGATCAATCTGGCAGCCTCAGAGGATCTTTCCTAGATATATGTCTAATGTCTTCAACAGGCAATCAGCTGGCTACATGCCGTAGGTGTAATAGAAATGTTTATTGTGTGGTGGGTAGAAAATGGTGAGGGAAGCAGAGACTGAAACCAATTTAGCAAATGCACTGTACTTGAAGTCTGGCTGGCTGTTATTCAAATCATTGATTCTTCAGGAGAAAACTTACATCAGTATGGCTAATGGAGAAAGTACAATAACAATGTGAAGCACAGCTTTCACATTTCTAATCTCTCCTGCATAGAAATGGTGCAAGTTTGAGCTACACAAGCAAAAAATCTTCTCTTAAGGAAGCAATAGCTTGATAATGTTCAGGACTGGTGGCATTTGAGGTTAGCTGTACTTTTATCAATGTCTATATCATCTACATCATCTGCTGGTGCATTAAAACCAAGGTAAAGAAGACATTTTTTTTGTTTTCCATTTTACTCTGAAAAGAAGAAGGAGAAATATAGGGCATAGGAATGACCTCCTGCAATGCTAACTATCTAAAAATAATTGATACCTCTTTTAAGCAAGCCATCCATTGGTTAGACATGATAATCTGAATAGTTTTTTCCTGCCTAAATGAATCTATCATTCTGTGATCTAGGTTCCTTCTACATCTAGTGGAAGGGAAAAATGTTTTCTGAATTCTCTCTGTTAGAAGAGTCTGGCAGTCTAAAATATGGAAAGCATGGATAAGCTTTCACAGTGTCTGTTCACCCCTTTATACATAGACTCAGGTTCCAGAGTACTACTGAAGTTTAACTGCAAAATTTGACAGCCTATTTAAAATGTGGTACTAAAATTTTGCCCTTTATATTTATCTACTTATTTTCTGTTAGACAAAATACCAAGAACTAATGCTTCTTTAGAGTGCAGTAATTTTCTACCTGTTCAAATTTAGTTTTTTTTCACTTCCTCTCAATTCAACAAGTCTTAAGCAGTATTCATTAAAAAAAATCTCTTTTTTTTTTCTATAATTTTCCTTATCAGTAGTGTATCATACAATCAGTGGTGTTCATATAATCTTGATGGATTTCAGTAAAACATTCTATACTGCCTTTCACAGAATCCTGGACAAAATGTCCGACCCACAGCTGGGTAAACATATCATGTGATGCATAAGCAAGTGGCTCATGCATTGGGCACAAGGAGTTTTAGTGAATGGGGTGACCTTAGATTGGTGGCATGTCACTGTTGGGGGGTTCCTCAGGCCTCTATCCTTGGCCCTGTGTTGTTAAATATCTTTAAATATCTTCATAAATGAGTTGGATGCAGGACTGGAAGGGATACTAAGTAAGTTTCCAGATGATAAGAATTGGGAGGAGCTGTTTAGTCAGTCCCTGGAAGGGAGGGAGGCCCTGCAGAGAGACCTTGACAAATTAGAGGGCTGGATAATCACCAGTTGTATGAAGCTCAACAGGGGCAAGGGCCAGGTTCTGCAGCTGGGATGGGGTAATACTGGATGTATGTACGCACTGGGAAATGAGATGCTGAAAAGCAGTGTCGTGGAAAGGGATTTGGGGCTGTGGGTTGACAACATATTGGAGAGTTCACAGTGAGCTCTGGTAGCCAGGAGGGTCACCCATGTCCTGGGATGCATTAGGCACAGCACTGCCAGCTGGGCAATGGAGGGGATTGTCCTACTCTGCACTATGCACTATGCCCACTTAGGTCCTGTGTGTAGTTCTCAGTGTCACTATACAAGAAAGATATTAAACTATCAGAGAATGTTCAAAGGAAGGCTCCCATGATGGTGAAGGAACTGGAGGGGAAGCTGTACGAGGAGCAGCTGAGGTCACTTAGTCTGTTCAGCCTGGAAAAGAGGAGACTGAGAGGAGACCCCGTTGCAGTTACAGCTTCCTCATAAGAAGAGGAGGGGCAGACACTGATCTCTCCTCTGTGGTGACCAGTGACAGGACCTGACAGAATGGCCTGGAGCTGTGTCAGGGGAGGTTTAAGCTGAATATTAGAAGAATGTTCTTCAACCAGGGGGTGGGTGGGCACTGGAACAGGTGCCCCAGCACAGTGGTCACAGCACCAGACTTGCAGAGTTCAAACAGCATTTGGACAACACCCTCAGGCACATGGTGTGATTCTTCTGATGGTCCTGTGTGAGGTCACTGGCTAGACTTGATCCTTGTAGAATTTTCTAACTCAAGATATTGTATGATTCTCTGGTTCTGTGCCTTTGATATTTCAGGTGGAAACTCATTCATCTCAGCAAGTTGCCATATTATAAGAGTCATTCAGACATTTATGGATTTATGTTAACTTACACAGGTATTAAAAGCATCAAAAGACTGCAATATTAAAACAAAGTTACTCCTCAGGCAATAGTTTTGCCAGATAAATGGTGCCTCGGGGCTAGTTTTTCGACATTAATTATATTGTGTGCTTTCAGGCTTCTTTGCAGGGATATGACAAAGAGGTCCATGAGGAGATTTGGATGCTGCAAGAGTACTTTAAATTTTACAAAATTTGAGCCCAATACTTTATCTGTGAGACAGAAATTTTATCTCCATTCAGCACCTTACATTCCAAAATTTCTCAAGAACTCTCAGTTACCCATATGAAAAGATATTTATTCAGTCTCACAAGTTATTCTTCACAGAAAAAATATTGGTTTTTCTATAAGAAACATTCTCTTAGGCTGAAGTTGTGGGACAAAAAATAAATCTAGTTTGTATATATACACACACCCTTCTTTAGTCTGGGTAGGAGCAGTCTGTTTCCTGCTTTCTGGGACAGGCCTTCCATGAAAGGTTTTTGCTGTTTGCCTGGAAAACCAGAAATTTAATAGAAATTGCATATTATTTTTTCTTGCTGGATATATTTGGTAATTATAAAACTAATTAAATAGACTGCTATTAATTGATTTCTTTTAGTGTTTTCAACAAAGCAAGAAACTGTAATGCAAATATATGTATATGTATATACCTGTGTTTTTACTGTTCCAGGATATCAATTGTGGTGCTCCAACTGTGCAACTGTGTCAGGATAAGATATTATGCTAAATGAACTTCAGGGCTTGGCAGGTTTTTTGCTCTTAGTTGTATTCATTATTCCTAAAATGTTTCTCAAACTATACATATATATTAACATACATAATCCCAATACTAGAAGCTCAAGACAAATAGATTTTACACCTGTATGTTTTAGTAGACCAGCCTTCATTGGTTCCGTCTTCCTTGAATATTTCTAAACATTTTTTACATACTTTTTTTCTCCCAAGGAATGAGTTGTACAATTTAAACACAAATAAAGAAAATGTTTGTTTGTTGTTTTTTTATTTGAATAAAGATCACTTGGGGCAAGAAAGATTTTTTCAAAAAGTCTAAAGAACAAAAAGTCTGTAGTGACACTCTTGGTGGTGGTCAGGACAAAAGTATTTCTTAGAAATGTCACAGAGGAAAACTACTGCATTAATCAGAGAAAGAAAACATACCCTGAGGCAGGAGGACTTGTTCAGTGAAAATTTTATTCTCTTTCATATAATATTTAAAATACACTTAAAGAATAATGTTTAGGGTTAGTCACTAAAGAAAAATGAAATTACTACTTAGGCATATGTGGTTAATAATTTAGACTTGATATTCAGGATGAGGTTAGAATCAAAAGTTGGATGTAAACCACAAATGTTTAGAATAGTGTTCATCACCTTCTGTTTGTACTCACTGTTTAATTATTATTGTTAACAGGTAGTATTATCAGCAAAGGAAAAATAATTTATTTTTTTAAAACTGATTTGAAACTGAAAGTTTAAAATATCATTGTAGCAATTAATAAAGGTCTTAGACCCACCTTATATTAATTGCCAATGGAGGCCTAATAAAATTTCTGTGCTATTTCCACATTATCATGAAGTAGACAAGAGTCTTCAAAGGTGGATGGGTCTGATGTATGAAATATAATTTTATTTTAAATGAAATGGTGTTGCAAGACACTTGGGATATGAAAATAGCTTTCATAATGGACCAATATGAAGTAATTATTTTTGTCATATGAAATGATATCACCTATTTTAACTGTGTGTGCATAATTAACATTAGTGATCTGACACAATCTCTGAATTTACCTGGCTTTCGCTCCCATTTAGCTTTCAAATATATATTAATAATGAATGTTCAATCTTTCCATACTAAATTAAAAATGCACTGGTATATCAACTCTAGTTAATGTCTACTGGAATCAAGGATATTTTAATATTAAAAAATTAATCATGTGTCAATAAAGAAATCGTTTTTAGAATGTGTTAATATTGTGTCCAGCAACTTGAATTCACTACTCCAGAAATGCCTGGTAACTGTTTACCAGTGATTTCTTCAAGTAACCTTATTTCCTTTTCTTTTTCCTTCATCTTTCACCTTGCATAATCAGTTCAGTCTCTAAATATCACCAACCAGATTCTATTACTTAAAAACATTTTATAAATGTGAGTAGAAAAAAGTGGAACCTTTTTCTATAAGTATTTAAAAAAAAAAAACAAACTCTAACACCCCCCACCCCACCCCCCATCCCCCAGAAACTTTGCAATCTGTTATGAATGTTGTCCTTACAAACTGGGCTCATAGATATTAGAAATATCAGTCTGTGAAATATTTCACATGTTCAAAATTGGTAGAAATCTTATTTTTTACAGATTGTTTTTGGTTTTTTGTTAACTGGATTATATTTATTCTGACAATATGCATCAAAATTTAAAGTTAATATTTTATAATTTTTTAGATTAAATGTGTAAGTAAAATCTGAATATTTGTTAAGTATATTTTGTATGAAAAGCCTACACAAAGGACTTTTTATAAAAATAGAATTTTCTCCAGCAATTTTTTCCTTAAAAAAATACAGAACCAGCTTTGAGTACCACATGCAAATGCATCAAAATGTAGAGCTCTTATTTTAGTAATAAGATGATTCAGGATGATTCCTGTGTCTCTTTGGCAACACAGTCTTTTCCTCTGTTTCCTAAGCTGAATTATTTCTCTTTTTGAATACTTAAGCTATCTTCTCACTCATTGAGTCTGATCATAATTTCCATTATTTTCTTAACTCCAGAAGAGCTTCAACATTCATTAACTCAGTTTTCCTTGCATCTCTCTCACAGAGTAGTAGTTTAGCAAAGACTGAAAGCATTTTTTCTGTCATTATGTCTGACACCCAGCAAGAAATCCTCAGGCTGCAAGTATCCTAGACACAGTGAAAAAACTGCACCAAAACTGCCAGAATCCCTACCTATCCCCTAGAGATATTCAAGCTGTGTACTTTCAGTCATTACCTTCCTCTCAATGCAGGAAAAATAATATTACTTTCCACCTCTAGTGAACAAAATGTAGCAAAAATCTTTTCCTTCATAGAAGCTATTGATTTATTCTAGTTGGATAATTGGTCCCAAGAGTCAGGATCAGAAAGTGAAACAATTCTTGTGTCTTATTAAGTGTATTAATTTAGCAAACTTGCAGTACAGTTGTGAAAAATTACCTGTCTTTGCATATAAGCTACTTTCCTACTCTTTACCTCAATGACTGATGACAATTAAAAAAACCTAAACGAATCTTTATTCCTATTTTATTTGTCTTTAAAGAAAAAAGAAGGTAGACCTTGTCATATGCTTTCAGTATCAAAAGTTCCTTTTAATTTAATCAAAAACTCTAATTTGGACCTGGAAAACTCACAGAAAATACTTGCATGAAAAGTTTGAGTGGCCTTATGGGAGAGGAAATGGCAAATAATTGTATCTTGAGCATCTATTATTTATTAGACCATTATAAGAATAACAAACTCAAAAAGAGAGACAGAACTGTCCTTTTGCAAGTGAGTGCCTCAGCCAGAACTTCTTGAGTAATTTATACACTAAACTTTTTTTTTGTTAAAATTCTTGCATCATTAAAAAGTTGCTGCACTTTTTAGTGCAGCACTTTTTAGGAGATAAAAAGTTTCCCCTTTCCTGATTTATTTCTGGTCTTGGATACTTGGATATCCAAGTAGCCTTGGATACTTGACTTGGATACTTGACTGCCTTGGATACTTGACTGCTCAGTGGCTGGGTTTGCACATCAATTTTTTCAGAATGATTCTTTTTAATGAAATTCTGTTGTCCTGAGATGTGTGGGATTCATCATTAAAACCTATAAATACGGTCTTGATCTCAGGAAAAAATTATAACTATTTATCTCTTATACAAAAAGATCACTATCACTACAACCAAAATGCAGTCTGAAAAAAAATTAAAAGTGTCATGCAGACACTGGCTTCCCACAAATTCTAGAACATAACAGACATAAGGTGAAAAATTTAATATATTCTTATAGCACAGCTTGTCTAAACATAGGTATTTTAGCAAGACACAGACAGCTGTCTGAAGATCTAGGCAAGGCTTCTGGAAATAGAACCAAGGGGTATTTAGATTCCCAAGTCTGCATGTAAGTTAACTTTACAGATCAATATTTGTTTGCACATCACAAAAAGAGGAAAAATAGAACATTTATATAATCCTTTTGAAATTCAGCCACAACCAAAACCACCAGCAATTAAGTGCTGCTGCATTTATGCATGCTGGAGAGTGTGTAAATGTTGTATTCACAGAAAATCAGGAATATTACCTGAAAAAATAAAGCACAAATTACCTGAATCTCACTTTCTATTGCAATGTCTCTTTCATAGACTCATATTGTGAAACGGTTTGTCAGATCATGACAATGTGATGAATTGACTACAATTTTATGGCTTGGTTTGAGCAAATTTTCAACTTCAGACCCTACACAAAGTATTCAAACATTGAGCATGTATCTTGCAATTTTTTACAAGATTATTAATTATCTTTAATTTTTAAACTGGTTGAACGATTCAAATTCAGTCAAGACATGAACACTGCGTTATCCTGTGACTTCATTATGAAAGAAAAAAGACAACAAAATAAATTTTATTTTTGTTTTCATGCGAGTTATGATACCACTTTAGAAAAAAATTAAAGCTGAGAAGAAATTACATGTGAGACTCTTGAAAAAAAATCTACCATAGCAGAGTTCTGCTGGCAGGTACACACACCTTCTTTCTGTGAAAACTTTTAACTTAAGAAAGTGGTATATTTTCATAAGACATTTTCTGTGCAAAGACAAAAAAATAGGAAAGTTTTTCCAACTGTACTATTCAGAAAGGAGTTTGATTCTTTTTTGTTATCTGCAAATCTTGTCCAAAGTGCAATTTTACAACAGCAGTATCATAACGTAATAAAACTCAGGATTCTAGGGTTTTTTTTCATCAGTAACAGTCTCAGCTCTGTAAGCCACTTAAATTTTGATTTATCAGGCCCATTTCATGTCTAACACAGTAGAATGTATCCTACATGCCTTTACCTCCTTTTGTTATTTTCTCCTTTGACTTATAGATAAAACAGCATGCCTTCTTTCTCCTTCTACTTATTTTCCAAAATATTTTTACATATTTTTATTCAGAACCATTTGTCAGATTTATTTTGATGACTGTTATTCACTTTTTGGTCTTTCTGAGTACATGGACACTGTATTTTTTTAAGGTCAAGAAAGAATTAGAAATAAATTTTATTTTAATTTTAATATTACAACATCTTATATAAACAATAAATGTTAGTTTTCCCTTGTTGAAAACAGGCAAATAAAGGACTGTTTCTTTATAACTATCAGCTACAGCAAAATTGACCCCATCAATGAAGGTCACTGAATTGATTAAAATATCAGAAGGTGATACACAGAGCCTTACACTTGTAAACTGCAGTTAATATGGTCCTAAATGCATTTGAATCTTGGTGCTTAAATTGTACTACTCTCAGTCACATATTTCATTACCACTGAAAATTTCAGATAAAACTAAGTTCTTCTTAGACTAGTGATAAGCCCTTAAATCCAAGCGCTCCTACTGATAATGGTGGAAGTTTATTATTTTATCCTTTTTCATGATTAACCTTTTTGTCTTTAAAACTAAAGGTGTGTCTGCAGAGACTGGAGGACAGCTGTGATAACAGAATGAGAAGAGTGTTTTGCTTTTGATTCTGCAATAGCTTGTGTGTAGTGTTCAAACGTGCAAGTTGCAGTATCTGATATTCCAGCCTAGCAGGAGACTCTACTCCTGCTCAAAGGTCTCTTTGATACTGACAGTGAACCATTGCCACAGCTCAGCTCAACAGCAGCTATGAAATACTGGGAACCACTTCACTTATTGTTAACATATGAATATCTCTAGAAGTAAGCAGCAGTTTATGTAATATCAGCTGTTAAACACTGACTACCTGAACAATATTAATGAGAGACTAGTAAATTTCACCTACTCCTAATAGAAAATGCTTTATCTTAGTTAAAAAACTGTAATAATGACATATAATTTCACATTATTTCACTGTTCTCCCTTCTGTTACCAAATTACTCAGACGAGCTGTGATAACAGTGCAAGATTAAAATGTTTTGAAAAGAAAAGAAGCTGAAGTCTAGCTATAGATGTTTGTGCCTTCCTGTTATATCACTTGAAGCTGCAATAAAAGAATGAGGCCAATAAAACATGCAATCTTGACACAAATAACCTACCAGTTGAATTATATTTGTCAGATTTCCATAGTTTCTTATGTTTCTGTAAACTAAATAAAGAAACAAACAAAAAATTGTAATAGCACTGTTGTTGAAAGGACTGCATAATATATCCCTGCTTAGTGGGTGATCACAATATTTTGCTGACAATCAGCAGTGAAGAGTAAAGCTTCATAACATCCACATCAATATCTTACCATTTGTTCTCCCCATGTCTGATCATTAAAGAAAACACAAAAGCAGCAAGGGTGCAGTGGTATGGTTTGGGGGTTTTGTAGTTGTTTTATTCAGCTTTCAGTCACAAATATCAAGAGTCTGCGATCAAAAACTTATTAACTTTCTTGGTGTGTGATTAAAGTGTTCTTTCATGTGGCCATATTCCCTTATGCCTGTCACTTTTGTTGTATTTATATACTACAGAAAAAATATTAAAATTCATACCTAAGTGCCTTAACTTTGGTAAGCGTAACCTGGAAAACTACTGTGCAAGATCAAGCTTTTTCTTGCTAGCTTTGTCTTGTTGCTTGAACAATTGATATTTTCTTCCTTTCTCATATGAATTTGCTGTCAGCGTTATTCCTCCTGAGAAATCCCTCTATAAAAAATCAGCAAAAATATATTCAAAGAGTAGGTCAGAACTTTGGTGTCTATCAGAATCTTTTCTTCAGGCTCTCCCCATTCCCATTGTTCTACAATGATGTTTTGTTTTGTTTTTTTTCTGGAAGAAAGCTTTGTTCCTCTCATCACAGTTGAAGTCAATTTGTCTTACTGTTTGTTTTTGTTAACAGTTTTCTCTAGCAAACTAACTGGTTTTAGTATATTCACAAAAGCCTAGAGGAGGTCTTCTTTCATATTTTAGAACTCTCAAATTTCAAGAATGTTAGACAAAAATAGAGAGGCCAAAACTTTTCAACAAATGATGGTTTGCAGTGCAGAAATCCTTTATATCCTTCTAAATATAAGTGGCTAAGAATGTCAAGACCCTATTCTTATACAAGTGAATTGTACTTGCCCTGAACCTCTGGAAAGTGTGATGCACATTTTCAAGTACATTTTTAAGTATACCAAGACACATTTTATTGGCATTTACAACTAATATAAATTTGATACGTGAAGTTTTGTTAAGCCAACAGCATTCATGTATACATAAATGGGGTAGTTTCAAGTTTCTGTGTACTTCCCCCATGTTTTCTGTTTTATTTTTATTATATTCTTTATACATATTTTCAGAGGAACATTTTTGTTTTAAATAGTATCATGAAGTCATTCTGTTCTGTGTATACTCCACTGCTGATAATGTTTGTTTCCTTACACCATGTCAGATTTGCTAAAAGCAATCTCAAAGTGCTAGGGATAATAAAAAATCGGGAAAGGATCAGAAATAAATTTTTGACAAACTGTAACCCTCAATCCTGGGGTTTATTTTCTTCCAAAAGTCCCTGAAAAACTGTAGTATCAGAACAGAAAACGTGTAAATAGAGGTAATATAACAAAATTTTGAGAGGGAACAAAATGTACTTTTTCTGTTACACATATATATAGCCACTGTGGGCTTTACCCAATCCAGCTTCAGCCACCTAAAGCATAAATTTTAACTTATGTTATCAAGCTGTTTTGACACAGAAAGTTCTAGAAGATTTAACTTTCCATACAATCAGATTAGTTAGCCTTTGGAAACACCAATCTGTATTGACTAGGAAGAAAACCTGAACAAGCTGCCTTGTACTCTAAAGTCTTCTTTTAGAGAGCTGTAGTAATAGTAAATACTTATTGTGGAGAGAGCATAAGTAGTATAGCTGTAATAAAATACATGGAGCTATCTGATTTTACAGCAGATGTAGAAAAATCTTCTTCCTCCTAATTTTTTTACCTCAGCAGGCTTGTTATAATAGTAAACTGAAGCAAAGTACACTCTAAATTATAAACTGTAGATAAGAAAGAATGCAAAGATCTGTTGGGAGAGATGACTAAAGAATATACAAGTAAAAAAATTAGAAAAAAACTTAGAACTATTTAGTAGCAAATCTTCATATAAAAAACTTGTAAGTCGCTTACAGGTAAAACAGTTAATTTTTTTCTAATATTTCAAATTGATAAAATAGACTGAGTAAAATATAGAATGATTGTACCATACCATTTAGTTTCTTTAGACTTTGATCCAGCTGCCTCCTTCTTCCCAGTTTGACTCCTGTGCAAGCTATCTGAGATTATTTTCAATTACATAAAAGATGTGGTGTTTGAGATACCAAAATTTCACTGGTATTTTTCAGAATAAAGTGCAATTTTTAAATTACTTTTTTTACTGGTTCTGACCAGGAAGGAGTTAATTTTCTTTACAGCAGATCATAGGGTGCTGTGTTTTGGGCCTTTGGAATGTTGCTAATACATCAATGTTTTGGTCATTGATAAAGAATTCTGGTAGTGTCAAAGTTTTTCCTTTCCCTCCCTGCAACTCTGTTTCCTCAGTGAACAGAATGAAGGTGTGTTTTTGTTTCAGCCAGGACAGAAATTATTTTCTCGCAATTACCATGAGAGGAGAGAAGCCTGGAGGCCTGTGAGAATGTATAGGGTGTTATTTTCTGCCATGTCCCTTTATCACCAGAAGTGGGGGGGGGGAGGGGGGGGGGAAGGGAAGGGGCTGCTTGGGCTTTAATTTCCAGCTACTTTTAAACCAAAACATGGCAATCAAGAAGCTGGTAGAGGACACAGATGGGATAGTTGACACAAATGGGACAAAGCAACAGTCCATATCACAAGGTGTGATATTTAGCAATAAAAACTGTATATAGAGGAAGGTTGTTTTCCAAAGGGGAAATAACTTAGAGGCTGTCTGGGAGTCATTTTTCTTGTGGGAGGTGCTGAGTGATTTTTAGGGTTTGGTTGTTTTGGGGTTTTTTTGCATTACTTGTTTGTTTTTTGTGTGTTTTTTTTCCTCTTTCCTCCACTTAGTGATCTGTATTTATCTTGATCCACAAGTTTTTCTGCTTTTGTTCTTTCTATTCTCTCCACCACCCTACTGATGGTGAGGAGAGTGAGAAAGGAGAGTTGACTGTGGTCAACTCACCCCACTTCTATAAACAGTTTTTTTCATTCAGTGCTTTATATTTTGTTGAATCTCTGCTCTTGAGGAACTGAGTTCCAAAGGCTGTCATCACTACTCAAAGAATGCACTGAAAACTGGTTTATCAAGATAACTGCAATTAAAAAAAAATACACAGGAGAGAAGAAATGTAAAAGACAAACAAACAAACAAACAAACAGACAAAAAAACCAAACAAAAACAAAACAAAACAAAACATCTCCATGACTTAGTCTGTCTAAAGTTTTGAGTCCAGAAACAGAATTTGGGTAATTTAAGTCTAACATATTTTTTTCTTTTTAAGAAAAGAAAAAGATAAAATCAAGATGTAAAGTCACTTTAAAACAGAGCAAGGAGTTTCTGCAACACTCCCAGTATTTCTTAAGGGTTCTGTCTTGTCTCCATGAGAAATGACTTTGTTGATAAACTCTACTAATTTGTGTCTCAAAAAGAACATCAGTCCCTGCATTTAAGATAGAGGTCTCCAGAGGTCCCTTTCATCCAAGCCATTCTGTGATTCTATTATATAATTAAAATAGAAGATACAGATCATTTTTTAGCATGAAGAACTTTACATTTATCACAATATTATAATGCACTTCCACGACTTCTGTTCAAAGTTCTGTCTTTGAAATACATTTACTGGGACAACTTGCAGGTTTGGAATTTGGAACTATTACTAAACTAGCAGAGAACAGGAAATGAGAAAAGTGTCAGATTTAAGGTATTTAAGACTGTCTTAAGTGACTGTAGGTTTTAAAAATATTTTAGGTTAACCTTAAGAAGCATGACTTCATGCAGGTTAAAGAATTAATAGTTATTTAGCATCATGTGGTTATTATAAGCACATATATATTACTTATATCCTGACTCTGATTCCATAATGTGCTTAATATTCTGGCTGCTCCTGCTGAAGTCATATATATTTCTGCAGCGTTGAGGTCAAATTAAAATAAAATACCTTAGGACATAAACATGAAAAATGCCTGAAGTTAGCTGATCATATTTAGAATTAACAAAGTGATACAACTTCTAAATTAATCTATTCAATGTAAAACATCTGCTTGTGTTAGGCTGAGCCATCCAGTAACAGATTTGGTTCCATTCATCTTTGTCAAAGTGAGCTACTTTTGCTTGCATACCCTAGAGAGCTACCCCATTTTTCCAGCTGTGCTAACATTAGTGATTTAACAAGGATCCAGCTTACTCTTTACCTGGAGCCTTTTGTTTTCTCCTCAGGATTCAGCTTTTTTCCAAAGTAATTTTTAATTCAAACAACTCTTTAGTCACAAAAAGAGCGGTGTCAAGCACAGAATAACAAGCTGTGCATAGAGGCAGAAGCTCAGCCATAGCACTAGGCTAACTTGCCTTCAAGGCTTTCCAGCTGGAACTGAGAAGCACCTGGCTAGTGACAGGCTGGTCTGTAACACTGCATGAGCTTGCTTGTTTCTGTTTGCAAATTCCCATGTAAACATGGGTAAAGTAAAACAGAGCAAATTCTTGCTGCATCTTGTCTGTCAGATTTAGTCTCTCTGTGGATTCACTGTGCTGATAAATAAACTAAAGCTTTTAAGATTATCACAAAACAAATAAATGCTCAGTCCTACAGCACTTTTCTCCATCTCCAACATCCTCAGATAGCAGAATTCCAAACACACAAATTACATTGGTTTTTCTAACTGCTAGAACGTCAATCATAATGTTAGCAGAAAATGAATATAAAATAAATTATATTTCCTTTTAGATGGATAAAAAGATATACGGGAATGGATTCAAACTAAAAGAAAATAGATTAGATATTAGAGAAAAAAGAATCTTTGCTGTGTAAGTGGTGCGGCACTGGAACGGGTTGCCTGAGAAGTTCTGTATGTCCCATCCCTGGAGGTGTTCAAGGCAAGGCTGGATGGAGCTCTCAGTAACCTTGTCTAGTAAAAGGGGCCCCTTCCCATGGCAGTAGAGTTGGAATGAGATGATATTTAAAGTCCCTTCCAACCCAAACCATTCTATCATTTTATGTATATATGACAAAATCTTTCTGTTTGCAGTCTCATCTTTTTTGTGATATGTGGAAATGTTAAGTCCTGTGAGTCACTCGTGATTCTGGTCCCAATTAGGTAAAGTTCCTTAACACACAAATATTGTGCTTTATCCAAATTAAATACTTGTATATTTTTTCATATTTTCTGTATGCTTTATGGAGCAGAAGTGCAACTAACAGTTGTGCAGGAAAGAGTGTTCATAAGCAGCATTGTTCACAATGTGGAGCTCACAGTATAGAGGTGGCAAAGCTATCCTTATCCTAATTTTAAGTTTCCCACCATTATCAATACATTTGATATTCTCTATGTAATAACGATCATTACTAATTCATTCAGAACTGTCATGGAAATTTCCACCAAAATCTCACCATAATTCCTATTTAGGAAAACATTTGAGCCCTATCTTTAAATAAGGCTGTCTAATATTATCAATGATTTGGAGTTAAACAGCTATAAAATGCCACTTCTGTTGTGATCTGTGAAAATATATTATCACCAACACCAAAAACTTCAGAATACAACCATGAAATAATAAAAGTGCTTTTTCTGCAGTCTTGCAGAATTTTCATACTTTAACTCAGAAAGATAATTTTTAACCCTTGATTGTAATAATGTAATTATTTTCTGATTTTATAGGAGGGAAAAAGAGACCAATATATTTCCAACACAGGCAATGATAATTTTCAAGTCTGTTTGTATTATGTTTACGTAATAACAAGCTGAAATAGGTAAATTAAAAATGTGTATGAATGCATGGAGCTTTTTTACCACATTTTCTGATTGCTGTTGTTGGCAGGAAGGATTATACTATTCACTGAAACCTTGGACTGGATTTTATTACTATTTTATTCATTAGGATCTTATTCTGTAAGTAGCTACACTGGCTATACTGTTAAGAACATCTGGCCTTAAACAGATCTAAAATTACATCATAGAATGAGAAACTACATTTCAGATTAAAAACCTGAGCCTTTATAGGTTGTGGTGCAACTGAGCATCATAGAGCTGCTCACTTACTGCCCAGATGGGATGGGATGGGAAAGACGACTGGAAAGGTAAAAGTGAAAAAGCACATGGGTTGAGATAAAGACAGTTTAATCACCAAAGCAAAAACTGCACACAAAAACAAAGCCAAAGAAAGAATTCATTCAATACTTCCCACGGGCAGGCAAGTGTTCAGGCATCCCTAGGACAGCAGGGCTTTATGATGTACAATGGTTACTTGACAAGATAAATGCCATCACTCTGAACATTCCCCCTTTCTTCCTGTCATGGTTTGACCCTGGCACAATGCCAGGGCCCCCATGAAGGGTATATTTTCAAAATGGTGGCTGTGAGATGTGACCCGGGAACAGAACAAAGCAGGCTCTCATTCGGGGATGGAGGGAAAAAAAACATAACACTTTATTTATTACAAATCTAGAAAGGAACACATACTAAACTAAGAATGAAAACCTTCCAAATACCTTCCTCCTCCCCCTCCCTTTTCTCCACAGATTCACCACCCCTCAAATTATCAACCCTCAAATCCATCAGGGAGAGAGGAGTCCCCCCTTGCCTCATAGGCCTCCCCCGGAAGCACAATTGAAACCTCCTGTGCTTCCGCGTCATCCATGGCCCCACCCAAAGAACATCGGCCCTCGTGACTTCTCCCCCCCATGTCCAGTGCTCTCACCACTGGACACGGGCCAGGACTGCCTTTAGGGCTCCCCGTTTAAAGATGCTCCACCCACTTCCAGAAACAGCAGTCTCTCAACTCTTGGGACACCAGTCCCCCCCAAATTTCACCCCCTGGGGCCGAGGGGCCTCATGAACAGAGATCTTCCTCTCCGTGGAGACAGGGGGCATCCCACACCCCCTTCAGCCGTCTCTGTTCACGCCACTGCTTCACTCTTGACTCCCGGGTGTTGCCTCCCCCTAAATACAGTCTCTGGGTCACAGGGAAAAAAAAACACGGGTCTGTCCATGGCTATACAAGAAAGAGTCCAGCCCAAGGCCACTCCATCATCTCTTCCACTCAGGATTCTTCTCTCTTCCAGCTTTCCTCACGCTTGCCCATCTCTCATCTCTCTCTCACCTCATCCTGATTCAGGAGGATTCAGTATTTGTAAGGTTTCTATTAGTCTACAAAGGGGTTAAAATCTTCAACTCTGCCTGCCCAAGGACTCCCACATCTGCCGGGCACCTTCTCTCGACGCATCCCCCGCTTCTGGCCGGCTGAGTTGCCAGCACAATCTCTGTCCCTCTCTCCGGGGGGGCTGCCCAGACATCCCAAGTCTCTTCCACCCCTGCATGTTCTCCTCCACCTCTGCACCTTTTGGGGCTCCCGGCCTCCTCCCTGTCATGGCCTCCCCCTCCCCCACCCAGACGCAGCTGGGCAGGGGAGAGGCCAGACTCTACTCACCAACGCCGGGTTCCCAAAGAGGAAGTTCTCTGGGAATCTCCTGCTTTTAACCCCCGTGTGTTCTCAGAGGCGTATCCAAACCCTTAGTGGCCACCTTAAATGCCAATTTTGAATTTGGCCCCTGATTGGCCCGACTTAGACCTTTCCAAAAACACATTTCCGGGCCAAACCACGACACTTCCTCACCCTGTTTTATAGACAGCACGACACCAGACAGTATTGGATACCCCTTTGATCAGCTGGGGTCAGCTGTCCTGGCTGTGCACCCTCCCAGCTTCTGTTGTGCACCACCTGCTCAGTGGTGAGGGGCTGTGAAAGGCAAAAAGACCTTGACTCTGTAGAAGCACTGCTCAGCAATAATCAAAATGTCTCTCCATTACCAACTCTGTTTCCAGCACAAATCCAAAACACAGCCCTAGAGCAGATACTATGAAGAAAGTTAACTCTTTTCCAGCCAAAACCATTATGGTAAGTAATTTAATTACTAAGGTGTTCAATAACGCTTCTTTTCTATGGCATTTAATGGGCTAAAAAGGCTTTATTATTTTGCACTGGTTCAACATATGTGTGCTGTGCTATCACTGAAAATAACACACATTAGTGAAAGATGCATGTTTGAATGTGTTGAGAAATAAAAGATACTTGAACCTAGGGCAAGGCTCCTGTGTATGCAGGTGTGAATAAAAGCCAGCTTAACACTTCCCAGTATGTAAAAACTCCACCTATTATTCTGGAAATATTTTTGTTTCCAGTACCATGGTTTTTGCTAGCCCAAGGCATCTCAAAATAAACCATAAATTAAATGAAGACACCTGAATTTTACTTTCAGTATGGTATTTATTGGCAAAGAGATAGATATCTAATGTAATTTCAGTTTCTGTAGGATTTTCCTTCTGGCCTTGAGCAGTAGCAAAAGATGAAAATGAGTCATCTCATATATTCTGTGTAATTTTCATTGCCTGGTGTTTTTGTCTCAGATATTTTGGGGCATCTGCATGTGTTTAAATAACTTCATAGAACTCTAGATTTCCACTGACAAAAATGAAATTATGAAGGTGAATTTGAACAACGTACTCTCATTAAAGACTCATCTCCTGTATTTAGATACCTACAACCTGGAGCTGAACTGAGTCTGTGCCACTGAGTCTGGATTTAAAATTATTCCATTTTGGCTTTCTCATTGATTTGAGCTGTAGTTGAAAAATACAATCTAAAAGTACTTCTGAGTCTAGGACTGAATAATTTAGATCCTATTCAGTGGCACCCAGCTCCTCTAAAAACACCTCTTTATGATTTTGGACACTGTTTTGGAAAGCTAGATGAGTAAGTATGTGAAATAATCAAGTAAAGTAAAAGCATTAATAGTGGTACTTCTTAAATAAACTCCAGTAATCAAAAGCCACCAAGGGTTAATCTGTGTCACTGTAACAGAAGACAGATACCTGACCTTGCAATTCTACAGCAACTCATTGTTCCAAAATGCTGTCCAAACCTTTTGTGGCAGTGCCACTTCACATCAAATCCAAAAGAAATATGCTGTGAGACCATGTAAGTATATTTACTTTTTGTTAGGAGAAAAGGGAAGAGGATTTTGGAATCTCCTGATTCCAAAATTAATCACTGGACATGAAGTAACCTCTGTATTCCCTTTGGTTCGCATTATTGACATGTCCTTTCTCTGTCACATGAGGACCAGTTCGAGTAAGCAAGCCAGGCCTTGTTATCCCACCTGACTTTCGTCTCACAACATCCATTCTCATAGGACTTACTGGTATGGTATTTTTAAATTTCATTTATCATTCTCATTTCAGGTAATTTAATTTTTCCCTTCCCAATGCCATCATTGTCTGTGTATGAATGTATATGCTCCACAGCTTCTTTGAAGAGGAAATTGCCTTTTAGCTTCTTGGTTTCAATATGATATCACATTTCTTTTCTTTGAAAAGTCTAGGGGCATATGCTAAGGCAAAGTGAATCCAATTACTGCTGCAACCTTCTCATTTTTTTCTCGACTACATGCTTCTCCAGAACATTTTGCATATATTTCAGGCATTTCTAATTTATTAGAATTGCACAATTATTTGTGGTACCAGTCTGAACACATCCTTGAATTTGTTACAGGAGGGCAGCTGTGAGGAGTAAATCGATTCTTATATTGTATTAGGTGTCGTTTTTGCCTTCAGTGATGGAGTCCTTTGTCCTTAGAACCTAGTTTAAAACAGCTACAGAATTCTTCACCAAAATTAAAGATATTAGGAATACTAGTAATTTCTATGTTAGAACAGCAGAAAGTACATTTAAAAACAAATATCTAATTCTTTCTTGCATCACACATATTAAACAAAATTTGGTTTAATGATCTCTAGTTATGAAAATGTTGTAATCACATTTAATTCATTTGACACTTTGAGATCATTAGTTTAAAAATAATTAAGTAGAAGTCTGTTACTTAAATATTCTTTATTTCTCTATATTTAATATTTCTTTATAGTAGAAATGAAAACATTCTTTCTTCCCTGCTCTTCAGGAAATTTTTGTGTGTTTTTGATATTTTTCAGTTATATTATCATGCTTTCTCCACAATTCCTTTCTATTAAATAAACTTGTTCTTTCAATTTATTTAGTGCATAATTTTTTTTCCATGTCAGCTGTTATTAATGACAAGACCAGCTCTAATTTCATTTCCAAATTTCTAGATGGTTGTCAGGTTTAGAAGCAGTTTCTTTTTCCTTGATAAACCTTTAATACTTGCTTTAAGATTAATGTCTTTCATATTTTGAGTAAAATCATTATTGCTGTTTTGATCACATGTTTATTACATATACAGAATACATAATTGTCCTGGTTTAGGGCAAGTTTGGGAGATAACCCCCAAAGGGGCTTCTCTACAAAAGCAGATTCAATTGCCCCTTCATTATTTGTGAATCAGGCCTTTAACTGAGATGAAAGAGTTGGATACGTTCCATGAAACTGAAAGAGCATAGATAGACACCAAAAAACCCCAACCACCTTATTAACCTTCATCACATTAAGATATGCGGGGTGGCATTCGATCTTATTTACAATTAGTTGCCAAAAGAAAACAGTGATCCATATGAAGCTCATGTTGAAATGAAGAGCTTAAACTGGCATCATAGATTTTTTTTAATTAATGTCTTTTCAGAGAATAAGCCAGGTACTATTTTGTTATTACCCATATAGAGAAAATCAGCAAAGTTCTCATAAAGTTTAACCTTCAATTAATTACGTATAATAATTGTTGCAGGGAAACAAAGGCAGAGCTACTAGCCTGTTTCAAGACTGAATATTTTTTCAATATTCTAGGCTAGGTACATGGGCAAAGAAATCCTAAAACTCAGTAGTGTGTTATTAAAAAAAAACTCAACCAAACAAAAACATGGTAAGTAGGGGGAAAGTTTTCAAGTTTTATAGAATTCAATCTTATTTACATACAAAAATTTATAGGAAAATTACCATCATATTTCCAGTCAGCTTTTATCGGGCCTATTTAACTCACGTGTTCAATCTCAAGGCCACTAAATATTTTAGTTTTTTTTTTATTTTAATAACGGTGGAAAAGTAGACCAACACATATCTTTGGCTATACTAAGAAGGGTATTCTTGACAAGAACTATTTTGTGGTTAAATTTTCTGTTTCACAGTTGTTTATTTTTATGTTTTATCAATAAAAGATAAAAATCTTTCCTGTTGCAAACACTGTGCACTACTAAGCAATCTTAACACCTTTGGACATTAATTTCTTGTTTCTTGAGACATTATCTAATTTGCTTAACTGGATATGGGATTACAACATGTGATACTGCAGCCCTTTTTTTGTTTGTTTTATAGTTATCTAACAGACAAAACTCGTCAGAAAGGGAAATACTGAAAACTTTAAAGCATTAGGGTAGATTTGAATGAATTTGAATGTTAATCAAGCTGATCTCAAAAGATAGACTTTTTTCCATTTCTTAATGCAAGGTCTTGCAATATTTAAAAATCGGGGATTCAGCTGCTTTGACACCTGAAGTTTTGTACTATGTGATAAAGTATCTACAGCGGATTGAACTTGGTTGGATACCACATGCCCACCAAGCACCTTTATAACTCCCTCTTCATAAGCAGGATTAGAGGGAAAATACAAGTCTTGTGGATTGCCATAAAGAGTGGAGTGGCTGTAGTGTATTACAAAGAGTAATGGGTGATTAAAAGAGGAGACATTTTTTAGAATAACAGGAAGAAATTCTTTACTGTGAGGGTGTTGAGATTGCTCAGGGAGGTTGTGGATGCCCTAACACTGGCAGTATTGGATAAGGCTATGTTGGATAAGGCCTTGAGGAACCAGATCTAGTGGAGGGTGGCCCTGTCACTAGAAAAAATAACTGTTCACTTCAGAAACACAGAACTTGTAGAATTTTAAAGAAGAAACAGCATTTGTAACATCTGGCAGATGAAACTTAATCTCATGTAAGAAATAAAATCTAAAATAAATTATGACATTTTCTTATTTCTCTGCACTTTATAACTTACAACACTTGTTTACTTATGTCTTTGCATTGTGAGATGATATTTTAATGCTGCAGATGTTTAATATGCATTGGATGTAACAGTCTCTATTGTTACAAAGCAGAAACTGTAAATCACAGTGAAACCATTAATGCAAAGTCTTGATCAAATGGCAACAATAAATCAGCTTCAAAACCATTTTTGTCACTTCTGTTCTTCAGTTTTCATTAAGGCCATTGAAATTTTAAGTAGAATCTTTTGCAAGTGAAATTTGTCTTTTGCCAAGTTTTAACTTTTGAAGGTGATCAGACTTCAAAGAAACATTAAACTGAATTGACTGGTGCTATAGCTGAATTGACTGGTTTTTGAAGATGAATGGAAATCAAAGGCTTTATGCACTTATTTGATTCTTTTTTGCTTAGATATGAAATATGAGAGAAAATTTTAATTTGCTCAGTTTCTTTATTTATCATATATTTATCATTAGATAAGAATGTAAAATGCAATCTTTTGCGTTTTCCATGGTAAATCCTAAACACTGTTACAATGATCAATGTACTGTGCTTTCTCATGAAGTAATTGATTATCACAGACTCAACGATTCAGAGAAGGTTTGGGTTGGAAGACAATTTAAAGATCATTCAGTTCCAATACCTTTGGCAGGGGTGGGGAGACTTACACTCGACCAAGCTGCACAAAGCCCCATCCAGCCTGATCTTGAATATCTCCACGGATGGGGCATCCACAACTTCTCTGGGCAACCTGTTCCAGTACCTCACCACCATCACTGTAATGAATTTCTTCCTTATGTGTAATAAAAATTACCCTCTTTCACTTTAGCGTCATTCCCCCTTGTTGTTTCACTCCATACTCTTGTAAAAAGTCCCTCTCCAGCCTTCTTTTAAGTCCCTTTTAAGTATTGGAATGTGTCTTCTCCTCTCCAGCCTGAATGACTTTCTCCATAGTAGAGGGGTTTCCAACCTGTAATCAAATTTGTGGCCCTCTTCTGGACTCATTCCAACAGGTCAATTGGAAGCTCAAGAGGTGGATGCAGTGTTCCATAATGTAATTCCTATTTTGCAGAAGTTTAAGCAATATCTTTTAGTAAAAGACATTCAGTGCATGGTTGTTCTCACTATGAACCAAACACTTCTGAAGGGAATACCCATAGTGCAATTATGACAATAGAATAATCTTTCTGAACATAACTGGATTTTCAGTCAGTGCGTGGCTTTCAGCTGGAAGAAGAGCTGAAAAGTGCAGTGATAGTGACACATCACTTGTAAAACCAAACAAAAAGAAGTGTTGATGAAAGGGGACTTGGTACTTGTTTGAGGTTTTTTTCTTGACTTCATGGAAATTAGAGACAGAAACAAACAAAACATGTGTTTGAATATTTTGTCTTTTGTGTAATATATTTAAATTCATTGGAAGAAAATCTCTGACATAATTAGTACAGAGAGGGAATGGTGATTTTGAAAAATGTCTTTTTACTATTTCCTACTCTCAGAAATTGCCATAGTTATATTCATATCAAAGAAGACAGGTTTTGGTCATCATAAATACTTGAAAAATTCTTCATGGTAACTTACTGCATTTTCAAGACACCTTTTAGTTTTCAGTTATTTTGCAAATATCTGGGCAGCTAGGCTAAATGTCTTAGAGTTCCTAGTTGTTAAAACTATAATTCATTTTTTTCTCTGATGGTAATACGCTGTTAGTTTGCCATCGGTATATAAAAATTTTGAGAACCTAATACTTAAAATGGGAATTTAAATTACATCCTTCGCATATATATATAATTAAATTATGTTTTCATTTGTCAAGTATTTGTCAAATTTTTAATTGTTAATAGCTAACATATTTTCTTATCATATCTGTTAAACAGCTATTGCAAACCAGAAACTCAGTAAATTCTTCATTTTTTCAGAGAATGATGTGTAATCAGAGATGAGGTGTTCTAGAATTTAGTAATTACCACCCCTTCTCTAATTTTCAGGGACCTATAGAATATTCTAAAAGAAACTGTCCTCCCTTTCATTCCAAAGGAGAGAAAATAATACCTAGATAATTGACATAATTTTCCATTACTGTCAGAAACTTTACAGAAAATTGAACAAGTGAAATAATGCATAATTACAGGTCAAAAGCTATGTGATATCCAAGGTCTCTAACTGCCTCAGACAATCCCATTTCATTTTCAGGTTTCATCCCATGTATGTGATTTTACAAAAATAGCAGTATCCCTGTAGTTAGGTTTTTCTTGGATTATGCTTTAATGCACTCTCATTCTAAATTATGACAGGAAAAATGGCATGAAAGATTAGATGTCAAATTTCTCTTAGTGGTTACACAAAATATAGTCTCACTCCAGTTCTATTTAAATGAATCAATAATAAATCACAAATCAGCAAATATAAAGATACATCTTTTTTATTTTTGTTTTCCTATCTGCAAATTAAATATTTGGCCCAAAAAGCCACTGTTACTTTCTACTCTTCTTCATTCATCTCAAATGGCTTTTGCTCATATTGTACTCATGTTAACACTCTTAAAATACTGTGATCTTCTGATTTAAAGAGTCAATTTGCCACACCCTTTATGTTAGTTATTGAATGTAGGTTTCCATGGAATCAGAAATGGAAGATTCATCAACTCAAGTGAACAGACAAAGGTCTGGATTCAAGTCAAATCACTACCCTATTACTGAAAAATTGTCTGCTGTTTCCATAGTGCTGAATCCATCAGCATCAGTGTTCAGTACAGTCTATGTAGCTTAAGTAGAGTTGAGGTCTGTCTCTCGAAGGAAGATAAGTGGTTTTTTAATTCAAAATGGCACATCCAGGGATACTTGGACACCCAAAGTATGGTGCTTTGTAGAACTCAAAGGTCAAATTGGAGGTAACTAGAAAATGTAACTGCCTTTTACTGTAGTCTGTGATTGAATTGCAGGGTGAGGCTGAGGTGAGTTTTAGGTTTATTAGCAATCATTTCAGCAAACAAGACTTGGCTAATTGGTAGCACTTCACTTTCAAATCCAAGGCACTGACATCCTAATCTAGTCTGTGAGGCCTACTCTGCACTGGTCAGGTCAGACCCAGCTTCACAGAGATGATTAAGTGAAGGCTGAGGGTGTTGGTACTGTTTAACGTAGAGAAGAGAAGGTTTGGAGGAGGGAGATCTCATTGAAATATATAAATATTGAATTTTGTGTTTGTTAAGGGTCTGGATGAGGACTCAGCAAGTTTGCAGATGACACTAAACTATGATGAGTGGTTGAATATGATTCCTGAAAAAGTCAGTTGAATCAGAAAATGATGGTATATCTGCTTTCACATATCTTCAGGAACTTTGCTAGTAAGATACATGCCTTGATAGTCACAGGGACCGTATGTGATATAGGAATCCCAGCAAAGGCTACTGTTCACTGAGAATAAGTTCACATGGCTTAGACAGTGCTATTGGTGAAGAATTTGTTTATCTGTTAAAGTGTAATCTTTATTGCAATGCTGGCATTGTGCCAACAATAATAATCTTAAACAACATGTGCATATTCAAGATGAAATTGAAAAGTATCTCAGAATAGAAAATAAACAGTTCAGAGTAGAAAATAAGAGCCTTTAATAGCACAACAGTTCATATACTAATGACTGGTTATTTGCAAACCTGGAATGTGAAATCACGTTCAAAGAAAGAAAACTCCTGATAGAGCTATAAACTCTAATGTAATTTTATGTTTAACAAACACCTATAATCAAGGTGAGAGAGGGATATGAGTTATGATGTGAGACATTCAGAACATAGAAAACTCTCCATACAATATATGTTAAACCCTAGCCACTCATGTCTAACAGAACATTAAACATTTGAATGCAAAATCTTTTGACGTTCCAGGAACAATATCTACAGTTGAGCAAATGCTAGGATGCATTTATAATTATTTAACGTGTAATCTTTTGTTTCTCACTGTTAGCTATTTGCTGACCTTCTCTCTGGCTAAATTATCCTTTTTACTTTTTTGTTAAGATTGTCTAGACAACAAGATGCATCTAGATTAAACTAATATAGAAAACCATTGACTCTCAGCTATGATCAAAGTTAAGTCCTGTTTTTGAGGAATATTAAATGGCAAATTTCAGGACAGATTTAGAAAAAACACGGGTCTGCCAAGTTGAAAAGATGGTGAACTTACATCTCCTTTTTGTAAGGAACATCCCTGATTTCTGAGGGAAGCAATTTGTCAGCCTGTCTTGGAGTAGCATAATTTGATTAATGAATTATAGAGTAGCATAAGTTTATTAAATATTTTTGAGCAAAGAATTCAAATTGATTAATTAATTGATTCATTTCCAAATGAAAAAAGCTAGCCACAATTCCCCAGAAGCAAAGTATCAAACAAAAAAAGTAGTTTTCATTTCTTTTGTTTTTCATGTCATGTATGCTTCCAATGCATATCTAATAGCAAAAGATATTAAGAAAAGGTTTTAGAATAAAAATATTTTAGAATAAAAACTAAGATGATCATAACTCAGAAAGTGCTACTCAAAACTATTTTTGACACTAGAACTTCATAATCATAATGAAAATTCCTCTAAATAACTTGCTTAGTTTAACATAGTAGACAAAAATAGAAAAAAAAAAAAATTAAGCCAATCTATCTCTGTACCACAGCACTGAGCTACCCTTCAGTATGCCATAAATATGTACTTGTAAATCAATGTCAGTTAGTTGCACCATTAGCAGATATTTTTAATCTGGCTCACTGAGTTGGGTTACTGAAGCATATGACCAGAAATATTTTCATCACATTTACTCCCATATGCCACTGATTTCTTCAGTCTACAAGCATGCCCCATAGTTTCTGGGTGTGCTGATTTGTCCATCTTTGCTAAAATCTTATCTGTGTGTCTAGTGGCATTACACACAAAAGTGAAAATGTTTGTTCTAGAAATGTTCATCCTGGCTTAATGTACTACAAAAACATTCTAAATTATCATAACACTAGCACTTCATGAATGCTATGAAAGCTAATTAATTATAGTTCATAGTGTATTTTTATTTCTTAAAAGTTATTATTTTCCTTATCTTCTCTTAGTTAACGACTCCCTTACAAAATACCCAATAATTTAAGTTAAAACTTAAGGTAAAATCTCACTTGAAATTATAATAATTTGTGAGTTTCAATTAGTAAATACCAATATAATTTGAAGAGAATATACAAACTAAAAAGAACTAAGATTAAACTACAAATGAATGGGTTTAGTCTCCACCAGTATTTCTGTATTAGTATGGTAAGGCTTTAAAAATAATATACTCATGTTTTATATTAATTTAACAATATAAAATATTTGCACATGGGAAATTAATAAATATTTATTTATCTGTGCTTCAGACAAAATAAAGGAGCAGAACAATTAATGAACTGCTTTACTTAATAATACAGTGCGTTTTTCAGAGGAAGAGGAATTACACTGTCACAGTAAAAGCCCTCTAGTTTGTCTTCAGAGAAACAGATATATAAATGGAGTGAATAAATTCAGAATTGAAACAAACAAATTTCTAGAAATATCTGCAGAGATATTCAAGAATAATCTTTAAATTTGATAGTGACAAGCACAGGCCCTTCAGTAAATGTATGACAGGGATTATTACTATGATAGCACAGAGAACGGGGATTCTCTGAGTTCTGGGCTTATATGGATGATGCTCCTGTTTCAAATATATTTCCTGAAGAACTTTTGAGAACTGTCTAAGCATCATGTGTCTGAGGTTTTCACTAACAAAAAAGGACAATTATGTTCCCATGAAGAAATTAACATTTGTTTACGTTAGTTTTAGACCTAGTGCAAAGATGAGAGGAAGACAAATCAGTGTAATGTTAGAACTTAGTTTTAACTGCAATTAAAAAGAAATACTTGAAAGTCGGTAAGGAATAGGATTAGCTTCTGACTTCATCCCTCAATTTAAGTCTAGAAAACTCAGAACAGAAGAAAGACTCCTAGATGAGTCTTTCCAAACACATGAACTTTTCCAAGAGAAAAGAGCTGATGTTTCAGGCACAGTTCCTTTGACTAAGCATGCATTTTGGGAGGGTGAGGACATAGATGAATAAATAAATAAATAAATATAAAAATTAATAAAGTATCTTTTTTCTACAGTGAAGTGTGCTACAATCCATTAAATCAAATTCCTGAAGAGCTGCCATGCACTCCCACTAGGACCTTTCTAGGTTTGTTTGCTTGAAGAGCAGCAAAAGAAGTATTCTCATTACCCGTGGTCAATTGATTAAGGCACTTTCTTAGATTTAGAAGATATGAGTCAATTTTTTGTTAATAAGAATCGACCTGGATAAGAATGCAGAACACTTTGGTTAAAAATCTTTGTAAACGTGAAGAGCTGCTGTCATCTCTCTGGTAGCACCTCTGCATTTGGCTGTTTGTCCATGATAATCTAATTTATGGTAATTCCTGGAGTGAGAGAAAAGCTATAACTATCATAGCTCTTCCTGAGAATATAGTGGAAGTAGTTAGTAGGAATGTAGATAAGGTGACATTCCACTTTTCATATGGCACTAGTAAAACTTCTATTTTATTTTGCTGAGAAAAAGAGGAAATAATATAGTCTCATCTGTGCTGATATGATATTGTGTCGAGCTGTATTTGCTTAGGATGATGGGATCCCTTCTTTCAACAGAAAATAAAATCCTCATCTTTAAAAGGCACAAATGCAGTACTGCCTCTTAGATATTAGGTATTAATACATTATTTAAAACATTCTTGGTAATATGGTATGGTTTTGCATTCAGTTGTGTTTTAAGGTATGTAATTGACAGAACTTTAACTTTGAGTATTAAGGAAATACCTTCTGTACAGAACTTCTATTGTAAACTCAGATCTATGAATATTAACTGCTTCATGTCAAAATTTAGGTTTTAATATATTTCTCTTTTTTTCTCTGTTAAACCAAATCATACATTTGGTGTGTTTCTTCATTTATGAAAGAAAATAATTAATGACAGAGAAAGAAAATTAAATGAACAGATTTTTAGCAGTCATATGGTTTAGGTTTTTTTTTTCTTCTGATTCCAACACATGGACAAACTGCTGTCAGGAAGTGCCAAGCTGCCTGATCATGGGTCTGACTAGCTGTTACATTTTTCGTCTGACATAGTAGGCATCTTCTTGCATCAACTTCAGATGTCAGCAGCAATGAGGGCCCTTGCCTTTTCTGGAACTATAAAGTTGGAAAAGACCATCTGCTCAGCCTTCTGTTATCTGAACCCTTCCCTAGAAATAGTTTTCAAGAATATATTAAGAACTGCAATAGAAGAGATAAAGTATAAGATGTTGGTAAGATAATTTTAACCCTTTCCTTTCACTTCATGAGATATATATTTTGTTACAGATGCTGCAGCAATGAAAACCAAAAGGAAATTTGTGTAGTTCACAGCAATTTGATTTAGGGCATTGAATTATTCAGCACCACCATTTTTACCTTAAAATTAAATGCTTTCTGTATAGCTTTAAATGCTATTGCAATATATCTAGTAGTTAAGATTCTTTTGATGTTCTGCTCCCATACAAAATTTGGAAAGTGTGTATTCAGCAGTAATCTGTGCCAGAACTAGAAATCTATTAAAACACTCCCAAAATAGCAACAGATTAAATATAGCTTATATAGAGTTTTATTTAGAATAAGGAATGAGTATGGATTTAATGAAAATTACACTGTACAAAGCATTGGCTTTTCTTTCTTAAAAAGAGATCCACTCTACAACTGCTTAAATTTAAGCTTATATACACAGTTTTTTTATTCACATTTTGTGGGCTGTATGCCCTGTTACCAAATTCAGCAATGACAGCACAACAGAGAAGTTATCTAGCTGTGTACAGAACACTGGGATCCCAAATATGGATGGTGCCAAATTCAAAGTTAATTTTGAAAGCCAGCAAATGAGAGTTCTATTTTATGAGAGGTGCAATGAGTGTAAAAACAACTTTATTTTAATTTTCAGTATTTATACAGACAGAAATCTGATTATTATCTTAGCTAAAAGGTTTCACATCAAACAAAAATGAAGTCTGTGGGAACAATTTCCTTGTCTTGAATGAACTGTGGATCACGATTTCCTTTCATTAGCTACTCACTGATTGGGAAGCATGAAATACCATAGGCTGTAGAGCTATTAGGTTTTTCAATATGGTCTTACTGCAATGGTTTCTAACACTGAAAATTTTTTCCTCTTTTCTTTCTTATGAAAGCTATTATTACTGGGGAAAAGAGAAAAAAATGTAATTACGTTGTCCATAAAATTAGTTTGAAATGCACTTTCACAACAATTCCTTTTGTAAACTTTTAATTAAAGAGTAAGAAGTATTATCTTCTTAAACAAAACAATGAGTGCAGTAGGGTGCAACGACCATCTTATCAGTTTTAATTATCCTAATGCCTCACACTTATCTTTTCCTAGCCCTGACATATCATTCTTGAACTGTACAGATCAACAGAAATAGTGTGCTTTTTTATACAGTTCTCTTACTCTCAGCCACAGCCAATGTTTTTGTTTCCTTGGTAGTATGTATATTTATATTTTAAAATGAGTGAAAAATTTATGAAGTTTCTTCCTGATCACTGGGATATTTGAAATGAAAAATTCCTGTTTAATTTCCAGTGAAATTAATTATCCTGATGTCATGAATTGCAAAAAATTGTGGAAGTACCAACAATTTTTCCTAAAAATATGTTCATAATTTTTTCTTTAAACTCAAAATCCCAACTAACTGTCCCCAAATGCTGTAAAATGTATTGCATTAAGATGGTCTTAGGCTCTATTTTGACTTAAATGAGATGAAATTATCAAAGAATTTACTGTTTCACTGGAATAGTTTGAACTTATGAAGTAAATATTTTGAGTCATGAAAACCCACTTCATTCCCTTGCAGGCACATAAAATAAAGCTAAACAAAACCAAACTACCAAACTTCAGCAATGTGAAGTCTGGCATGTCTGGCCTCCATCTCCAGAGACCTTCAATTTCCTTTCTCCTTGGGGATATCGTATTTGATAGCATGAACACAAAAATGGAATTTAATTATCATCCTTAACAGGGTTTACAAAAACAAAAAAATTACCATATTTGAGGGTTTTTTATGAGAGGGTGGCTTGCTGTCCCCAAAATGTGTAATAGTGATGGGAAGAAATAGTCTAGTTTGTGTATTTGTTGTTGAAAAATACAATTGTTTTTCTGTTCAGAGATGGTTTTACTGTGCTGTCAGTTAGTCCAGGACATGGTGGCTAATTTACCAGAGAACTGGAAGGCCACTGGGGATTCAGATTAGCAGCCAATGAAAAATATAGACAATCAACACTTTTTAGAAGAGAAACCTAATATGAACAGAGGACTGCAAAAAAGGCAGGCATTGCTTTCGGCAAGAACTGTATGCTTCTCCAGCCTTCGCTTCCATTTTATTGTTTTAGGTTAGTAAATAAAAAAAAAAAAAAACCAACATATAAACTCTACTTTTTTCTGGAAACAGAGATATTAATTATATAAGCCCACGTGATAGGTAAACCAACATGATTTATTACTTTAAATCTCAAGACTCAGATCAGGAAATTTCAAGGGAAAGAGGGAACACAAACCAGTGAGATGTTGCACAGGAGAAATGACATCAACAGTATGTTTTCTGCATTCTGAATACAAACTTCCATAGAGTCTACAATGTCAAATGGGCAAAATGATTATGAGGATTACAACTTTCTCTTGACATTACAATCATAAGTTTTCCTGATGGATAATCTTTTAGATGTCTTTAATTTATCAATGTCAGAAATGTGACTTAATTCTTCTGTTTCCACTAGTGGTATTATGTCTGATATGTCACTGAGTCAGTGCTTTTAGTGATACCTCATGCAGAAACATCAGAATGAATAATATAATCAATACCACTCCAGGTGAGCATTCACCCATAGACAAGAGTACAGGGTATTTACTTTGTGTTCAGTCTTCAGTTGTTTATTGACTTGCTTTAAGGTTTAGTAGGAAGTCAGTGACTTAGGGGATACATAAAATACCCAGCTGTAATGGCACATTTTTCCTATGCCTGTGGAAAGACTGAAAATAAATGTGAGTATATGCAATATTTTAATTACTTTTAGGAAGTAATATACCAGAGTGAGGCATGCTGTGAAACAAGTCACATGAACATTTTTACATTTATGAAAAAATCCTAATTACTATTAAATATTAAAATGAAGTTTGGACAATTTAAATACAATCTGATATTCATAATTGTATGGCTTTTAATAAACCCAAGATATCTGAGATCAGAAAGATTTGAGAAGTCCTTGGCAAGTCTGAAATAAGCCCAGAATGTTGCAGGGTACTTATGTTAACTCTTTTTTAAGCCTGGCTTTAAAAGTTTAACTTATCACGGAATAAGAAGCAAGGTAGGGGTAAAATTATGGCCAAAAAATTTATGTTTTTAAATTGTATGTCATTGTTTTCTGTAGTATGCTGTACAGTTATGGAAATTGTACTCCTTGACCTTCCTCTTTAGGAAGAGAACATATAAGAATGGTGGGAAAGCATTAAAGAGGTGAACATTCTTGAGTTTTTCCAATTTCTTTTTGTCTTTGATATAATGTCAGATTATAGTTGCAAACCTTTACTACTCCTCATTCCCAGGAAATTTAGGAAAATAAATATAAAATAATAAGAAAATGTCAGAAATCTAATTTGCCATTGCTGTGGTAGTGCAAAAGATTTTTTTTTTTAATCTGAGCTGTGTCTGTTTAGATACTTCAACTTTTATGTAGTGACAATATAGGAATGGTAATTTTGTAATTATAGTCATCAATGTCCCACATGACAGTAGTCATGTACTACTGTCTAGTTATGTCTATTTTTCTAGTTATATCAGAGTGCCATGGAAAATGACATGCTATTTTCCATGAAAAAATAATTTTGGGTACATAATAGAATATTTTTTAAAAAATTACATGTGTATTTTTGCCATATTAGATGTCTTCCTTCTGTTCCTTCATTGAAATAACCTTATGTACCATTTTCCTTTTGAGTACTGTGTTATGGTTACAAGTTCAGTCTCTGATTTGGCAAGACTGATGAGTTCTATGAATCCAGAAAAAGTTATGGATTTTCATAATCCAAGTGACTGTATTTATTTACTTCAACATTGATTGTCCAAATATAACCTGTGAATCCAGAACAGAAAGTTCTCTCCACAGTGAGCATCACTTTCAGAAAGCATCTTCCTAAAATCCTGTTTTCATTCCCCTGTTAGTGATTCCAGTAAGTCATGAGCAACTAGTAAGGTTGATAAATTGGTCTAGCTATTTGTAACAAGTCTTTCCAGCAAAACCTTCTGCTTGGCCTTTTTAACATTAAGATATCAACAGATCTATTATAGTTTATTTATAGTTATTCAATTGTATTAAGTCTTTCAAAATCCAAAGAAAAACATTTCCCTGTTCAGCAATAAGATAACACATGTCTCAAAGAGTTATAGTTTGAGACTGAATGCTGGGTCTGCCGCCTGGAGTATGAGATTTTTCTGTTGTCTCCTTAATGTACATATAGAGCGAGTTATCTTTTTCTACAAAATTATAAAAGGATGAGACACTTCCATTAAAAGTTTTTCAGTAGATAGATAATGAACTAATTGTATACAGTATTTCAAAGTTTACCATATACAAAAGTCCATGGATTCATGGGATAAACAGAATTGTCATGTAAGAACATTTATTGCCCATAAAAATAACATGAATGCTTTCAGCATTCATACACATACAGATAAAATGCCACTGTCTCATAGGTAAGGTTTATTTCAGAGATTAAAATGAGATAGTATGAACTTCACTAAAGTGCCATAAAAATTCATCACAACCACTGCTAGTACATTTGAGTGAGCATTTTGAGTTAGCAAACTTAAAAAAAAAAATAAGCCAGGGAGACCCTGCAGAGAGACCTTGACAAATTACAGGACTGGGCAATCACCAACCATATGAAGTTCACCAAGGGAAGTGTCAGATTCTGCACCTGGGATGGGCCAGCCCTGGAGAGTTTAGATGAACGCAGGGAAATGAGTAGAAAGGGTCCTTGAAGTCATTGATGAGTTGAATGTGAGTCAGTAGTCCCACGGCAGCCAGGAGGGCTATCCCTGTCTTGTGGTGTGTCAGGCACAGCTGGGCAAGGGAGGGGATTGTCCTGGGGTATCTTCATCTCAGGTGCTGTGCTGTGCCACAACACAAGAAAGATCTAAAGAGAGAGAGTATTTGAAGGAGTGCAATAAAGATGGTTAAATGCCCTGAGGGAAACGATATGAGGAGAAGCTGACATCACTTGGTTTGTTCAGTCTGGAGGAGACAGGGGAGTCCTCATGGCAGTTTACAGCTTCCTCACCAGGGGAAGAGAAGGGGTGGACACTGAGCTCTTCTCTCAGTGTAGCCCGTGTGCAGAGCCAGGAGTTAGACTCAATGTTTCTTATGGCTCCCTTTCCATCCAACTCAGCATATTCTGTCATTATGTGATCCGTGAAACAAAAGCAACAGGACAAAGGCAAAGAAAGCTACTCTGTGATGTTCAAATTTATTTAATTTTTCACCATGCAAAGTTCATCTTGAAAAAGGCCACTCGTGTAAAATTATTACAATACCAAAAAAAAAAGGACACTCTTAAACACTGTACAAACCTACCAGTTTTCTCGTTTACTCTTACAATCTCTGTTGTAAGATAGTATAAATTTCATTTCATTTAAGTTGCAGATTGAAAAGTATCAGTTTGAAACTATAGAATTGATCCTGTATTTCTCCTTGTTGTTTAAATCATAAATGTGGAAGACATAATACCATTTATCTTGTAATAGAGTCAGCATTTAACTACAAAAATCCTTTGCAAGATCTGGGGAAACATCACACACATTTTAACATAAGGCAAAAGCCATTATTTCTATAACATATCAAGAACAGGGCATACAATTATTGACATCCCAGATCCTCATGTATTTCCTTTTTCTACTTATCAAGTAGTCAAGTGAGAGCCAATTAAGGCCAGTACTTCTTAAGGGCAAAAAAATAATTATCTGCTCAATTACTCAAAAGTAATATAGCTCTCAATTTTCACTTGTCTTTCCACTCTTCCTCTTTTATATTTCAAATTCTCTGATAACTCAGTCTCTTCTTTTCCTGTTTTTTGTTGGTTTGGGTTTTTTGGGGGGTTTTTTTGATTGTTTGGTTTTTGGGGTTTTTATAGCAAGGAAAAGTACCAAATTCTGATCGTAATTATTTTTTTCTCTTAGTAGTCAAGTCAGTGCAAGTCTGAGATTCATTTTTTGTATAACAGCATTATTCATCTTTTTTCTCTTCTTTTCTATACTCAAACTTATTACTTTATTTCCCAGTCGTTCTACCATTTTTTCCTCTAATTTATTCTAACATTTACACATACAGCCACAGAAAATTTTACAGTGAGGATACAGTTGTAAAACAAGATAAGATGACCATGCATCTTTTTGTAAAAGATCTGTCCCTTAGAGTGATTGTACATCTTGTGTTTTAAGGACAAAATTGTTATTTAATTCATTTGTCACAGCAAGGGAAAACTTCAATCAATCAGAGTTTCACATGGCAGCACTAAGGTTCTAACTGATGATTACATCTCCTTTTTATAGTATTCAAAGAAAAAGAGGGTTTCCTAATAAGAAATGCAAGGTAAAATACTCTCTTTTTTTTGTTTCTTGGACAAAGCTCAATAGCATAACTTTAAGAAAAAGCATTTAAATTAAATATTTTACTAGTTAAAATGTGATATTAGCCTAAACTTTTGTATTTCCTACTTGAAACCTTAAAGTAGTGAAAGAGAATGAGAAAAAAAAAATCCAGAAAATTACAATGGAGATGTACTTCTTTGCTGGAAATGTTGAGTGTGTATGAAAGCAGAATGCATCTTTGTTTTTCATAAACTATAGGTTCATTTGTCATGGCCAAGAATTCTTTTATGAAGGCTATAAGCCTTCACAAGCTGGCTCTCAGGAAAGTACATTCCAACTTATAAATAGAGGAAGACTCAGTTCTCAAAGAGATTAGCTTCTTGTGGTGTGCTCTTGGCTACTGGAGAGATGAAGGCGAGCTTCAGAGATGTGTGTGGAACAAAAGGCAAGGCGGTTCTTTTCAGCTTAAGCACAGGCCAGCATGATTTTCAAAAGAGAACTAAACAGGAAAACTCCTGAAAAAAAGAACCACTATGCTGGTATTACTTTCAGAACCTTTAGTAAGATAATTTTTTGATGGATGAAGAACATGAGATGGAGGTAAAAATCTGAATATTAAGTAACATTATTACACACTCCTCTGGCACTTCTTCAAAACAGAATGTGAACTGTCTTTGCTGAAAGCTATGACAAAAACTATGTTCTGATCTCAAGGAATGAGATTTAAAACCTTTCACAGTGGAAGATGATGAAATTCTTTTAAAATCTTATAAAAAATGTCTTCAGAAAGAAATAAAATAGAGAGGAAGAAAGAGATCTGATTTCTAGGAGAACTGTAGATAGAATCATTCCATATGTTCATATATTTGTCATATAAAGTCAAAGTTCAAAAGGAAAAAAATCATAATTCTCACAATAGCTATCTGTCAGGGTGTAGTTTGCATCCCAAATTCATGCTAAATTGTTCAAGGTTTAGCCATAACAATTATGAACATAATAATTATAATTATATCACCAAAAGCTAGCTACTTTAATTTGCTAAAATTTTATTTTCAGGTCTTAAAAAATAAAAAAAACTTTAGCCTTAGCTTTGTATGAGGGATTTCATAAGCTGCATTTACTACACTTATGCTGATTCCCTCATGTTACAGAAACCGTGTCAAAGAAATATTCAGTAAAAGTTCTGCACACTGGTTAAGTAGTCTTCCTCTGACCAATGACTGCTTGTATAAGTATCAAACTTAAGTGTGCAGTTTATGCTGAATATTTATGCTAAGTTACTTGCCCTAAAACTGGCAACTGCTATCACCTCAGCTCCTTTTTAACAAGTGCTTTGAAGTAAAAACAGTGAATAACTAGAAAACCAAAGTGGAACAAAGACAGGAAGAAAAGAACTACAAGGATACTGTGAATTCTTATAAACTATTACAGAATCATTTGGATACGTAAAATGTGCTGTAACTACTTAATATGAGTTACCATCAGGTAACAACTGGTAGTTGTAATACCATATCAGTTTTTCGAGAAAAGGGAGATGGCAAGCTATATATTCTTTTTATATGATTATCACAACATTATTCAGTAACTGAAATTCCATTGTCCTAAAAACATAGAGTTTTTATTTTCTCATATCAAAATCTGATGTGAATTTTTTACAAATCCTGTAACCCAGTAAATGTCTGGATCTTCATGTTCTCATTTAGCAAAATTTCTTCCCATAAAACCTTTGATAAAGAATCTTCATATTTGAAATAAAACTTGAATATAGATATTTAAAGCACTCATTTTTGTGTCCCACAGTGAGTTCAGCAAAAAAAAGTCTGTTAGCCTGTTTGAGACTTTCCTGTGACTATGGTGAGATTCTTTATTTGTATTAAGATGAAAAGAATTTGGACCGTGAATTTGAACAGTTACTGTTAGATTCTCACATTCATAATTTCTGGTTTTTGGTGTTAAAAGATCTGTTAGAATTAGAGCACGCAAATGAGGGAGAAAACGGAATAATATATTATGTTATAGAATAATTTAAGTTGGAAGGGATTTGCAGAGGTAATCAGGTCCGAACTCCAGCTCACAGCAGGTTGAACAAGATCAGGTTGTTTGAGGACCTTTCTGGTCAAGCCTTGAACACCACTCTTTTACTATCTTTTAAATCACTTCCTGTCATGTTTTATCACCCTCACAGTGATTTTCTTTTCTCCCTTAATCATGCTTTCCCAAGTTCTGTCTTGTGTCCATTATCTTCATCCTATCACTATGTACACTCACGAAGAAGAGTTTAGCTCAATTTCTTTATATACTCACACTAGGGAATTGAAGAAAAAAATGAAGTGTCTCTTTAATTTTTCCTCTTAAGGCTCAATAAAACCAGGCCTCTCAGCTTCTCCTCATGATAAGCCTGCAGTTCCCAACATCTTCCTTCTTTTTCTGAATTTAAGCATGGTGTTTTAGATCTTTCTGTCATCAGGTAATTAATCACCAAGAACTTTCAGAGACGACAGAGGCCTCATAGCATCGTGAGCCGCCTTCTGTAGCACCCTCTGGACTTAAGCACATTCAATTATAAGCGCTCCCCAACCTTATCTTCCTTCACTGTGGGCAATATTTCACGCCTAATAAACACAATTTTGTCAAAAAAAGGCCTGAGAGCAAGTTTTATGGAAAAAAGAAAGGCAAAGAAGCCATACAGTACATTGTGTTCTTTGACACTTGGTTTCCTACCCTGTTAAACAACAGGCCTCAGTCTTGATGTAGATTTCCTTCTTCTGTCAGCATCCATACTGAAGTTCTTCCAGTTGTCTTTTCTATAGTTTCAGCTTCAGTTAATTGTGGGAATTTTTAGAGTCTTTCCCAACATCTTATTCCTTAACCTACTTTCTCGCAGTTATCTCTGTCTTCTCTTCAGGTCATTTTTAAAGTACTTCTAACTAGAATTAGCAAGACTGCTAGCAAAGATGCTCTTTTCCCAATTTTTCAGATGGAATATGTAGCAATTCTCATTTTTGAGAGAAAACCTGAAGCCCTACAACATCACCTGTACAGCAAGGCGTTGAGCTACAAGGGGCATGCAGTCTTAGCTGAGTCCTTCTCACTCACTGGAAGGACTGAGGAGGACATGACCTGGGCCCCTACACCCAGAGCTTACCATTTCACTTTCTTTTTCTTTTTCTTGTTCCTTCCTCTGTTTCTAACTATCTGATTTTTTTTGTTTGACTGGGGTTTTTTTTTTGATAATGGGGGTCAACTGCAGCTCTTTTCACTCATCAAAGCAAATTTATATTATTCACAGACATAGAAAAGGCTTAATTTGCAAATCTAAGGAGACTTTTTTTGAGAAATATTATGAATCTCAAATTGGAACTATTTTCAAACTATACTGGAACTCAAATTGGAACTATTGGAAATATGTTCATGTATTTGGAATTATGTTTGAAATTTGGAATTGCAAATATGAAATTAAAGTAAAAATGAGATAAAACTTTTTCAGGAATACATTTCACCTACAAAAATGATGCCATGATTTGTTAAAACTAGATATCAGTTCTCTGCAAGGATTCAGCAAATGATTTTTTTAAGGTTTTGATTCTCTTTTTTAATATAGTTTTTCTCTTCTCTTTTATGAGAAAAGTAATGCATTTAAAATAATGGAAAATAATTTTTTCTCTGCTTTATTACTCTCAGTTTGACATGTCTAGAATTGCTAGGATTAATTTTCAACTTGCCTTAAAATGCTGATCTACTCTGCTTTTTATTATTTAGAGAAAAAACTCCAAGTTTTCACCCAGTGTATATTTTGAATCATAACAGTGGTTTGTGCACTAGCAATAAGTGACAATTTTAGCACTATATATTAAAAAAATTTATAGATATTTTTATTTCTACGAGTAAGGAAGATAAAATATGAGAATAGGAAAATGTCTAGATTAAATTAAAATTTAATGAATAGCATTGGTTTAGCTCCAGTTATAAGGCTGGGCTCAGCCTGCATAACTTCATGAATAGCCTGAGACAAGAAATTTTTAAGAGATTCTCAACCACAGATTTATCTTGGCTTTAAAATAAAGGGTATGTATTATGTTGAAGTCTCTCTGCACTTGTTTTCACAGGCAGAAGGAAACAAAATCCATTCTATGTGAATAATTAGGAAAAAGAGGCAGCTTTTTATGATAGTGTTATTTTTTACCTCAGTCCCACACAGTCTTTCACATTGATTTCTTACATTCTTATCCTGAAACAGAAAAGATCCTGCTCAAAAATCCCAGCCTGACAATGTGACAGGGACTCTACACAAACAAACATAGTAAAAACACAAAAGGAAGGACAAATATAGGGTGGCAGCAGCCTCAGAGAATGGCAGGTAACACGTTATCAAAGAAATTAAGGTAAATTGGACACAATAAAGGGACAAAATATTTTTTTTAATGGTACCAAAATATGACTTACTTGGGAACGTTTTATTTCTGCATTTCTCTCTCTACTCTTTCACTCTTGATAAGGATACTTCTGATACACCTTTATAAATTTAACCATATAAAGCTGCCATTTTACTGAATGATCAGAGAATCATAGAAGGGTTTGAGCTGGAAGGCATATTTAAAGGCAATCTAGTCCAAACTCCTGCAATAAACAGGGGCATCTTCAACTAGATCAGGCTGCTCAGAGCACTGTTCAATCAGACCTTGAATGTTTTTAGACATAAAGCGTCTGCCACCTCTTTGGGCAATCTGTTGCAAGGTTTTACACCTCTCATTGTTTAAAGATCATTTCCTGGTGTAGAAACATGGAAGGAGAATTACGATATGTTTTCAGACTCTTTTTTAGAAAAAATATTAGCTTCTCAACTTGAATCCAACATGTCAAAACTCACAAATAATAAGAGAACAAGGTAAAGGGAAACGTGGGAAACTTGTTAGATCAAATACAGAGGTGCCTTCTTTTTATTCTTGATAATTAGGCAATATTGGGACGCAGTCATCTCATCTTGTTAGTTAGACTGTTCAAATAAAGCAAATAAATCCCATTGTCCAAATGCTAACTTAGGGTACGAATCTGGAGAACATCTACACAACTTAACTATAAATCCATACATTGTAGAAGTGATAAATTATACAAAATGGACTCACACTCTGATGCAGTATTTTAAAGTGTTTTCAAAAGAGAAATCAAACTTTGGAGTAATAGATCAGTATCTTATCTTGCAACACCATCTTTCCACAAAATGGAAATTATTCATAAAACAAAAAGCTTTAAAATCAATTTAATACTGTGTTGGTTACCCCCAAATGAGTGCTTGCAAGTGACTCAGAGCACAGACGTTACATATAGTTAGTAGTATGTTAATAAATAATGCAAATATTCTACTTTCACTAATTCTCTTCTACTATTTTTGTGAATTTTAAGGAAATAATTTTTGGACAAAATGGCATTTTCCCTGCCAATTCAGAAGACTAGCCAGCAACATAATTAGCTGATTAATTATTTTCTTTGTGAAAGAAGTCACCTTTGAGATGAATTTGTTCAAACATGAAAAGCTGTATATTTGACATACACTTTTGTTCCCTGCTGGTGAAGTGCCAAAGAATCTATTTTGGTCTTGCTTCACCAGCCTACTTTAATCACTATAAAAATCACTCAAAGGATCAACCAATGCCTAGATAATATAGGGCAAATATCTTGAAACTTATATAGAGAATTCCAGCTTGAACATGACAAATAATGTGGTTTTATCTGCCTTGTGTTGCTGTAATATTTATGGTTATCAGGCTTTTAAGTAAATCAGGAAAATCTTTTTTTTTTAAATATCAAACTACTAAATATAAAGAGCTTGTTTGCTCTTATTGGAAACTAAACCTCTTGAAATACTCACCATAAAGTGTTTCCTCAAAGTCATAGGAGGTAGATCTTAATTAACCTTTCCAGTGTCCTTGCATTATAGTTAATTAAATCTGTACAAGCCACACTAGTTAATTCTGAATTGCAAACTTACAATGATCAAAATGGTGAGTATAATGCCCTTTTGGAGCTTTCAACTGTCCTTGCAATTTAGCATTATAAAACTTTTACTAAGAATACACACTTTTAAAGAAACAATACCTTCAGTACCTTCACTTCAAGGTTTTTGATGTATTCAGGCAGCCATTTTCTCTAGAGCAAGTTGATAGCAGTTACTACTCCCATATGTGACAGGTACCTTGAAAATACTTAGGTATAATACCTATATACATGTATGTACATTCATACACATAAACACAGATATAAGAGTAGTCTTTAGACAGTTTCCTAGATGGGAATACAAATTATACTCACCACCTATACCATTAAAACTGGAGGTAAAATGGAACACTTAAATCTTTATACTGAATAGCAAAACATGCCAAACCTGTATTTGGGACCATGTGAACAGGAGTATGTGTAAAAGCCAGTGAGATTTCAAGACCAAAGCAGCAGATCCACCTGAAGTTCAAGAACGACAGTATGCTGATTTGCAGCCAGCTTCTCAGTGCTCACATTTTCTTTCCCAACATGGTGTAAACATGGCACCCCAGAGAATTTGGGAGTCACTCACTTAACTTTCTTATGTACATAAATGCTCATGTTCCTCTGCTTGCTCTTCCTTTGCTCCGTTCATTGAACAATGCAAAAACCTATTTTGTTATAAGTAAAAGTAGAAATTTTAGGAGGAGATTTATGGATGGAAGCTCAATGTTCATGCCTGAATAACTCTTCTTCATCTTCATAGAAAAATGTCAGCAAGCTATATGAAAAGACAGGAACAGAAGACTCGTAAAAGACCTGCATTCTTTTTTATTTTACTCAAATTAAACATTTGAAATGTACACAACCATTACTTTACAATTCAACAAAGAAGATGTAGACTACCTTCCTTATTTTTTTAATCTTCTTATGGCTATCTTCCTGCTCCAAATCTTAAAGCAAAATATCTTAAAAGCAATATTAGTTTTTTCATTACATAAATCCTCAGCAGTTTTTATTTGTTCATATGATGCGGATCTGTCTTGTTACCCCAAATGAAAAAAATTTAGACTTCAGTTATAATTTAAGTCTTAGCATATCAGTACAAATTCTATATTCCATTTAATAAGGAGAATGCATAAAATGACCAGAGCTGCATTTACTAAAGATGGATTACAATCATGCAGAATTATACATGGATACAGTTAGGATTTGATTGTGTTAGGTTTTATTTCCACGTCACTTTTCTCACCTAATATCCTGGTCAAGGTGCTTTCAGTTAAAGAATTAACAGGATCAAATTAAACTGGTAAAACACATATTTTTAAAATTTATATTTAATTTTAATCTATTTTGAAGTTCCTGATATTAGGTAATCTTATTTCACATGTTGTCAATCAAATACACAGCCTTCCACCAAAAAAAAAAAAAAAAAAAAAAAAAAAAAAAAAAAAAAAAAGAGCAAATATATAAACCTAAAACAAAACTACAAAATGCCCCCAACCTAAATCTTTTCTATCCAATACTTCATGAGTCTTTGAACAGTAGCCACATAAAGACTTCAATGTGAATTTATGCATGTCTAACATCTATATTGACACTCTGGCCTGATGTCAGGACCAGTGAAAAATTCTCTCCTCAACAATATTACGTAGATTGCTCATACAGTAATTTTATTAAGAAATAAAATATCCTGCACTGGTGGAAGCTAAGTAAAAGCCTGAGTGCATTTGATGAATATATCTCATCCACAATAAAAGCCTGGAGTGTAACGAATCAGTCACCAGTAGTCTGGTCTAGAATGGAGTGCATTATTTACATTCCTCTATATAAGAGCAAGCTCTTCTAAATATATTTTCAGCCTTACTGACAAGAAGGCCTCAGTTTCAAGAGAGCTCACAGGAAAGTCCAGGTCTGTTCCTTGAACAGCACAATAGATTTAGACTAAGTTTACCTCAAAATCTGCAAACTGTAGTGTTCACACATTCCATGCTGGGGAACACCTTAATTAATGAGCAAAGATTTTCTTAATTAGCATTAGAAAACAGTGGGTTTTGATATTTTTTTATTCAGACTTCCATAGAAGAATGTTCTATAAAAGATCCAGCAAGACTGAAAAATTTTCTTTATTTCCTACAACATCTGCACGGGATTATATTGTAGGAAAGAACCTAAAGTGCTTCATTGAATTCTAATCTAATAGAATGAGATTGTACATCCATAAATATCTGTCATATCAACTGAAGTTTTTATGCATCTGTCTTTAATTTCTCTGCTACTCCGATGTAAAATGGGTGTGTTGTCTCGCAGGCTACATTTACATTTACTTTCTGGACATTCTGCAGTGATCTGGAAGGACTGGATCCTCAGCTAGCCCATGCTGGTCACCAGGAAATTCAATGTCTTATTAAAGGTTCATTCTAAGGTCAAATCTTGAAACTGTTGTGCCAAGAACTCCCAGCAACTTTGGGATTAAGAAGATTTATTGTTCTGTTGACAAAATATAGAATACTTATGAACAAGCTATATTGAGAAAGAAATGTAGGCAAATTGAATGGGGAGAAAAGTCTCCCATCTGAAAATATCCTCAAATTTAGTGATCACAGGATCTAATCTGATCTGTTTGGCAGGAAATTACAAATTTTCACACAACTTCTCAATGAGAAAGACAGTATTATTCCATATTTCTTGCTTGCTCTGAGCAGAATGAGTATACATCTGTCTTCTTTCACCTCCAGCTCATAAAAAGGATGGGATGGACAGCTTCTATATTTGTTATGCATTAATTTACTTCAATAGAACAAGAGTTCAGGTGACCTCATTTCTCCTTTCATTAACTTATCAGCCTGGCATTTTTTCTGATAACATTTTTAATCTATGTGGTTTGTTCATTTGTGACTATAAATAAGATTATCTTAAAATAATGCTTCTTGACTTTCAGCATGGCCATTAAGTACCTACTTCAAACACTGAGAAGCTCAATAAAAATTTGCATTGTTATGTTTAGGACATTGAACTGCTAATAAATTAATTGATAAAAGAACAGGAATACAATTTCTTTGCCTACATATGTTTTCATTATCAGATTTCCCTTGTAAGTCAGCGAGTGAACTATATTTTGTTTATGTTCTGCTTTTAATACTCCTTTTATATTTTTTTAAATTAGGGTCCAACAAAGTTTTACATTAATTTCTAGAGTTATCTAAATAATTTTATTAAAATATTTTTTTGGCGATTTGAATTCTCAGACACATCAGTACTTTCAGATATATGAGGTATTTTAAAATCTTAGTGAAAAAAAGCAGTCATATAGCTCCCACTTTCAAAATCCACATTTAGCAAGATAAACAATGGGGCTTGGGGGGGGGGGGGGGCATTTTAGTTTCTGTTTTGGTCAAATGAGAGACTTTCAATACAAGCACCCTGATGATAATAGAGAACTTTCCAAACTTTTACCCTTTGGTTTTCCCCCTTAAGAAATGTATAAATTAGAAATATTACATATTGAAAAATGTATTCTATTATTATCAATTAAATCTTAGTAGAGGGAAAAAAACCTGTTTAATAGTGTATAGAGATTTTAGAAACCCAAATAAATCCCAGAAAAAATCAGGCATTGCATCTAGAAAATATAGTAAAAGGAAGTATTTTGTCATTTTTACATGTGAAGATAATAAAACGTTGCACTAAGGTCTATCAGAGGAATTCTGTTTTCCACCTGTCAATATTGAACATCTTTACATGCAAGAAAATGCCAAGCATAAGATATTGACTTTTCTTTTGTATGATAATTTTTAATTCTTTACTGTGTGATTGCATGGGATGTTTTTGATACAGCATAAAAGTTGTCAAAAGCTTAAATTGTACTAGTCTACAACAGCTCAAATGTGTTTTGGAAGACCCATTAGGTACTGTCTTTCCTTGAGGCTTAAACAAATGTTAGGTTTTGTTGTGTGCTGGCCAGAAAGAACGTTTTATTGACCAGTTTGAAAAGCCACTGATGAGATCACAAAAGTTATGAAGCATCATGAAGCATCGTGTGGGAGCCCTTGAACATTAGTGAAACTAAATGAACATAAATAAATAAATAAAATCAGACAGAAAATAAAATAAATCCAGCAGGAGGAAATAGCATTGTTCCAAAAATCAACCATCACAACCAAGCAAGACAAGTCTTGGAAACAAATCAAAACTGACGTAGGAAAAATGAGAAACACAAACACATGGAATGAATCATTCATAAGTTTGTTTGAACACACTAGGGAGCCCTGTGAGGTTTATAATTCACTTCAGTGAGGGTAGAATTAAAATTAGAGACAGGCTTTTAGATGTACTAAGACATTTCATTTGCTAACTGCCAGAATTTAAGCATTATACTGATATTGAATGTAACTGCCCTCCTTTCCTGTCTGAGCCACCTTTAGCAACTTAGAGGAAACATCTTTCCTGCTTTAGACATCTGAGTTCAGTAGACGATTATCAGGCTAGTTACCAGAAATGTTGCCTAGGTTTTTTTTTAGTCATTTAATTAAAAAGAAATCAAACCAACTAATCAAAAAAAAAAAAAAAAAACCAAAACAAAACAAAGAAAATAAAACCCAAACAAAACAGAAAAACAAACCAAACAAAAAAAAAAAATCAAAAACATAAACCCAAACCCTCCCCCAACTGTCAAGCATTTGAAAAAAATAGTCAAGAAGCAATAATAGGACGACCCAAAGACACAATTAAGTCTGAACTTTCACTTTTCAGAAACATGTGGTCTAACTAAAGTAATACACTGGACATCTTCACCGTTCCACCCTCAAGATTTCTCTCAAAAGATGTTTAGACACTGCAGTGTAGCTGAGTCTTTTCAAAATTATTACATTTTGGGGTGAGGGAATGAAGTTGACCCTGAGAAAATGGGGAAGAGAGGTGTTGATTTAGTGCTGATTTTTCTGCCTACTACTTGAAACAGTGATCAAATATTTAACAGGCAATAAATTTTGTTTTGCCAAATTGATTTTTTTTCCTAAGATAATAATTAGTAGCAATCTCATTGTCTTTATAAGCACCTCTGCTTTGCCATTCCCATTTTTACTATTTTCTACCCTATTGTTGCTGAAGGATGAGACTGAGCAGGTGGCTCAATATATAATATATATATTATATATTTTATATATATATATAAAATTTATTTTTATCTTCTCCCTTATTAACAGATTATCTCTAAGTTTTTCCCGTTCATTAACAGATTGTGGCAAAGGGATGACAGATTTAATTTTGCTATTTTTCCTCAATTTCACAGTATTTTATTCAATTTAACACCTCTTATTTTTTAATAAATGTGGTTGAAATTAAATATTTACAAAATAAATCAGGTGATTTCAGACATAGAATAACAATTTGCTCCTTTGGAGCTAATGGTGTTTTGCAATGACAGCAAATACGTTATTCTTAACCAATCCAAAAAACTTCATGTAAACTTCACATTTTAACCACTATCTGTATGCCTGCCACTCAGTCAATAACTTTTTTTTCCAAAAGATTTTAGAATTCATCAGAAGAGACTTGTTGAACATTTGGAATTTAGTAAATAATAGGAATGTCCTGTGTTGATTAATATACTGTACACAAAATTAATTTAGCTTTTCTGTTGAGCAACATTGTCCTTTATTAGCAGTGTGCAGTCAGAGCAAAATAAAAACACAATTACTTTTTTAAAGTGTAAGTAAGTGTTGTGAATTATATTAATTTCAGCTCTTTGGTTTCACATTGGAGCAGAAACATGACAAGCGAGTGACTACAGTCAACTGTTTTGGCTTGAATTAATAGATGAGTCTCTCAATAGGTACAAAATGTAAATTTGAGGGGAATTGCTAAAACATGCTAGAGTTTTCTAATCTAGATACTGTCTCCAGGGGAGGAAATATTCTAAATGTCCTTGCATACATCATAGTCTAATGAATATTCAGTATACCTCAGTGGTCTAAAGAGTGAGCAGAGTGCCTCAGTTATGTTGTAAAGAGAAAATCAGTAATTCAGACAGGCTTTCTTCATAAAACTTGATTTTATATAGTTTTTTCACTTAGCCACTGCAGCTAAATTTTAAAATGAATGATTTCTTGGAATTTTTGAATAACTTAAAATCAAATGGGCTTAACGTTTGCTAAATTAATGCTTTGAGAAGTGTTTCATGTTGAGTGAATTTGCCAAAGCTCTCTGATTTTCTAAAGCTGTCGGTAAAGCCTTTTTTGTTGTTTTGACCTCTTGAGAATATTTTCTTGGTATTTCTCCTGTGTCTGTTACTCAGAATATGTAAACAACCATAAGCCCTGTTAGAAGTCTCATCAAAAGAGCTTTTTTGGGGCCTTATGTGCTCCTTACCAGATTGTGCAATGCTGGTACGGTACATGAGCAGGGGCTCAGGTATCATTGCAGCCACTCAGGCTCCATGGCAGGAGCCGGAATCCCCCAGCCACATTCCTTGGACAGCCTCACACACGGACCTGTTTGCCTTCTCCTCTCCTTGCTCTCTTCAGTAACTGTGATTATACCTGGGGAGGCAATCAAACCCCTATTGGAGGAGGAAAGGACTATACATCCCCACCCAAGAGCTTTGGTTCTCAGTGGGAACACTTCAATTGTTTGGGGTTTTCCAGGTTACCCTTCTCTTCCTCCAGTTTCTGTACTTTTTTCCATGAAAAAACAGCATTAAAAAGGAACAAGTCCACAACAATGCCTTCTATTAGGGAACTAGGGAGGTTTTATTTCTTATCCTCTTCTTACTTTACTGCCTAAAAATTTTGCCAAGTCTATTCCCCATGCACTCACATTTTAGGCTCTAGAAAAAAACTTGAGCAATGCCTGCCACAGGGGCAGCCCTTGCTGCACCAAGCTGTTGTTGAGGGCAATGTACTCATGTAGTCTCAAATCCCTGTACCTAATACCTACAGAAATCATAGTACAGTAAACTCTGGTCTCAGAAATTGGTACTTCATTGATGATGGTAAAATTCATTACTGATTTAACAGGACTCTTTTGTCCAAGAGAGAAATTACACAGGCTGGGAGTAAGGCTGGATGAGTCAGTATTGGTGGCCCCATCCACACAGTGCTGGTGGTTGGTTGCTGTGAGATTTTCTGAACATTTCTCTGAGATACTAGGATTGCGTACTCTGCATTGTTGTAGATCACCTTTCAGGTCCATGTTCTTACTATTATTATTTTTGTTAGGTAAAAGTGGAAATGGGTTTCCTACACTTTATTTTAGTGGGTAATGCTTTCACCTGAGATTTAAATTTCAAACAGCCTTTAGTTCAAAAGAACTGGGGTTACTCAGTAAATGCACCATCTGTAACTAGGGAGCTACAACACATTACTTTCCCCTGAGTATAGTTTGGATTCTTATTTGCTGAATTTAAAAGTGCTTCCCTTATAACCCCCTGGCTGACTGCAGCTTTTGAAAGAAACTAGGAAAAAAAAAAAGATGTTTTCTCTATGCCAAACTTTTGCTACAGCTGTGAGGGATATAATCTGTTTAATGATACTAAATGAACTACAATGTTTTAAAAAGAATGGTGAAAATTGTATTGTTCAAGCTTGCACATTCCTATTGCTGAAATATTATCCAACTTTCCAAATGAGAGATCTTGCAGTATGTATCAAATAATAAAAATGTTAATATATATAAAGATAGAACTAGAAATGGGAAATAAACTGAGGTAATGAATACCAGAATTAAAAGAACACAAACTAGGTGGAAACAAAATTAAAACAAAGTGATAAATATGTAATTTTAAAAACCCTCTGAATATAATTGCATTTGATGAACAGTCAGATTGTTACTATAGATACATTCCAATAAGAAATATTTAAATAGTGTTTTCTATATTATATTGATTTATATGTAAAATATGTTACATAAATATTCAGACTATTTTTATTAAGCTAGATTTATCATTTTCAGCTATTGAGGGACAAATTACTATTTCTTCAGTTATTCAGCTGCAGTCAGCTTTAGATAGTAATCAAGAATATCTATTACAATTATGTCACAGTTAACATTAGCAATCAACTGAGTGCAGTTGTAACACATTTCTAAAAGTACTAAACTATAATACAGAAAAGTTAATATAATTTTTTTTGTCTATTCTGATGAAGTAATTAGATCTTGTAAAATAAATTTCATGTAACAAATATTTTCTAAATATTATCAATCATGTATATCCTAGTAACACAGAGTTTTAAAAATTCATTACACCTAGCAGTCCCAAAGGTAAAAATTTTGTTCACTTCTAGAAGCATATGCATTACCTACTTTTCAATAGTTTATTTTAGGAATAATGTTTAACCTACTTATTAAAAACCTGTATAATGACATAGGTAACACATTCCTTCAGAATAATTCTCTTCAAAATTATTAGATTAGGAATGAAGCATAGTAACTGTGATCACATGACTAGCAGATACAGTTCCTAGACAATTAGTTATTTTTTCTAAATCTATTTCAAAGATGTTAATAATGATATAGGTCATATTTGAAAAGCAAATAAAATGTTATAAAGAAATAAAAATATACACAGTAATGGGTTTTGTGATATTTGAAAGCCAAATTGTAAGCAATAAATAAACTTTTATTTGTTTATAAATAAATATATCCAGGGCAAGAGTAACAAACCAGACAGCTTCCTTCCTTAGTCAGAAGCCAAGCTACATGCTTCACTGATGAAAAATTATGTTTAGAATGTATTAGAAAATTGAATGTGCTCTGTGGTATTCTTTATTCTTTGACTGGGCTTCATTGTACAGTGGTAATGAAATTTAATTATGACAATAATTCAATTACTAGTAAACTCTTAGGTGACAGCAGGTCAGCTAGAAGGAATTGGAAATTTCCAATTCAGCAATTACATAGTTAAATCAAGATTAAAAGAGAAACAAAGAGGGACTGCTGGAATAATTGGCAAATCAAAGATGTAAAAATTACTCACAGAATAAATTTATTTCCTAGAATAAATGAGCATATTCTTGTACATATAATACTTTGGCCTAGACATTGTATTTTAAAGTTTTTGTCCAAGATTAATATCTGTCTTATTTTTGCCCTGGGTATTGTTTTACCCCGGATGCTGTTTGGAAACCTGGGAAAAGTGCCTACAGCACATTGAACTAATTACAGAACTGCCCCAGCTGGTGAGAAGAATTTTGTTCTGTTTCATAGCTGAGATTTAATGTAGGATGCTAATGGCTACAGAGAAACTAACTTGATTTATAACCCCCAATTAAATCTCCCTCTGTAGTAATTAATTAAGAGCAATGCAACTGCAAATTATTTTCATTCTAAGTTATATAAATCATATACAGAATAAATAAAACAATAATTATTTTAAAAACTGTACTTGGAATATACCATTGGATTCTTAAGTGTGAATTTAAATTAAGTGAAAGATGTGCCCTTTTTTAGAGAAGGACTGGTGGAATGGCCACCTTTCCTTTTTGTCTAAGCATGTCCTACCTTAAACCAGGACAGCATCATTCAGGTTGCACCATTCTTGCAATGCATTAAAAACACTAATAAACTGTAGATTGGGAAATACAAGAAAAGGAAAATTAGCATGCTTTGAAATTTCAACCATTACAGTAAAACTGATGTCATAGTAGCTCTATGTTTTGTTGTACCTATATATAGTGCAGTTTTGAGGAAACAAGGAACTTGTTTAAGCTGAATTTCATATTGTCCTGAAAATACTTGGTGAATTTACAGGTGTATAGGAGTATATCTATCAATAATTCTGTGTGATATTCAGTTTCTAGATATTAAATTCTGAAGCACACGTGGTTTTGGGCTCATCCATTCTATTACAGTGTTACAGATTATTACAAAAAAAAAAAAAAAGTTTGCAAACATTATTTTAAAATAAGGTTTTCAGTGAAAAGTCCAAATGTGTCCCAGTAAACTTGCACAATTTTGGGAGGTCCCCATATCCTGAATAACAGCAGCTTTTAGCCTGGACTACATTACTATTTTGGGTTTTTGTAATGAATACAGATTATTATTGAGGATTAGGACAAAGACATTCTCTTAAATTCAGACTATTGTCTCCCTTTATACATATACACAAAAGGAAAGTATTCAGTGATGAATTCTACATTTGACTTAAATACCTGCACTTTTAATATAATTTCTTCTCTATCACTTCAGCTCAGACTATCTCTCTGGTATCTGGAAAACAGGTTAATTTAATCATTTATGTTAAACCCTTGTCCTAAAAGAATGAAACTGTTCGTGATAAAATGAAGTGATAGGCAAGTTTCATGATGCATTGACAACTTCTCCCCCGTAGTTTATTATGTATTTTTCTTTTTTTTCTTCAAAATGCAGAAAATATCTTTGTAATGAAATATTTCTTTGTCACCTAATTATCCTTGCAAGTTTATTTGTTTTTCTTTTTTTATTTTAGTTTTGTATGACATCACATAAAATATGGTTTTACTCCAATTAATAAAACTATGAAATCATTTAGAAAAAGCTATAGCTAGTTAGAACAATATACTTGATCAAAAATTAAGTCAGTTACATGAGACTGGATTAAATACAACACACATTTATCAAATATAGATCATGTCCAGTTTAACTACTTACATTCTTAGACAGGATAATTGATTTTTTTTTCACAGTAGTAAAATCTTCTTGATCTAATCTTCCTAGACATCAATAAAGACCTTGATACACTGCCACATTACTCAGAAAGCTGGGGAAAGTAGAGAGTTGCAAAACAAAAAAAGAGATTGCTCAAAGGGAAATATACAGTTGAAAATGATGAAAGGGGACTGCCGCTTCCCTGGCTAGCCGATGACAAGAGGGCGGGGGGCGGCAGGTTCCCCCTGGAGCTCCGTTGAATCCCCATTGTCAATTGTTTCGGTGCAATATAAAACACAGGCAGCGCACACAGGAAACTTTATTTGATGGTAAACTTCCCCTTTTCCTCTCCTGGAACCCCGATCAAGAAGCAAACAAAGACTTATATGTGGGGGGAGGTCAGGGGTAGGCACAACTTTCAACAGATCAGGAGATTTGGGAGTAAAAATCCTAGGCGGAGATAATGGCAGTGAACCAATAACATTCCAAGGGAGGAAAAGCGGTTTCAATAAATGGCTAAAGTTTGGAGAAATAGAAACTAGAAAATAGCTGACAAAATAACTGAGAAAAGGCGGAAACAAAAGGAAAACAGCACCAAGGAAAACCACCAAATCACAAATCAAACCATAAACCTACTAATAAAACAAAAAACACGATACAACAGAGGACCACAAGTTTATTTGTTCAGGAAGAGGTTCGTCGGCAGCCTTATTTAATATTTAATATTTTCACCAATGATTTTTAGTACAATAATGGTTTAAAAGTTAATAAAATTGCTGACAGACAATAACGAAGCAGTAATACTTTGGATGATTGGATTATTAGATTATGTTGAGAAACTTATTTATTATCCAGAAATGTAGGTCACACACTCTGACATTAAAAAAAAGTGTTTCTGATACAATATGGAGCCTCTTCATTTAGGAAAGAGAAGAATTGAAGAATGCAGCTATGTGTGTAAATCATCCAAGGGATGCCTCTAGGTTTCAAGGTACAACAAGGCTGGGAAAACAGCAAAGATGTCCTCAGAATGTATTCTATATAAAGATTTACAATCATTTAGTACTCAGAGAACTTGATTTTTTTTATTAGCTTAATGACTAGCTTAATTGTGTATATCACACAATTGCTGTTCAATTTATTGGTGCACTTTACATAATTTTTTTCTTACAACAACCAATTTTTTTTTCAGATGACCTTTAAAGAAACCCTCTTTCCCTTTTGAGGCTTTTTCTGCCTCCTATGTTTAAAAAGTCTCTCATTTAGCATAACTACAGTTCTCGTGAAAGTTCAATTTTTTCTGTTATTAAATGAATAGTAATTATATAGAAATACAGAAAATACTTCATTATCATTGTTAATTGGAGCATCATACCAAATGAACTGTTCAGAACCACCATCTACTTTTATTCTTCTAGTCTTTGAGCTCTGACTCCTTTTCCTCTATATCTCTTCCTAGTCTTCACTTCTTAATATAGTGAGTATTTTGATTTTCGTCATTATGGACAGTAACAAAATCTTAACATTTTGTAGACAATTGTTAGATGAGACAAAGCATTTCATATTCTAAATATAGATAAATGTTGTATATCTGAACACATTTGTATGTATAGATAAATTATATTTCTCTGCCTCTAAAATCTTCCCTTGCGACATTAGAAGATTCTTCTTTACTCAAGGTCTTGCAATCTGTGTCTTCTCCTATCTTCTTTATGGTGTGAAAATCTTTAGAATTCAGTTAATACATCATGTTTGACCCATTAAAACTTACCATGTAGAGTAATTGCTTCTGCAGCAAAATTCCAATATTTCTTCCTCAGGCATACCTTTAAATTTTCTTCTTAGTCTGCATCTTCCCAGGTTATTTTACCCTGTAATGCGACTAACATTACCCAGAGCTAAAAAAAGAGTGATTCTTAATCTGTGCTGAAAAGTGTTAATTTTGATATTATTTACTTTTCACTGTTCATATTCATAGATGAGTATGTAAGACGTGATTGTAATATATATTTACCATATATTAATTTTAATATAATATAATATAATATAATATAATATAATATAATATAATATAATATAATATAATATAATATAATATAATATAATATAAATATATTATAATATATAATATATAATATATAATATATAATGTATATTATATATTATATATTATATATTATATTATATATATTATGTAATTTATATTTACAGGCGACAATAAAATCTGTCCTCTATTTTTTGTACATGAAATTATAGGAGGTGTCATTTCACACTGCTTATTTGTTCATTTTGTCACAGCTTAGACCTAAAATGTAGTTTAATACGGAGCCTGAATCTTATTTGCTTTTGAGTTCTTTGAATTGCCATTAATGTCTCAGAGATTAAGCTCTCTGCAAAATCCAGTTTGGCTGCATTATTTTATTTTTAATGATTTCTCAGAGTTTTTGTAAATTATTGTTTCAATAGAAAACAGAACTGTATTGTTTAATTTATCATTTCTCATTAGATGAATAATTTTTATTATACTGGAATTGATATGGTAGATAATAACTTGTCCTTTATGAGTTAAGTGCAAACTATCTGATCTATGCTTTTGTCATACTTCAACTTAATTGCTAGGCTAAAGGTTTCTGCTAGCTGGCAGGTTTAATAGTGAATGTCCTGCCAGCTCTCATTTTTCACCAGACTGCCTGTATTTTTCAGCTCTGCAAAATGAAAGGGTTGTTTTTTAAAATTAGATTATGCTAAAAAAAAAAGGAGAGAGAACTTCCTATTGTCTGTTGCTGACTTCCTTCCTAATCCTTCTAAACAAAATAATTTCCTTGTAAATTATTTATGTAACAAACTGCATTTGGATGATTAGAAATTGCACTGCAGGAGTTAAACACTAGAAGAACAAAATACTGATTTGGCTTAAGAGAAAGTTTTCACTTTCTTTTTACACCCAGTTCTCTTCTCATAAGTGATAGCTACAGAGGTAACTAAAACTTTTTTCTGTGAAATGTAACCCCCACCCAAACATAACAATTCTGTGATACTGCCAAAGGAGAATAGTACCTGCCTAAGGTAAGACCAAGTCTCAATGCATCATATAGTTGCTTTAAAGACTGGTTAATATAACTGAGACATAAAAATCATGCTTATATACACTGCTATTTCATTTTCATAACTGTTCTTGTGTCATGGTGAGTTTTTGTTGACTGGCTCAGGTTGCATTTCCTCTGTATTGATGGCAAATGTTACACGTTTCTCAGCAATGGAAATTACTGCCAGCAGAAATCACAGTTGTATTTGCCACGTATTCTTTATTCTTTCATGTCAAAATGAGACTCTTTTCCTCATGACCACTTTTATATCACTTTTCATGAAAAGAATACTTACATTTGTTCTAATGTTCTTTTAAAATAATTGGTCTGGAATTGCAGCTTATGAACCAATCTTCAAATTCCAGTAAGTGTATGAGATGAATAGGTCTTTTTGAGGCCAAACCCATTTATCACATCACTGGTTTAATACAAAATCCTTTAGTCTTCTGGCTGATCACTTAGTCTGCAAGAGGAAGTGCTGATAAAAGCAGCTTCTGGTATCAGAAGGAGAAGCTGAAACGTGGTCATGAAGCAAAGACATTTATATCACTATGCATGTCAGATATGGGAGGGGAGGGAGGGAGGGTGGGGGAAGGTGCCATAATGTGTTTCTATAAATAGTGTGGAAAGTGGAATAATAGACACTAGACTCCAGTGCCCCGCTGACAGAAATTATATGGGAAGCTGGGACAGACGGTAACTTTTATATAAGATAGATTAACCAAGGGAGATAAGAATGAATTTTCATAAACTTAGTGTTTCTCTCAAGACATGAAGGAGAACTGGAAAATAACAAGTCTGCAGAAAGGAGAAATAGAAGTCAGGAAGAGGTAATGAATGAAAGAGAATGTCACTTTTACTTTGAAAAACAGAAAATAATGTAGTATTTAAATATTCAAGGCAGAGAAAAAAATTTTAAAAATATGTTCTCTGAGTCTTAAACTGAATAAACTTCACCCAGATTACATAAATAATACTATATGATGCCAATTTTTTTGTTTTATGTACTTAGATGGCAAAGTAAATCAGCCTCACCTCTGTGCCTCATGAGATCATTGAACTGCTGCTTCTCAAAGACATGTCTAAACATGGGAAGCAGGGAGGTTGTCTGTAACAAAGGGGACAAAGTAACAGGATGAAGACTCCATGTCTTTTTATATTGCATAATTCTATGGACTAATGTCAAGAAGCCCATATACCAAAGTTTTGACAATTTGAAACTATGGGGTTTTTTCATTCCATGAAATCTTGTTGAATAAAAAAGGTGTGATTACATCCCCTGCTGGATGTATATGAAATTTGTCCTAACTATTTCCATATGGGTACTAAGGAGAAAAGGCTAGACTAGAGTAATTTTCTATTATATTCTCTTTGAAGGAAGTTTTTTCCTTTAATTTCTAAGATATCCTATACATACTGCACTTACAGAAAGGACCTAACCCAAATTTTCAATACGATACTTATAAAATAAATAGCGTATGCTAGGATTGGGCTTGCAGAGTAAGTTCTAATTTTGAATAAATAAAACCACAGGAATTAGGACTTTATAAAACATGCCCCAAAAGCTATTTCTTGAACCAACATTTACATCATGTTAATGTATTTTAACAACTTGTAAAATTATTATTTTGAAAAGAGTCCTCAAACCAAGAAAGGCATCAGCTAAAATCTGATGAAAAACTGAAATACATTTGAATGACAAATAAAATAACATACTCAGTAATTTCAACTGAATGTAGAACCTTTATATTACTCCAGTAAAGAGAGAGACATTTATCCAGGTGATGGGTTTAAAACCATATCTTGCATTTCCTGAGCCTCCTGCATAGTTGGGCTATATAGCCACATATTCAAAGAGCTTTTAGAGACTCAAGACAAAGCAAACGCATGGAAATACAATTCTCTATTATTAATGATGCTTTTGTTATAATTAATGATAAACATTCATAAATAACATAGGATAGAGGTACACACCGTTGTTTGGTGAGATGTCCATTACTGTGTTTAGACATGGCAGTATTGTATTGCTGATTGTGAATTGTTTAATCTCAAATGATAGTACTGCCAGTTCTCCTAAATAGACACACAGATGCAATATTCAATATAGAGTATCTCTCTTTGTATTTTGATCTTCATGGATTCCAAACCTCTGAACAGAAATTGCTCTGAAATATGACAAAAATCAATAAATCCAAAAGCAAGCTTTAAAACCTAAATATCTTAGTCTAAATTTTAATTCTGTCATTAAATTGGCAGAATAGTCATGACTTATAAAATGTTGATGAATATTGTGGTTTCATGCCTTTATTTTTTTATTCAGTAAGTCATGTTTTTATACCTGCATTCCCATACAAAGCTGGTAGTTTACTTAAAAAGGAGTTATGGCCTAGTGTAATCACAAGGTTTTAAGACCTCAATCCCTGAAAAGCAGTGACTTAAAAAAGTCTTGTAATTTGTGTGATATGGATACATTACAACTCCGAAGCTCCTTCTCTAGTTTGTCTGAATTTGAAAACCATTATCTACATTGACTTCCTGAACAGGCATTAATGCCTCCTATTAATTATCCCTATGATAAAGCAAATAAATGCTACATGTATAGTTCTTATTGTACTCTGCTTAATGATTTATCTTCCTAGATCTTTGCCTACCCTGCAAGAATTGGAAGAACAGCCACTTCTTTTTAGAGAAAAAATGCTCCTGTTCTCATTAAGTAAATAGACCAAAAAAGAACAAAATATTCATGACAGAAAAAATAGCATGAAACATTAATGAAGAAGTGAGGGATAAATTCTTGTACAGTTGGAAGAGAAGTCCCTTCAAATTAAGAACAAAGAGGAGAAAATGTTTTTTAGAATGCATTTAAATTCCATGTGATTTAGAAGCTTTGGTTCCCCCAGTCTATTAATTTCCTTACAGTGCTGCTATTGTAATTACTTGTTTTTCATCAATAAAAGTATCATGTTTTACACAAGTAAGTTTCATCTATTATGTTTATTTCCAGAGAAAAACACTAAACTATTCTGCTTCCAGTATTAATAATATTACCTAATTTATTTTAGTAGCACTTTCATTGATTGACATCTATGTAAATAAAATTACCATCTCACCCAAATCAAGAAAACTATTGTCTTTTATTCCCAAATGTCTGCAGAGGACTGCCATCTCAAAATTGTAGGCAATTTCTCTTTTCATAAGTTAATGCTGGCTCATTTTCATGGTAACATCCTACTCGACACTGACCAGTCCTGCATTTGTACTTAATTCTCTTGGCATTTTCAGTAAATGCTTGAGACGTGACAAATGGGTGCCAAGATAAAAAGGTCTTAGCTCATAGTTTCATTGACACAAAACTGCTACTCTGGTATTTAAGTATGTGAAAGACTGTTTTGCCACAAATTATTTAATTATATGTCTCTTGCCTGGACTAAATTCTTTTTTACAATTCAATAATGCAAAGTAACTCCCTAATTCCAGTCTTCTTTTCTTCCCCCAATACTGTTTTAAGTAACCTCAATGTATTCTGCCATTTTAGAAGCTGCTAAGTTATTTTTTATATAAATTCTCTACAAATCTGTGTCATTTATCTGAGTGGTGCTACACACCTCAGAAATATGTTAGTATTGTTAAAATCAGGACTGAGTTTTTTACCTAATTGCTTTTTGCTCACAGAAACTGCTGTAACACTCTCTCCAGACTGAAGCTGTTATAAGATATCAGTGTCAAAAATGTAATGAGCTCAGCTAACATTCTACCTTAAAATGTCACAGTAATTTACAGACATATATGCCTGTTTAAGAGGCTCCTTTCTCAATCCCATCATGGGCTTAATGACATAAGGACAATGGACAATCTTCCAAAATGTATAAAATGTCATTTATTACAACATTCTCTTCATTCTCTTAAATCTCTAAAAGGACAATCAAATCAATATTACCTAGCATATAAAGCTCTGACATCCATACCTCACCTATATCTGAAGTAATCACAATTAACTTTTTATATTGTTTCAAAGACAGATTTTTAGAAACGTCTGATTCATTTAAATGTACACCCTGGAGGGCAAAGGGGTTAATTTGCTCTATAGGGGTCTCTGTCTTCCCATTACCTATAAAGTAATCTGACAGGCTCATTCTCTCTCTCTACAAAGTGAGACCAATGAGTCATTTGTTTACATGATACTCATCCATCAAAACTCCTGTCAAGACAAAAATGTTGTTACTTGGCTTCAGTCAAACAAGTTAGGCAAGAGACCTAGTAATTAATAGTCCTGCCATGGCTTACATCTTTCTTTCTAAAAAAAATAAAGCCTTTGAAATTACTTGGTGTGAACAGGAGTTGTCATGCTACATTCCTTTTTCCTGCTCACTCATTTGTTACGGTATGCTTAAAAGGATGCATTAAAGGCTACAAACAAATTGGGCTCACTTGTAAGTTATGGACAATTATCAGAGGAACTGAACAGGAAGATGCTGAACAAAAAGGGGTGAGAATCTCACTTTGAATTTCTTATGTGGTTCTGTTGCAAAAGGTCTTTTAAGACCCTTGTGAGCTGTAATTCAGTGACGTGACATCAAGGCTGTCAGTCCCACAAGTCACTGACCCACCATAACAGCTGTTTGACAGCCTGCTGTCAAGAATCTGACTGTGGGAAGTTACTGGTAAATAATCTATAAGACATTTGGAAAAAATTTCAGCCCCACACCCTTTCATTATATTACTGGATAAACTCTTATTTCTTTGGTGTCAATAAAGAATGAGACTTGCCGGCTCAGGCTTCCAGTTTGCTGAACTGATGTAAAACAACAGCTACCTACTACTGACCACTTGATTGGTTTGTTTGTTGGCTTTTTGTGCTCTCTTCAAATCAGAAAGAAAGATGAAAGTCCATATTATGATCAGAGTAAAGACATATTAGCTATATTAGCATAATATATGCTAATATAGCATAAGCATGTTACCATTAGAGCAGTGGCTGTAACAGGATTGACACGATCTTATAACTATGTTGTTGAAACAGTCCAAAAAATATTTGTCAATTACAAATCGAGACAGGTGGTGAGAAAAGATAACTAATGTTGGTTAAAAAAACAGAGGCAGAAAGATATCCCTGAATGAAAATCAGCTATTTAAATATATTGCTTTCTACTTACCTTGAGGAAAAGAAAAAAAAGTAGATTACATCCTATCATCTGCACCACTGTGTGCTCCCCATGTGCAGTTTGCTTTATTAGTATTGAGGGTGTTTAGGCAATGGCTAATTAGCAGAAACTATTTCATGTAGGTAGTCCACTTTGGTTTTGGATAAACACAAGCTGCACCTCATAATAATACCTGAACAACATTACTATCCTAAATTAATTAACTTTCAACTAGCCATGATCTGTATGAGTGTGAGAGTCAGCGGCAGATTATTTTTTCTCTATTTTTCAGTATAGACACAGGCACTGAAATCAGCCTGTCTCAGTATACTGTGCAACCAGTGCAAAAAGGTCTTGTATCAGAAGTCTGTAGAATTGCTGTTTTACCTGACTCTACTTAACACTAGTTGCATAATGCTTCCAATGGCCTGCAGCAATCTAAATGTCTGAAGCACAAATGAGTCAAACCACAAGCCAGTGTTCTCCACAGAACAGATGACCCAAAAATGAGGCCTGAAGTTTTCCAAAGCAGAAAGTTTATGATCTAACATGGTCCTTGGGAGTGAGCTGTGCTTCGCAGAAGAGAAGAAAGAAAAACTGTCCAGGAGTATTTGTAGATATGAAAATTCCATCTTGATCCCAAATGTGATTTTACAACTAAGTTGACCCTCAGGACACAGTGACTAAATGCTTCAAAGATCCTTTGCAGCAGGCTGAAGTTCAGAACTATAACCATCAGTGACCTCTGCTAAATATCCATGTAAGCTACGGCATTAACCTGTAGTGTGTTGATTCATTAACCTGCTACCAGGAAAAAGGTACTTCTTTGCCTTAATATAATGTTTTTCTCATTAACATGTGTTTTCACTCATGGTGCAACTAATATTTGCTGTTATAAATTGTAACTGTGAGGCTGCGGTCTGAGAGGTGACAATAGTTGTAGCCCATTTTTAAAACACCCTTGTCATTTGTCAGAGGTTAACACACTGGATTTTCCAACGTAAGCCAAGGATGTCCTTCTAATTTTTTTTTTTCTATCTTTCTGATCATTCAGACTTGTTAAGAAACTTTATTCTAGCAGCAATAATTGTAGGTATTTTAGCTAAACCTTTGAAAACCAATGACTTAGAAAAAGAGTTTATTGTACTTATAATGAAGTCTTCAAGGGAAAAATTGTGAGCACCTATGTTTAAAGTTACCATTACTTCACAGAACAATTTAATCATAGTGGTAACTGTGCTTTAAGGAAAATGTTTTTAATCCTCTAAGGAGATTGGTTAAGGAGAGGAAAAAAGTAGGAAACCAGTCAACTGTATTCCTCAGAGAAAAGCTAAACCCTTCAACTGGATGATAAAGGCATAAAAAAGACTGTAGGTCTGTTCGAAGCAGCAGGTGGGAATAGATGAGGTTACAAAACACATGTTTTTGCAAAGAAACTGGTTTTTTTAATACACTGAGTGGAAATAATCTATGGGCATCTCATTGTAAATACACACATTTCTTCAGCATCTTCTGGTCATTTATAATCAGTGAAAGAGATTCAGGCACTCATTCTGTACAGCTGCACAGAAAGTAGGAAAAGAAAATCCAGCTCAGATAACTCACATCGTGAGTGTGAAATATGACCTCATTGTAGACACTCCAAAAGCTTCAACTTCAAGTGTTAAACTTGCTGGAAAATAAATTTTAAAACCCCATGATTTCATAGTCAAATTATATGAAAACAATTTTTTTTCTATTTGAAAAAGTTCAAAGAAAGCTTGTTGATTTCAAACAATTATTTTCTGTGTTTTGCTCCATAACATTGAGTTTTCATGGTCTTTTGCTTTTCATTAGAGAATGAATCTGTAACTAGCAGCTGATTTAGAGCTGGTTTTTAAGCCTAAAATTTGATTTTACATGGAGACTTTTGGTTTTTTTCTGTGTGTTGTGAGTCAACCCTGCTTATAACCTGGTATAAACTCAATTAAATCCTGAAACACAGACACTGTGCTGCTTCTGAAGCATTTTAAATCGGTTCAGATGCATTAGGAGAAAAATAAAGTAAGAGAATTCATAGTGAGTAAGTAATGACTATGCTTTGGTGTACGCCAGTTTTCATGCTGGCCTGCATACATTATAATTTAAGTACTTTCATAATGGAAATCTGAAAGTTCATTAACTTTGCTTTTCGAAATTCAGAGTATAGAGACCTTTAAAGTTAGACCTGCCAATGAAGACAGAATATCAAGGAAGAATTAATTTCTTTTGAACCAAGGACCCCAAACCTTTCAAATTTAGACACCCAAATAATATGGTGGGAGTCTGAGCTATATCTCCTATAGTAAAATACTGTAAACACCAGTAAATGAAATCATATTAACTTAGTCCAGATTGTTTTAAAAATCATTTATTAGTGAAACAGAAGCTATGAGGTGTTCTTATATTTCTACGAAAAAAAAAAAAGACAGTAGAGAGAGGGAAAATCAGAATATATTGCAATTTCAACTAGGCAATATAAAATTGTTGTCAAAGAAACAATATCAGCTAGCTTTTGTAGCAACATTATAGAAGACATCTTAAATAAAAGCAGAAGTAAAATTTCTTTGCAAACAGAATCCTTACAGTAGTATAAAATACAGAGTGCAAGAGTAAACAGAAGGATTTGAATTAAAAAAAAACCTCCAGTCCTTCACACTTCAACTATTTTTGTCATAAAAGTACTTAAAAGTGTCTGCTTTGCTGTACAAGTTCTAGGTAAGTAAAACCACAAAATTTTAAAAAAACTAAGATTATGGGGGTTTTTCTGATAAATTTTCTTTCTAGAAATGATTTATAAATAATACTTTATTTTCCACCACCCACACCACGGCATCCTAAAACAAGGTCAGCTTTTCTCCTCTCTTCCAAAACCACAAACGTTTACAGTCTCCTTTATTGACTCACTTCCAAGCTCATAATCTTTGTTTGCCACTAAAACAAGACAACTGTGTTTTTCTGAAAGACTCACACTGTGAACAGGTGTTGATCCTGCTGGGGAAAGAATTAAATATAATTTATGACAGCCAGGCATATGAGCTGTTTTTACCTTATCCTATTGAAAGAAGGCAATAGAAACTTTTCTGACAGAGAAACCAGACAACTGGTTTGATAGCCCACAAGGAGGAATTCTTTGGATCAATCAAATATCAGAACATGATTTCCCTGGATTCAATGTTGTAAAAGAGTTTGTTACCCAGGTTGATATCTGCTAAAGTATTCTATGTAAAGAATCTCTTTTTGGGAGACAATTCATGGAATTGGGAACAATTCTTGGGAAATAGTAGGTGTACTCTGGGTATGGAGAGGGGAATATAGATATAGAATTTAGTTGTGCATTACTACACAGAAGTGGACTTAAGGCAACTTCAAGTTGAGATGGCTGTAACAATCTTTGCCTTCTGATTCATTTTCTTTGATTGAAGGACTCACACTTTGTTCAGCGTCCAACCTTGTACATAGACTTATTCTTAGCAGAGGGGTCTCAGGTTTGTTACATTCTACAACTGACATAGCATCACTTATTATTGTCTTGGTTTCTGCATTGTGTAGAGCTTAGATGAAAGTAAGTGGACTGCTCTTTGAAATGTTTAATAGAGAATTTAATACACAGTGATCCTATTCTGATGTCAGCTCAATTTTTCTAAGTTGCATTCCAATAATTTTGATGAATGTTTGAACCTTTTCATTGAGTCAATCATAGCTGTAGTAGTCAGACTATTGTGCACTATATATAAATATTTGATTATGTAAAAGAACATTACCAAATTAAGGATGTAGCACATACATATATTTTCAGATTTTAACTATAGCATTTTCCAAAGCTATGACATAGAAACTCTTGTAACAAACTTTTAGAAGTCTAGTCTCATGGAGTCTGCTTCTGCATTACTCCGTATGTTCCTCAGATTGCACTAAAATATCTCATAATCTTGGTTTACAACGGACAATATAAACCTTGTCAACTTGTTTATGGTAGAAGTGCACTGTCGGAGGAATAAGATGACAGCAAAAAATTTACACAGAAAGCTGATAAATTTGACCTTTGTCTCAGTAATATTCTTGAGGTGAATATATAGTAAGGTCCCTTGAATAGCATTATGTTTTAAATTGATACAATAAAGCAGTTACAATGAGAAAACAATTTCCACATTTCTTGACTGTTGTGATTTTAAAATCTCAGTCTTGTGTTTGAATAAAGTAGACTTCTGCTGTGTCCTTGAAATATGAATTTCCTAATGAAATCATGAAAAAGGATATACCAGTATGGTAGTTTTGCTCCCGCTGAGAAAAATAATTTTTACCTCAGCTAAACAAAATTGTTTTGGGTTTTTTTGTCATGTAAAAATGCTTATTACAGTATGTTAATATTTAAGAGTTCTTTTAGCATAATTATAAATTATCTTATAGTCAGTTTAATTTATCCAATAATTACAAGCCTGCTTCCCAATAAAAATTGCTCTAAATAATTGTTTTTAAAATGTGGGAACTATCAAATGGAACATAAAATATATAGCAAAATATATCAATGATTCTTTGGATAAAATATGACTACATGATTAATGTATCAAAAGTGCATAGCATAGACCTTAAAGTAAATGTTGTATCTGCTATACGTAAATGAACTAGGGAAATATAATTATATTTTCATTTCTTTATTTTCAGAATTTAAAGGACTTAAATCCAAACGTATGTCAACATACAGACACACACACACACACACACAAACATATATATGACTTTGCCTGAACACAATTAAATGAAATTTTTTCATTCATATTTCCCTTTATTATCTTAGGACAAGTAAATGTATAACCAAACCTTTCTTTTGCTGGTTCTAAAAGTTACACAGTTGTTATCCAGAGAGGTTTATAGGGGAGTTCCTCTCTAGCAAGACATTTCATTGCTAAAAGCTTCACTTAGTCTTCTACATCTCTTCCAGTAATTTCCGTTTGTTTGCTCATTTTTAGCCTTATGTCTTTCAGTCTTCACTTACAGCCAAAGTACTGCTACTTTTGAAGAATCATATGTGAACTTAGGTGAAGTTTCTCTTAACACAAATGTTGGCATTTTCAGTTTAAAATTATTTGGCCAAATGAGGAACAATTTCAGTTTCAGCATACCAGTTAAAAAGTCAGTGCTTGTATATGTCAGTGCTTGTATAAGTTTATGTGTCTGTGAGTGTAGGTATACTTATACATGGGATCAGGAAATGGGATGTAAATAACCTTGCTCAATTGAAAAAGCTCTGGAAAACCTCATATCGTCCTCCTCTTCAGGGATTCTTAGAACTTTTATCTTTAGTGTAATGAATTTAAGATTATTAAAATGTGCCATTCCATTATTGCTACTTTAAAGTTTGTTTACTTTATGCTAAAAAGTTTGTTTACTTTCACTGTATGCTTAGGACACTCTTCAGCACATAAGCTCTGAAAGGCAATGAAGAGTATTGAGCAGGTGAATTCATGGAATTCACTGGTTTAGTTACAAAACAAATCTATCATTTATCTGTTTATTTTAAAGTAAATTAAAAAGAGAAAAAATATAGGAGATATGTATATATGTAGTCTTGCCACAGAAATATATACGCTTCTTTCAATGGAGTAATTTTTAAAGTTGAAATAATGCTATAGCTGCTGTATCTCTTATGAAATTTTTAGGTTTCTTGTGATTTTAGTATTTCAGGAAATTGAGATGATTCTTATATAGACATATATAGATGACATATGGATACTCTCACACAGTTCATCAGATGTATATACAACTGTCATAAATAACATCTGTAGACCGTAAAGCTATTAAGGTCTTTGAAGAGAGCAACATTTTCATGTCACCAATATAACTACAGGGACTAGAGAAAATTAGTTATTTGGTCCCATCTCCCCTTAAACCAAGTAACCTGGTATATAGGATTTATATAGCATTTTCTTTTCTCTTTTCTTTTATAGAACATATGGAGAGAATTCTTACCATTTGGTACTATGACTCTACCACTCAAAAGTAGCCAGAAAAGGTGAGACAGCTCAATTTCTGTTGAAATACTTTGACTGGCAAGATAAGATATCTGACTGCTGCTAATAGTAGTGTATAAAACACTCTTGCTTAAACCTATCTACTACAGTCCTCTCAGTGATAATGGGGTTCTGTAGATGGGTCTCCTGAGAATTTTACCTATCTGAATTCACAATAGGTAATAAAATTAATTTCTAAAGTCTTTAATAATAAGAATACCCACTGAGAATTTTTAATAAGTAGACCCACTTTATGTTCTGGTGTATTTTAATTCATATTAGGTTTTTTTTTTTAAATTTAAAACAAGAAATCAGCAGTGCTAGTAAAGGAATGTCTATCTTATATTCAAGTATATTTTTCCATGTCTCCTAACACTCTTGTGAAAAAAAAAAACAGTACTAGAAGAGATCAGAACAAAATTTCTCTCAAAATTCAGCTAGTTATTAGGTAGCAGATTATAGTGATATACACTACATGGTCCCAAATCCTGAATTCACTACTATAGAGGAATACTATAGGGTCTTTACCAGAAGGACATTTTAGAAAATAGCAGAACTCAGTAAAGAGTTAGAGATGTTTACAGTTGCAAGGCTTGCTGAAAATAATGCCTCTTTCTGTAAAAGCATTCCCTTGGGAACTTTCATCAGCTGTTTAACCATAAAATTAACATCTCATAACCTCATTTGGAAGTATTATAGCATAGACACTTTACTGCCATCTCCCATTTCCAGATGGAGTATGAACAGTTATTACTGAAAGGCATATACTGATGTCCTGAAACACATTTAATGAAAGTCCAAACAGAGTAGATGGTTAATGTTGTTGACTATATGGCACTAGATGCAAAATATGCATTAGCTTAATTATGTATACTATACTTTAATAGATTCAATTTGATGTTATCTATATTCTACTTTATGTGGAAAATCAAATGAGAATGGATAGTGTTGAACTCCATAATGCATGACACTTCATTTTCACTAACAAACATAGTGCAGTTTCAGTAATCTTTAAGGATTTTGAGATTATTTATAAAAGAAACACAAAAGATGCTATCCACAATGGGTATGCATAGGCAGAACATGAGGCTGTTCTGGAGGAACTCAGAAAATCAGGAAGGCAGAGAAAAGTTGATGAATATCTTGGGGGATATCTCTGAAGTACTAGAAAAATAATTAGTACTTTCTCAGTACTGTTGAGAAACAGAAAGAAAAGCAAAGAGGTTTGTCAGGGATATCACATAATGTTTCATTTTACAAACCAGCATCTTCACTGCTTATGTCAGCAATAACCTGAGCTGATAAACATGGAAGTAATCTCTAGATCAAGAACATATAGAAACCTATACTTTTCGCATTGGACAGTAGGAAAATTAAAAACAACTATTTTATTTTATCTTTAGGACTAGAACAAGGGGCAGTGAATGAAATTGAGGATGGCATGCTCAAGGAAATGTAGATAGCAATTTTTTGCTCATTCTTTTTTTTATGCTGTCATGTCTGTCTCATAAATTAAACAGTGGTACATATGTGTTTCTCATCCCCTCTACACTAAATATGCACATAATTCCTCACTAATCTCAGGAAAATAATCTGAAACAATCATACTCGTGTCATAGACACTGCATTTACATTGCCTTTTTTTTTTCCCAAAGAACCTTAATGTCACTAATAATCTGCTTTATGCAGATAAATAGAAATGGGGAAAATTATCCCACAGAGCCTTTGGAGCAAAGAAATTTGAAAATCTGGGCATAATTCGCATTGTCACCCATTGTACCTTTCAGCACTGAAACAGAAAATGTCTTTTAAAAACACAGAAAAATTAAAAGTAGAATTAAGTTACAGATATAAACCCCCAGATTCCTTCACATGAATTCAGAAATTTAAATTATTTACCAATTAGATAATGACTGATGAAGATTCACATTGAACTCAATGGAAAGAGATAACCATTCCCAACGCCATGTTATAATGGTGTATGTGTCCCTACTTTGACTTTATTAATAGCTGAAGGAAAGTTGAGAAGTATAGTTAAGTTTTCAAAACTAATTTGAATGAACCAAGACTTCAGCCTTTTTTTATAGAAACTGGACTATTCTCTTTCAGTAAGTATGATTACTAACACATTTTTCCAGTTCAATGGTATGAAGCAGAGCACAGTATGGCTTTTTAAATTTTTTTTCATCATTGATGACTGTTACACCAGACTTCTGAATTTCCTAGATACCCATATATCAAGCTTCACAGATAAGGGAAACATTATTCCCATGTGTAATTTAATTACCAATGTGCAGAATTTTTGCCATTAGCACAGGCAATTATGTAAAAATGTTTCTGTCCGTCATCTTGAATGTTATCCTAAGAATATGGAACCAAGGCAGCTACAAATTATGAGTAAATCTGATCATGGAATAGAATGTCACTTAATTCACTTTTTTAACTACTTGGAACATTACTTACTATTTTACTTTTCTTAATTTTTTTAGATGAATGTTGTGTGAAAAAAAAGGTACTATGTGGAGCTAAGCTTATATGTGAGCCTTGTAAGGTTGTAAGCAACAGTAAAAAAAAATCATCATCTCAAGCTGTAAGAGAAGACAAGTTCAATAGACTAAACAGACCCCAAAGTACTCCATATGTTTTTATAGAAATCAGATAGAGAAGTCTTACTTGAAAGTTTTGACAAATTTGTAATCGTTTAACATGTTCAATCCAAAATATAGAGCAAGTACAATTATAGATTATACCCACATTTGAATAGTGGTATTTAAATAGTGGTAAAAATAAATGTTTGTATTTCCTTCTATGTTGCTATTTGACTTCTAAATTGGCCCTTTGTTTAAAAACAATCCAGAGGAAAAAAAGATATTTAAATATATTTTAGGTTTTGGGTTTTTTTTTCCATTAAGGGATTTTTTTCCTGAGATTTTCTGAAAATAATAGTTTCACTGTACCAAGGGTACCAAGGGACTATGTTATCAGCATGGCAAAATAACACACATGCTCAGAACTTATGGACTTTAGTCCTTTCTTTTTTAATCTTTTTTTTTCTCTTGTTTTCTAGTGGCTTTGCATCAATGGCAGACTTTTCTAGCATTTCAAATCTTCAAGTGTAGAATCTTGGTGGAAGTACATGCTATGCCAGTTTAAGTCTTCTTTTGTGCCCTGATTTTGTCAGAAATACATTTCAGCTTATTTCAGCTATGCTTTTAGAAGTATAATATCTTACAATAGAAAGTGGAAAATTTTATAAAGGATGGGTATTTCTGGATGTCATTCCTAATATGCCTCCCTCTGAGTCTGACACAGGTCACTTTTCAACAGAAGTCAAGTATGTCGGCTTTTAAAAGAAAATGCACAGAGGAGCTAATCTTAACAAAATAGTTACATTCTAAGGTTCAGTGAATACCAACTGGAGTCTTATATAGTTGCTTTATCAGAATACAGTAGGCATATAAAAATAAGATGTAAATTAAATGTAGGTAAAATTTGCACACTTTGTGATATATTGTAATGGTCCTTCCACTTGAGCTGGATTCTGAGGAAAACAGTGCATGAGATTCTAGAAAATTACTGTTCTTTAAAATGAATTCAAGGAACTGAAATGAAGAGAAGTAGTACTTCACTAAGAAAGGATGATTCTCAAATATATACCAGAGTGAGATGATCCTACAGTTTTCAATTTGGGGAAACTAGCACTGTATATAACAATACACTTCACTGAAGTAAAGTTACTACATATTAAATAATTCTGTTTCTTTAAAATAGACCCTTCATAAAATCAGTTACTCCAAGTAGTTGTTAAATTACTGGCTATTTAACCCTAGGGATTATTTCAAGTCCTGCTAGGTACTGTTCATATAAATTACTGAGATGTGACATTATCAATAATCAATTTTCTACGCTTTTTTACTTTCTTTTACTGTTTTTCACATTTTTGGTTTTTGGCTTTTTTTTTTCTTCTTCTTCTTGGAGTAATGTCTTTTTCTACAGAATTATGACTTTATAGTAGTATTCTCTATTGAGAAAATTACATTTGTGGAAATATTCAAGATGAATACTGATGGGACTTTACATATAAAGAACTTACCACAGTCTTCAGTGAGGGCAGAAAAGTTGTATATATTACCTGTAGTTGCTGGATATCACAATTTCCAAGTCTTCTTCCCTGGTACTCCTTTTTAATTTGGATCACAGCATCTTGTCTGTGAGTATATGGATCTCTCTTGATAAGAAGTATCAGCATTGTCAAAAAAAATATTTCAGTATGTAACAGCTGTCACAAAATCATTTTCAGTTCTTGGAAGTATTTTGATGTCAATTCCAAGTCTAAATGCAAGTAGTTCTGAAAATGTTATACACAGTCCTGCAAGTTTCAAATGGCAGAATCCTTTTCCAGGGAAGAATTTGTTTGGTGGGTATTTCACTCTATCATCTGTCTCTGTTAGCAAATTATTGTTTTCCCTGCTTTATTTATTAATTCATCAGTTCATTAGAAATGCCATCTTCATGCAGCTGTTTCATAATTTTAAATTGCGTCCAGATGATCTTAGATAAAACTGTTCTCTCTTCATGTAAAAGGAACACAGGAAACTTAGTTTGAGTACAATTACAATTTTCCAACAGTGACAGAAATCAAAGCATAGTGAATAAATAAATAAATAAATAAATGAACAAACAAATAAGCATGCAAACCCCAAAGTGTAAATAACCAGCAAAATCATAATTGTCTAAGCTTTTTCTAGGGAAAGGTTCTAATAAAAAGCAGCTTGTATGAGGACTACCTGTAACCTATATGAATGACCAAAGCAATCATACTTGGAGTTTTGTTATAGCTCAGTAACTTCTCGCTTCTTTTCAAGAGACAGCATGTTTTGGGGTTTTTTTGTTTTTTGTTTGTTTTTTTTTTAATAATGTACGAAGAGGTTTATTAAAAAGAATACAGAAAATAAGGAAAGGGAAACATGGAAATACTGCTGATACAGACCATTTTAGTATTGGTGGAGGCTGCCGTAGGCTGCTTTAGCTTGCAATGTTCTTACAATAAAGCATAATTAAATAGTGGTGGTGGTGGTGACCTATTTGAATTGAAAAAAAAAAAAACAAAAAAGCCAAAAAACCCCAAACAATTCTTTCTACTTGCATTCTGGAGCAGATGGTTGTGTTTAGTCTGGATAAGAGATTTTAAGGTGATCTCATGTTTTTTATATCTTCTCTTGGTTACCTTAAGAACCCCCAAAATTATGTGCAATACTTCTAGTTTGAACGGCTTTTTTCATTAAAAAGAAAAATGAAAATAGCTGAACTTAATAAATTAATTGTAGAATAATTTTGTACAGAGGGATTATACTGTGTGCTTAAAATTGAAATAATATTTTTTCTGATTTTTTGTGGTACAGAAGGTAGATTTATCTCTTGTTTAGAATCTGTGTTGTCTAGACCATTGATCATTGCTTTTACTGTCTTGTTTTTCTTTAGGAAATAAGGAAAGAATGGAAATAAGGAAAGAACACAAATATATAAATATACATATTGTGAATAAGTTTCTTATGTTTATATTGGAATTAGAATATATTTTGCTACTTATATGAAATTCTTCTATTCTGTTTAGAAACATTCCACACAGGAAGACAAACTCATGCCCACTCCAAGAATCTGGTTCAGTTACAGGTACAAGGAAAGAAAGAGATGAGAGAAAAAGATCACAGATATGGAATACATTACCTCTAAAGTTAAAATTCAGATTTTTTTCAGAAATAAATAGATATGTCAGATATTTAAAAAAAATAAATATTTTATCTCTGCCTCAATAAAGCCATACTAAGAGTACATTAAATTTAAAACTGAGATTGCTAAGGTGATTCATATCCTTAATAAACAAATTGAAGATCCCTAGCAGAATTCTTCTATGTTTTTTTAAAAAAGGTATGCTTTTATGTGTGAATGTGACATATTTTCAATGTACTTTCAGGTATTTTTTTTAATACTAACAAATATGTAATGTCTAATACTACTTGTATTCTAATACCTTTTCTTGTATTTCAGCTCTTCACCTCATATCTAATGATCTTGGACAAAACCCCTATATTATCTCACAGAAGTTCCAATCAAAGTCTTTAATTATTAGTATTTTTTTCAGATCAATTTTATTCTAACAAAATCTGGAATACCTTATGTGACAGTGAAAGTGAAAAACAAAAGGAGCACACAGTATAACAGTTAAAGGCCCAGTGACATCTGAAGTACCCTGCCGTATATGAGATATTCAATGAAGGTCTAACAGGTATGAATCAAAACCTATAAGAGTCTGGTGAGCCCTTGCGGAGGCAGCTGAACAACAGATGGGAGACTTAGGCATCTAACAGGATTGAATCAAGTCAGTTCAGTTATGCTCTAAAGCAACACTTGGTACATGTAGAAAATGTGTCAGTAGCTTCACTGTAGTAGCCCTGAAAATTTTAAGAAAAATTCGAGGTTTTTTTAAGTACAAAATGCTTTTAGTTCCCGCTCAGTACAGCTGAAGTAAATTAAGATCTTATCACTATATGCATTCTTTTTAAACATATAATTTCATATGTAATTTCAGTATATTTAGTATATCATTCATATATGTGATCCCTGTACTTATGAACTTATGTAAAATAAATGAATAGGGAGCTGCTCTGTTGCCAGGATAAATCACCTATATTAATATGCTGAATGACTACCTAAGCATTAAATATAACCAGAATACTACTAAATCGATTCTTGATGTAATTCTGAGACTCAATATGGTTTTTGATGTATCAACCAGGTCTTTGTTATATTCTGGAAAACAAAAATATTCTAGGAACTCAAAGTACAAATGGAATAAGTTTGCTGTCCTTCCTTTAAAGCATTACAAGAAAGTGTAATGCCAGAAAAGATGTCAGTGGAACTGTGAAGACTTTCTAAAAAGTTTTGAAAAGAATCTGTATTATGAGACAAACAAACTCCTACTACAAGAGTAGTTTGCATGGTAAATCTGGTGGAATGAACATATTGTTGAGTAATTGTAGTAAATCATGTGTGTAATAAATCACGTGTGTAATAAATCATCAATTGTAGTAAAACAGATTGTATTGCAGTAAATCATCAGGTGTAAGTAGTAGCCATGTACTGAAAGTATGAAGGTAATGCTATTCAAAGCAAAGCATGCTGAAGTAGATATGTGACTTCTTATACAAGTTATCGGCCTTTGCATATTGTGTTATTATTCACATGATTTTTTTAGGGTTTTTTTTTAGATTCACTTTACATTTTGCTTGCAGCTGTCATAAAACATAAAGCATTAGCAACCTCCTTACCTATGTAATAGGAGCTGTCAGAGACAGCACCCTTCAGCAACCCTTCATTTTACCTAGGCAGTTTTAAATAAAATAAAAAGCATAAATCCTAGTAGAATTTTCATCCCAGTTCCCTCCATCCTTAGAAGTTTTACTATGAATATTCTTGATCTCTACCCCTATGCTCAGCTTCTATTCTCTATTCAGTGCTTTTAAGCAGTCTTTCTGCTTCTAGAAGGATATGAAGAGGTGAACATAAACCACATTATCAACCAAAAACCTTACCTGATTAGAATAATATTAGTAAAGTGCTATTACTTACTTTTTCTTTTTGTAAGAATTTTCATGGGACTGTAATATGACGTTCTTTCCTTTCAAGGCAGCTAAGAATTAAGATAGATTCTGGATCATTAAATGCAGCTGTACCATATATATCCAAGGAATGGACACACAGTTCAAGATTTTGGACTCAAGGGACACCAAAACATACAGTAACTATCATTTATCGTTCATCAGCTCCCTTATACTCATTAATCAGAATTTACTGCCTACTCAGAAAATGAAACTATGTGTATACAGCTGTTACAAGATACTTTCAGGTTGCTTCCATGGTTTTCCTCTTGAAATAATTAAACAGTTTGTTCCTGAAGATCATGACAGGTAACTTTTTTTCCTGCATTGTCATACATTTTTATTCTGTTAAACTGATAAAGTATTATTTTAGTCAGTGCTAAAGATAGCATGACAAAAAAAATCTACATTTTTACAGATAAAGAACAAGAAATAAAATAGCAATGTTTGAACAAAATTCCAGTAAACCAAGAATGGTGTTTCAACACCTAATCCTTTTTTCAGTCAATGTCCTTGCAGGAATTCTGTTTGGCATTTTTCTTTCCTGAAATTGCTGGAGCAAGTTACTTCTATTTTAAATCCTAAGAAATATGCTGATTTTTAACACTTTTGCTGCTTAGCACTAAGTGGTTTTGATTTTTAAAAGTGAAATTTGGCAAGTGAGTCATACATATGTCCTGACTGCTTGCAAATTGACTTTTAAAGAAGGATGTTATGCCTTCACAGAAAGTAAAAACTTTCTGAGAATGTTTTGAGGATTTATTTTTTTTAGAAATATCTGAATTACCTCTATTTTGGTTAGGAAAAATGCTAATTAGTGTCCCTCTGCACACCAACTGATCATTTACATAAGGTAATGAAGATCTTCTGACACCAGCTAAGTTGTTCATTCTTTTAGAAATGCTGTAATTGTTGGTGTTTAGTTAAATTTACAGATTTAAATATAAAACTAAAGAATTCTTCCTAAAAGATGTGCAACTGAAAGAGTACTCTTTATATATATATCATTGTGTGCCAGAAGAGTCTGCATTTGTAGAGTTTGCTTATATTCAAAATATGTAATATATACTTAAACAGTTTTACATCCCCATTTTATGGTAACCTAATTCCAATATCAATTTTACATTAAAGATTACACACAGTTCCCAGGGAAGTCTTTTGAAAAAGAAATATTTTGTTCATGGGAAGAACAGAACAGAGAGTATTGAAGGTAACTTGGTAGGCTACCTCATAGAATCACTGGAATCCTGCCTGCAATGTTCATAGCTTCTCATCAGTATATGGTCTGACGAGTTGTAGAGACACTGCTTTCTTGGTGTAAATCAGGAGGTGGATATATAATTTTCCACAGAGCATTGAACTATTTACAGTTTTGATTTAGAAAAGCAACAGAATTAAAGAGAGGAAAGTTTATTAGGGAGAAGTCCAATGTCAAAATCCTTCATGAAAAAAAATTACTATGACTATTTGCCAATATATTCTCATGTGAAACTAACTATTCATTTCCCTTTCTCAGTATCTCTATAAACTACTCAGAACATCTCTTCTCCTTACAGGGTCTGTTAGGCATATGAAGTTATCAATACTCTTAAACCTTTCAAATAGCATAGATATTATGATGGGCACCACACATAAATCCTGTGAGAACATGAGTATTTGTCTACTCAGAACAGAGGTAGAACAATATGGGCAAAACAAAGGAAACAAAACATAAATACTGAAAATCTGCTTATGAGGGAAATCCAACATCTTTTGTATTGGCTAAGAAAATGGTGCAGTAGGGAAAAATACTGATAATTAATAGGTTAGTTCGTAATGAGCCTATACAGATGGTAACACAAACACCTAAAATGAGGGGGTGTGATCACAGGTGTGCTGTATTGCAATGAAACAATAAGGAAGTAGCTTCTCTAAATGGCTTTATTGAAATTGAAACCTTGAAAATAGATCATAAAATCTCAAATTTCTCTAGATAATCTGAGGCTAAGAACTACATATATTTTGCAACTGATTCACAGAAGAAGCAAAAATTTTACCTTCAACTGAAAAAAGGTACCTGGATAACACATTCGGAGAGTCTACTGAAAAATACCAAGACAATGAAACATTTTTTTCATTTAAGTGTTTATTCAAGACTCAGTGTTTGTTTGAGCTCACAGCATAGACAATAAAAAGTATGCAGTTTAAAATTCTAGAAGTTTGTCTTTGTATACACTAATCAGAGTCTGAATAACCAGATGGTTTGATGATCAACAATCAACAAAAATCTCATGTCAAAGCCTCCAAAACTTCACTAGATAGGAGATAAAACCTTTTATTCAGCCTAATACATTTCTTAATAACTTTTTCTTACCAGCACCAGTAAAAGACACCATTTTTAACGTTATTAAAAGTTTTTGATGATGGACAGAACACTGCTGCAGTTTCCAGAGGACATGAAGAAATGCTGGTCTTGCTGAAATAAAAAATTTGAACACCTCCAAGAATCATTTTTATGAACAATTCCTTTTTGTGTTAAATGAGAAGGTCTTAATGTTTCATATCTGCATAAGAAGTTAATACATTCTGAGGGAAAAATCCCCACAACTCCAAAAACCCACTGAAAATAGCATTGCTGTATAAAACTGTACTGTTTTAAAAGACATGTATTTTAAAGGACACATTTATTGCTTCTAAGGTAAATGCAAAACACTTTTAGCACTTTTGGTTTTTCTGCATCTCTTAGACACACAAGCTCAACCACAATCTCAGCCTTCAGATTTTGTACATGATTTTTTTTTTCTCTTTGAAACAAGATAAATCAATCATTAAGAAAGTGAAGACCTGCAAAAGTAAACCTTCTTGTTTCCTTCTGCAGGGACTGTTTCTTAAGCATAGAGACTGAATACCATCTTTTCAAAACAGAATTGTGTGACACAAATATTTTACGGAACACATATTATTTATGCAAAATTGCTCCCATGTTGCCTTCAAATGGGCACTTGTACCATTTTTCATATCACTTAAAAGGATGTGAAAAGCCACACTGTGAACATACTTCATAGATTAATTTATCCTTATGTGCTGCGATTTAGCTGTTATCATTTCCCCATGGAAATAGAAAAACTGCAAACAAAACAATGTGCATGTAGATGTTTTTGTTTCCTTGAACCAGACCATTTCTTATTAATTGACACTCATTAAGTTGTTTTGCATAATTTGCATTCTGAGTAATCCAGGAGTGGAAGAAGAAATTAATAAACAGGGGACTTCTCTTTTCATACTGAATGGCACTGCCAGAACACATTCCAGGAACAAAATAAAACAACAATACAACTGGATGTGCAACTTTCCTCAGAGGCAACCAGGAGAGAATGTAATACTGTGCCAGTAATTCCCTTAAGAAAACAGATTAACTTGTATTTTACAGTCTTATTTCATGGAAGACCACTTTCCCAAATTCCAGAAAAGACAGTTGCTTTTTCTTAATGTTGTTTTTGTAGTTCATATAATTAGGAGTTACAGAATCTTTACACTCAATATATAGTGAAGAGAGATATTGTTATATGGGGCAGAAAAAAAACCCACAACACCAAAACCAAATTTACTCCTATATGTAGAACAAATATTAAAGACAAAGAAACAGATACTGACAATGCTGCTTAATAGCTCAGTTTCAATTATTTATATGCTGCTTTGTTGTGTTTCTTATGTTAGTAATTGCAAGTCTTACCAATATTTTCCAAACCTTCTGAGAGAAATAAAAAAATATACTATATTATAATAAATTATTTCAAGTTAAAATGTACTGGGGTGTTATTTCTTTCTTGTGGGTTTTATCTAAAATATATTTAAAACGTAGTTGAATCTCATGCAGACAGCACAAGAGCCAAAGATAGATATATATATATATATATATATATATATATATATGTATAGAGTGTCTGGAGAAGAGGAAATTTTTATTTATTGCATAGCTTGAGAAGAAAAAGGCAATAGAAAAGAAGTCATGGGATACATGCCTTCAGAGAAGATCCCTAATTTAAGATATTGACAACACAAATGAAGACGCCTTGAGATCATTTCAGGAAAACATTATGCAATGATAGATTGTATATTGCTGGAGGAGTTCAGAGTTCTGGAAGTTGCCCATGCATTTTGTGATGAGACCTTCTCACCTGCAAATATCCAATAGTTAGGAGCATTAGTTCTTGGTACCTCTGCAGAGTGGAAGCATCCCATCATCCACTCAGCATAATTCAGGTGCATTCAGAGTTGTACAAATGTAACTGATTTTTGAATGTAAAATGCGCAAATCTTTTAAAAAACATTACTCAAGAAGGTCCATAAACATACATATTTATCAAATAAAAATAGAAGTACAGCTGAAAAAGCAAATACTTCAAAGCTCACGCAGATTACTTCCCTTCTGTTTTCAGGTTTTATTCATTTAAAGTATAGTCATATATCAATGACAGCATGGCTAACTTAATTTAATCTTTGATTGTGGAATCAGCTGGATTTTGTGAACAAGATCTTAAAGATAAAACAGGCTATGATGCTTTTCCAAAGCAAAGTGTCTGATGTCTTAGATTTAGAAGAGACAGATATAAGCGCCAGTTCTCATTTGACCATGAGAGTTATTAAGGTTCTTCACTTGCTATTTGATTCCACCACATTCCTCCACCACTTCAGAATGCAATGTTCTAAAAGCAGTACCCATCCCTCACGTGAGCTTACATGGGACTGCAGCAAGCCTCAAGAAAAAAGGGATGCTTCACTTCTGTGGAAATGAAAGGGTTTCTTTCCATCTCTCTGTTGTGCTTCCAAACTGAAGAAAAGCAAGTATTAAACTGACCATTTAAACTAATATAAGCACTGTTCAGCAGCCTCTTCACTAAAGTAAGTAAAAAAACTCCACAGTTTTTTTACAGTACTGTATGTTGGAAGGCCACTTAGAAAATTGTAAGTGTTTGTCTTCTGTTTGCTATCATTTTAAAAACAACTCTCAAACAAGATATAAAACCTCTCTCTGGAAAAAATACCCTGTGGGCTCTGCTGCCCTCAATCTCACAAACTCCTATCTTCCTTTAAGTAAACAAAAGGGCAACTTAAGCAAAAGCATCTTAAAGCTTGGCAAATTTTTGCTTTCTCCTGTATGAAATTTGGAAAAAAAATGGTTGAACAGACATCTGTCATGCTCTTCATATGGATATGCAAATTTAATTGGAAAAGGATGCTTTCTGTCATACTAGATATAGTTTCCAATATCCTGTTATATTAACATATGGGAAAGATGGAAGAGAAAAAAAAAGGCTTGATCATTTTTTCACAATATTTCTCTTGCTTTTTCTTCCAGTATTTTCTATGTGCACTTTTCTTACTGAAATTATCAGTAAGAGGTTTTGCCACTAATTTTCAGATAACTGATTGGTTTGTTATGGCTTGCAAATTCATTGCTTATAGAATTTAGAATATTTTTTCAACTGGAAGACAATTCCTAAAATGAAATCTGTTATCTATGCTGTCACAAATAACATTTCAAGACTAAGAAAGATAGGTAAATTAAGGGAATTCATGTCTGAGAGAATTTCAGCTGAAATCTCTTAAGATGGATGCTAAGACAGATTCTGCATTTTAATTCACCATGTTTCTGAATCCAGACTAAAGAACATAAACTATATCTATATATATATATATATGCACATGAGGTAACTTTAAGAGACAGTAGCAGAATTAACTAGAATATGTATCAGAACCCAAAATGAGAGCTCTGAAGTTTTTGCTTATTTGGTTTGGTTTGTTTTGGCTTTTTTTTTCTTTTTTGCTTTAAAAATGGATTATTGCAAAACCAAAATGGGTCAAATCACAATGCATGCAGATATGCATCTAAGTTGGAGTTCAATCAATCTTCTATCTGCTGGGAGATGTTCTATAGAGGATGAAAATAACTACTTTCATCCCATTTTCCTAGAGAGTAAGGCTGATGCTATCATCCTGTATGCAATCTGCCTGCCATTACCTGCAGTACCCGGTAGCAAACTTGACTAAAGCAAGGCTCTGTGGTTACATTCTCCATAAAAATGAAAAAAATAAGTTAAAAATGAGAAGAAAGAGTGCACATGAGTGCACATAAAATGACTGACCAAGTGAAAAGCTTCAGAATGAGGTCATATGTTCTTAGAAATCAGAGAATCCAAAGAGGAAAAAGACTTTATAAATGGGGTACAAGTTCAAAAGACCTGTGCACAGTATTAAAGAACAAAACCAGCCAATGACAGAGCTGGAATTGGGTTGAAAGCTTAAGAAGAAAAGTTTTGAAAGTCAGTGTTAAGTTCTCACTCACTAGGGTGATAAAGAAATAAGTCTATGATACACTCAGAAAAGATTATTGATAAAAATAATTACTTGTCTTAAAATTGTAGCACTCCTTTCCAGAAAAAAAGATCTTCGAATTATCTTCAATCTTCCAAAATTTGGAATTACAAAAACAAAGTGTAAAATTTAATATCGAGTTTTTGGGTTTTTTTCACTCTGATTTTAGAATGTGATCAGTGATGGAGTTGTTCTGAAATTACCAATCAAATTTTATATGAATTACCCTTTTTTGCCTTCTATACTTACACTCACAAGAAAAAATATTATGTGAGAATCAGTGTTTTCTTAATTCACCCTCATTCTAGCAAGATAATAACATGCATATAGCTCAAGTACTTATGACTTTACAAGCATGCCATTTTTTAAATACCTGCAACCTGAGTTGGAATTAAAAACTTTGTTGAGGTTGTCAAACAGACCGTTATGGTTAAGAAATTTGCATACCCAAATTGTACTTGCTTTTCTTCCTGAGGCCTTCAAAGACAGCCACTTATTTTCCCTGCTTCCACAAAATGTTAAATATTTCCCATTCTAGCTTGTCTTGGAGCTGGGCTTGGTGATGCCAAACATGCTGTTCATGCTTAGTGCAAGAGGAAAACAAGTCACAGAAAGACACTGGGGATTGTATTGCTTAAATCAAAGGATGTTAAATTCTGCTGGGAACAGAACACTATTCCCAAGGGAAAAGCTGCCCCTAGATATTATTAACTCGTAGGTCTAGTTTCAAGATGTTGAATAAGGCAAATTTATTTTAGTCTTTCTGATTTAAATGTCCAGATCTTTCTTATAAGTTTTATCTGACCCAAATAATTTCACCTTAGTGACAAATGACTGGAAATGTACAAAGTAATCTCCATAGTGATATTTAGGTGTTAAAATAAGGTTATTCCTAAGACAGTCTTCTCTCCAGGCAATTAAAGTTTAAAATGTCATGATTTATGTTGTTTTCCTTTGCCTTATTTTGCCCCAATTAAAATACAACAAGATTCTTATGTCTTATCAGTTGTCTCAAAGCTTAGTTTTTTATGCCTTTTCCATTTTTCTTAAATATTTTTCTTTATTAATGATTCATGCTTATCCTATGTGATCTTTTCCTCTATGCAAAATACCTCGACTTTGTTTCATGAGTAGGTAAAACGGAGAAATTCCTCTATTACTCCATGCCTGAGCTATTTGATAGGAACAGGGAAAATGCTAAAAAAGGAAAAAGAAATGTCACTGGTTCATCTGCTGTACACCTGTTTAGACTGACAATATTATACTACTGCACCTCAAACTGGTTGTTCTCGGTATGTTATACACTTATTCCCCCTTGAAAGTATCTGGTGAAATTTCAGAATCTGCAGATTGTGGTTTTCAACGAGTGAGACCAAGTATGTTTCTCTCACTATATACATGTATGTCCTTCTCATGATATACAAATCACAAATATGAAAAAAAATGCAAAATAAAGCAAAGCTCTGAGTGAAGGTATACAATTTTATTTTATTTTAGATTTGAGAACATATAGTTACAGTTAACATACCTCTCAGAAAAACTTCTGACATCTTACTGCTAGTATCAAAAGGAGTAGGTTAATCAATCTTAAGATACTTAGAAATAAAATATTGCTTCAAAATTTGTGTTCTAGTTGCTTAAAATTTACTTGGAACATATTTTCATAGGATAATTTTTGTTTACGCTAAAATAGGAAACCAATGTTAGACAAGTTACCCCTTGGAACTGCTTTTGTGCTAAGGCCATCTGAGGTGACCATTTCAGATTTAAATACCCAGCCTTTGGACACCTAATGTTAAACTAGATTATTTGCTTCCTTAGACTACAAGGACAGAATAAAAAATGCCAGGAAATTAATTCAGGATAGCATTTAAAAATTCAGTGATAAATAATTTTAGTATACATGATTTTATGCTATTTATACACTATTATATGGTATTCATACACTATTTTATGCTATTTAACTTCACCACTGTTAGTTTACACTAATAGTGTATACTAATACACTCAGTATACACTGTTTTCTGCTATTTATCTTCAGCAAAATGTACAGCAAGCACATTTATGTTTTGCTCAGTACACTCATAGTTACTGTGCTCTCCTGATTTAATGAAGACAGAAGAATAAGCACAACTAATAGTGTGATTCTAGTAGCTAGGGATTGATTTTTTTCACCAGTTGGAAGACAAAAAATTACAGATTACAAAATTTTATTCACTTCATGTGTGTACAGATTATTGCTTGTTAAACTGAAAAATGCCACAAACATGAGTGTGTTCCATGGCTCTGAAAATTAGAGTTACTGTTTTCTCAAAGACATGTTAAATAAAAAATATGAAAAACAGCCAACTGGATTATAGGTAATTGCTATTTTATCACCATTTTCTATGTCTCCATGATATTTTAAATTTTCATATTGCATTAGTTGCAAATGAAGACAAATTTTGTAAGTATAGAATTCTTGATTTCATATTTCTCTGTTTGTTTGTTTGGAGTTTTTTGCCTAGAAAATTTAATACTACAGAACTTTTAAATTTCCTTCATGTGAGTTATTTGCTTCAGTGTCTTGAGACTTGTAGCTTAGTAGAAACCAAATTGGACTGTGAAAATCCTTATTTCCACTGGGATTTTTATTTTTAGAATTTTTTTTGCTTTTCCTCCATCTGCCTTTGAGCAATTTTGTGCTTCAAGCATGAACAAGCAATATTAATCCAATTCCTAGTTTTTGTGAGGCACATGAAGTTAGATGAAGTGTACCTCAGATCACCTTTTTAGGAGCTATACATTTGTTTAACTGTTTCATCATCTTACTGACATCAAATCTTTGCAAAACCCAGAGCTACTATGCTATGAAAAATATGAATATTAATATATCTGAAGTGGATGTGAAGATGAGAAGGAAACGCAAAGAAGTAGGCACCATATTGCTTTTTGACAAGGAAGGGTTCCACTCTGATTTTCAAGCTAGCAATCAGTCAAACCATCACATTTTAGGATTATAATCAGTCACCTCAACTTACTTACAGGTAAGGTACAACAGCAGACAGTTAGTACTTGCTTTCAAAAACACTTCAAAGACTATGAGGAACAAAAGGCAAACAATTCCCCTTTCCTAGCTTTGAGTCGATTGCAGCAGAAATAAATGAGTGTTGGCCTTTTCCTCCTGCCCATCCATAGGGCAAGGTATGATCTTCTGTACTCAGGAGAATCAAGGTTGACAAAGCATTTCTCACTTTACCTTCCTTCTGTTAACTGAGATTCACATTCCCTTTCTGTTACAATGTTGTTCCTTCAAGAGTTTGCATCAGTTTTTATTTACTGTCAGTAAATACTGTGTAGAAATAGCTTCAGATGCTCTATTCTAAATGAAAGGAACCCTTTAACATACTTGCATTTCTTAGCTGTTACTAATTACTACTTGTAGTTGTATATTTCTATTTTTATATATGTTTACATGCTCTTGCTCCCTCTCTTTTTATATATATATATATATATACTGATTTAGACTTAAAAATTCAAGCCAGGAGGAACTGGCTTGATTTAGTAGGTCACTACAACAGAGCAATTGTTCTGGTACTGCTGCTTGGAACTTTTGTTAGATTTTTGCTATTAAGCTGAATAGTCTTTCTTATTTCTTTGCCAGAAAGAAATAATTTATTTGCTTTGTCTGAGCTCCCAGTAAGTGTCCCACATAAGAATTATGTGTGGTTGGATTGTTTTCCCATAGCACACAATATTCATCTATTAAGAAGGAGTTGGGCAGATATGGTCAAGGTCTTGCATACCTGAGTGGTTCTTTTGGGTGAGTTTCACATCTAAATACATTAATGGTTGTTCTGATAGAAAATACTTTCAAATAGTTGCAGAAAATTTAGTCAGATCTTTGATTGTTGGAAAAGGCAAATGAATGTAGAAATAATACTGGGTCTTAGTATTTCAATAAAAAAAATATCCAAACTCATTCATTAACTGATCAAAATTAAAAAAAAAAAAAAACCAAAAAAAAAAAAAAAAAAAAAAAAAACAAAAAAAAAAAAAAAAAAAAAAAAAAACAAAAAAACCCACTCAAAATCCAATGCTTACCCTCAAAAACCCTACATTTTGCTGATTCTTGTCTAATGAATAAACTCTTTGAGAATTTACTATGTGTGGATAATAATCCCATTCTTTTTTGCTTACATGAGGATCAAAGGATAATTCAGACTGAGACATGAGGACTTTGGAGTCCAGCCATCTGCTCCAAGCATGGCCAGTTGTGAGGTTAGATGAAAATGCTCAAGACTTTGTCCACCTTGGTCTTCAAAACCTCTAAAGATCTAGCCAGAGACTACATAACTTCACATCGCAACTGGGTCCACTGTCCTGAAGGGGATAATGCTTTTCTCCTTATAGTAATTCTGAACTTCTCTGGTTTTAGTGTCAGACTCATTATTCAATGCTCACACCATCTTTCTGACCCTTTGCTGAGTTTTTCTATTTTTGATGTCTTTTTTTTTCTTATTATGAGCCCCAAAGTGGATGTAGGAGCTAAATGAGGAATGCTCAGTAAAAGGGGATAATCACTTCCCTTAATCTACTGACTGTGTCCCCATAAATACATCCCGGGATTCTGCTGACCATCTTTTCTGTCTAGGCATACTGTTGGCTGATGTTCAACTTTTGCCCACTCCCCAGCTATCATTTCCCAACTTGTATTGCTGGCCAGGGGATTTTACATCCCAAGGGCAGGGCTCAGCTTTAGTCCTTGCTGAATTTTACTATGTCCTTGTCAGCTCATTCCCCCAAGTTTCTATTACTCTCATAATGACAGTGTTACCCTCAATAATATCTACTGGTTTCTGTGACTATTAATTTGAATATGCTTTCCTGTTATACATGACTTAATACCAATACTCTTTGCAATGAGGCACTGTGCTTGTACAATGGAAGTAAAGGTTTTTGGCTCTGTTGAACATACATATCTTGACCTGTCCTAAAAAGATATTTGTAATTTGCTTTACATCATCCTTACAACTGACCACCAGAACGTGGATTTTTTAGCTCTTTTAATTCTATCTGCACTCTACCTTAACTCAGAGATTCCTGTTATGATTACTCCTTCATAGTATAGCTTGTCACAGTGTTGAAGATGAGTAAGAAGGAGGACCCTGATTATAAACAGTCCAGTCAGTCTCGCTTCAATCTCTGGTAAAATTCTGGAAAAGGTTATTTTGGGCGTTATTGAAAACCACTTGAGAGACACTGGTGTCATTGGTCATGGCCAGCACAGACTCACAAGGGTTAACCATTAAACTGGTTCTACTTAAACAATTTAATTTCCTTTTACAATAAGGTCATTCAACTAGTAGGCCAAGGCAAGACAGAAGATGTGGAACTTTTTTTTTCTTTTTTTTAATTTTAGCAAAGCTTTTGATACTGTCTCTCATACTCTCTTCAGGACTAATGTCCAACATATAGCTAGACAAATTCATAACAGATTTGATGAGGAACTGGCTAATGCATTTGGCTCTTACACTGGGATGGTGGCAGTCATCAGTGGGGTGCTGCAATGTTTAATTTATAAACCCTGTCCTCTTAAATATTTCTATAAATATTCTGGATGCAGGAATTGCATATTATTTTTGTCAGCAATATAAAATTAGGAGGTGCAACTGTAAAGGTCTTTCAGAGAGATGTGGACAGAATACAGAACTTCAACCACCAACTCCATGAAACTGAGTAAGAACAAGTGCTAGATGCTACATCTAAAATTGTGTAATCCTTGTTGTACATATAAATGACAGAAAGAATCCCTCTGGAAGCAGATCTGGGAGTTTGGGTTTACTCTAGGTACTTATGCAAGGAGTAGGGAGTTGGGTCTGATAATCCCCACCGATCCCTTCCAATTTGAGACATTCTATGATTCTATGAATCTTTGACTTTTGTATAATTGAATTGAATACCCATTGTTTCTGTGCTCACAGCTATGGTGTTTGTTTCTCTGAGACTCCCATTCAAAGTTTCCCTGTCTTGTCATCAGCACATTTCACAGATACACTCATGGTTTAGTTCCAAGATAATTCAAATATCATATAAAATATTTTCCTCAGTCAGTCATTGTAGAACTTTATTCCTCAAATGATCACTTCTTATAAGGAGGAAAACTCTTATTTCTCTTGAGTATTTATTATGTATAGTGTTAACCAAGATTTTGTTAGTTGGTGCAATAGAGCATATTTATAATAAACTTCTGAACAATTACTTGAAATACCTTTTCAGAAAATCAGGAGTGAATGGTACTATAAATGAAAACTAGGAGCAGAGTGTAAATACAATACTGAAGGCACAGACAATCCCATTACTTGGAACATATCCTTTTCTTTGTTTCTGTGTACAATATTCAGCACAGATTTTTATAGTCAGGCAATTATTAATAGCTTTTAAATAGCAGCAGAAATTTATTTTGCATGTTGTTTCATTATGACATTGTAGACTACTAAAAGCTAAACATTTTCGTTTCCTTAAATCATGAAGTCTAGAAATCCCCCTTATTAATACTGGTAATAATAAAAAGTTGCAAATTTTGATGAATTGTTCCTGTGTTGAAGTGGCATCTATTTAAATTTGCAGAATGCAGCCATGCTTTAGCTGTCATAACTGGTTTGTTACCCACATTCAGCAGATCCTTCCTTTTAGACGGTACTCACAAAATGCTACTTCAGATTCATTGAGATAAATGGAAATCATTATGTTGAAATTATTCCCTTAACTAAATATTATATAATGAAGACACTATATGTTCTATGAGGGACTAAAAAGAAAAAAGTAAAGTATCATGTATGATGCTAACTCAAAGACAAGCTACCACAACAAACTGAGAAGGGCATTCAGTGATAAGCCCCAATAATTAATCTTAAGTATTTTGGTGGTCTGTTAACATAACTTGTGGTAGCACCTGTGATCAAATAGTATTTAGCTTTCCTTGGCAGTCATTCATGAGTCCTTTCCTACCTTTTAAAAAACTTCAATCTCAGAGTCCCTATTGCACTGTGAAAAACAGATGTAATGGCTGCTTTACTAAAACCATGATCTGGGAGATGTAAAAGCAGAGATCAAATTTCTAAGAGATACCCTGTTTCTAGTGAAATATATTGTGTTGTGACTCCCTCTTGGATATGCAAACTTACTGTTATGTTTAAACTATTTCTGGGAGCTCAACAGAAAGTCATATACAGCCTGACCTTTACTGATTCATGCACATTTTCCATGGGCTACTTGAGTCAGTTAATAAATTCTTTAAATCACTCTGGGAAGTCCTATGGATGCATTTGGTGTGCTACTCTGCTGTTTCTAGCTCACCATAGAACTTGGGCTCTAGACATAACAGATTAAGATAATATAGGCTTCCCGGAGATTACTTCTGTGTTCTGTGTGTCTACATGATTGATAGGACAGGTATTAAAAGTTAGGTAGATTAAATGCCTTTGCACCTTTGTCTCTGAGACAGAAGCAAACACTGATTACAAGCCTGTCGTTTCCCAGGCAGCTCTCTAACAGTAAGAGACTCTTGTAAAGGGAGTAATGCCATTTCTTTTATAGTCAGAGATTCCTAAATTTCTTTGCAGCTGCACACAATTTTCAATGTACTTTACAGAACCAGGGGAAGACATGATTATACAAATACTCAACTAAACTATAACCATTATGGCTGCTTAGACATTCTATGAATCTAACCCCCTGGTTAGATAATTGCCATGCAGGGATCTAGCAGGAAAGTAGCTTTTTTAATAAAGAATATGTTAGTTGTTTTAAATCTGTGTGTTATTTCAAATTATTCAGGCAATTTTAAGTTTGAAGGAAGCAGAAAAAAAATTTTGTTGACTGGCCATGTCAAGCATGGAAGATGAACACAAGAAATTAATACTGCAGATCACCTGAGAACCTAGAGTGGTGGATGGAAAGGGTTTAAATGTCACAGTTCAACACATGCAAACAAACTTTCTTGTGGTGAAAAGTAAGCTCCAGTCAAGTCTTGTTATACTGTGACTTATTTGTTTGTTATAGATGTTGAGTAATCTAGCCTTGAAAATTGTATCTGATTATGAAGGTAATATTTGCCAAGGAACTTGGAGAACTAAAAGACATAAGCACAAAATGAAAAATCTGGCATTCAGTGAAATATAAATAAGCTCAAATATTAATGAATTTCTCAAGAAACATCTACCAAAAAATGAAATCTTCTGCAACAGAAGCACAAGAAAATGTCTTAAAATATGTCTTTGTTATACAGATATAAATGTGTAAGTATATATTTGTAATTGATACACTACTATGGTTCAAGAAATAAAAGAAAGCAGGAAATTATAAATGCTATAGAAGTATGTTTTAGTTTGAAGTATTACATTATCTCCAGAGGAGACTGCCTTAAAATATATAATACTCAAGCACTCAAGTAGTAAATGAAAAAAATATATGCAAAATAACTTCAAAATATTTAACACCTTAATTTTCTCCTCTTCCATGCTGTCACATATCACAAAAATATTACTCTCTTTATTTTGACATCTTTTGTTTTTGAGGAAGAAGATGAGAACAGAGCTGTGGGAAAGACTCACAAACTAAGTGAAACTCCTTAAGGTGGTGTGCATTACTTAAATGACTACTTGCACATTTGAAATTACTTAAGAAAAAATTTTTTAAATAGATGAATAGCTTTAATTTGCTGTTTTGGAATAAGTACTTACGTGAAGTGTCTGCAGATAAGACACCAGAATCTTCAGCTAAAGATTTTCTTCTTTAGAATTTCCATATAGTGAAGAGACCCTATATGATATGATATTTACTTCTGTCTATAATTCTTATATTTTCTTAATTTAATCACCCTACAGAAAGCTGTTTAAAAAATGCAAGAAAGAGAAGAAAAAGAGGAAGTCCAGAATTTTTTTTCATTGCTATTGTTGCAGATATTTTTAGGAAGTCATGCTCTTAGCCTCACATAATCAAAAGAGTGCTAATACGATTTAAAAGATCTGAACTGTACAATGTTTCTAATACAACAGTTTCTACTAAAAGAAAAATTACCCCAATAAGATATTAATTGCTTCTGTTAATAAGTATGAATAAGTACTCTGATGCGCTCACATATTTTAATCATCCCTAGCATTTGTTTTTGGTGAACCACAGTATGTCACTCTACCTCTTCAGCTACTTAAGTATATTGTCCACAATTCAGTCACAATTCATCTTTATTAATAAATCTTTGTTAATATTTAGGCATATAGGCTAAAGAAAACAATCTAGACTTCTTCCACAGTCAGTGAAGAATTAAGTCCTTAAAAGGCTGCTTTACCCTAGGGTTGTTATTCAATTACCTTAAGAAGGGGTAAAATACCCTCTGCAGGTTCAACTCGTCTCTACCGACTTAGCTCTGGAATTAAATGGCGGCATTTGTATGCCTGAAAGAGATAAACATGAATTGCATCCTTAACCTGTTGGACTCTAACAAATGGTTCTCATCTGTTTGCTTCAAATAATTTTTGTATAGTATATACTGTATTGCCTCCAAACCCATAAATTTAAGGTAATGCTTTAGTAGATTAAGCAGTATTTGCATAAAAAATAGTATATTAATATTTACTATATGTGTATTACTGCTCCTTTTTAATTTTCTCCATCTGTACTTTTTCCATTGTAATTTTTTCTATTTTTACTATTATTGATGAGTGAGTACATGATTAACTGTTTAATTGTATCATTAAGAATTGAATGAGTCAATATTTTGTTGCCTATCTAGCACCTTTTAATGACATTAATTTCAGGCTTCGTAACTAGTCCTTTTACAACATTATAGACAGATTCTTCCTTATCTTGGCATATGAACAATAAAACATCTTTTTCGTGGTTATTTTATGTCCACGGGAGATAATTATGTTATTAGTACAGCAAACGTAATGCTTATTTTAGAATTTCCTGTATTATTTACTAACAAGTCATCAGATAATCATCACTGCTTTATAAAATATATAAAGGAGTTTTACAATTCCATTACTTTCCTCTGGAGGAAGATAAATTCTTACTGCTACCCAGGCGGACCAAACTACATGAAGCAGTTTAAAATCACTGAGCTATCATGATGTACCTAACTCCATATCCTAAATCTGGCGTTCAATATTTTATTGGAGACTGAGTTGTCAGAACTACAGAGTACATATAGCTCAAAAATTAGTGATGAGCATATAGGTGGTTGCAGGTTTATCTTGTTCTTATTCTAAGAATAAAATTAGTGTCACCTACAGTACAAGATACTCTTTTTAATGCTCATGGTTTCCAATTCAGTAAATGCTGTTAATTAAAATAAAAGTGTTTATTGTGCACGGTGTATAAAAGGGAGAAAGGAGCTTATTAACTTGAACTATTACATCTGAGGTAATAGGCCTTTGAATCCTTAAGCAGCTTTTATCTGATCAAAGTACATTTCTAGTATATTGTTTTCTGTATCTGCTGACCAAGTCTTAGAAGAATCCCAGAAAACATTTTTTCTTAAAACTAAAATCTATTACAATAATGATTCTAGAGGTCTTGGTTTAACTTTGCCAAAGAGATAGAAAATATTAGTGTGGGCTTTGACTTCATCTAGTATCAATGCCTGGAACCTGGTTATTTTTCGTGCGCTGAACTTCTCACCACCTAACTCAGGTTGAAGTTAACTAATGGTTACATGCAGATGTGAAATACAGTCATACTCCCCCATAGCTGGCTTCAGTCACTCATTGTTTCCAGTAGCTGGATCTAGACCTAACTCTCCTCTGGTAGAGGAGATTAAAACCTTCAAACTGCCTGGCCACTCTGCTCTCTTGTTGTGTCTGTTGGCTTGTGTGACTGTGAATTCTCTAGTAGCTCATATATGAGGCTGAAAATGGAAAGGTCATGCCTGTAGATGATAGTCAGAAAGCCAAGTTAGACTGTGGTGATAAGATTTGAGGCTTAGTCCAGCAAGGAGTTAGGAAGTTAGCTACGTAATGAGAATAGGTCATGAAATTGTACAAAACAGCACAAATAGATAAAGTAAAATCTAACCTAATCAGTCTCGTCAGAATTCTACACTTGCCATTTTACTACCTGTTACTGCAGTACTGACACCATACAGATTAATGGACAAAATGCTCATTAGTATCAGAGTCAAAATTGTGATATAGAAAGTTTTTTTAAGTATCAACTCAGATTCCCTTGTGTATGCTTCTCTTTCCTAGGTCATTTTTAATGCTAAATGTAATGGATACAGTCCCTTACGAGCAGCAAGCTGGTGTTTGTCCTCAGCATCTTGGTTCACTCAATGGGGAGAATGCAGGGCCAGGGAAGGTCCCTGTCCCTTAATCTTAGGTACATGTGGGCTCATATTTATGCACTCAGTGGTCACAGTCTGCTCTGAAGTTCCCAGCTAAACTGAAAGCCCAAACATTTCCTGACCTTCTGTAGTGCAAAGCCTGTAGTTTTTACTAATAAATGGGGAAAAATTATCTGATTTAGTGGGTGACCGTGCCTAGTTTTCTTTTATGAAGTTTGCCATCAGTATATTAACTTTATATAACTGATTATGAAGGACAGAATGGCCTAGGTGAGAAATGCATAGACTTAAAAAATTAAAAAAATTTTAATGTATTTTTTTTTACCTTTTTGAAAGTAAAAAATGTTTTGCATTGAGAAAAGCACTTGGGCATATTCATCATTGTCCATAGTTCCAAGAAGTCAAGGATTTAGCAAGTTAGTACAGCTGATATACAGGGCACTGTTGTTAAGAGTTCAGTCCAACAGTGGGAGAACTGAATGATTCAACTTGAGAAGAGATAAAGGCAAAAAGACTGACATTTGAGAAGTATAATCAGAGAAACTGGGAAGCAAGAAGAATTGCAGCCAGACCATAACTGTGATCTCTCTCTAAAAAAATTTGAGAATCCTTTGTCTATAGAAAATCACTTAGACTGTCAAGTTTTCAGGGATAATGTACCAAAATAAATTTGCCTTTTTTATATGAAAAATATTTCAGCCCTTCCTTCATGTCCAGACATTTAAATGTCAGCATGATGCTAAATGTTCCTCTTGTATTACAAAGTGAATCAGAGCTCTTTAAAGGAGCTGCTAGACTTTTAGTTTTGTTTGACAGAATAGTTATATAATTAAATGAACCAATAGGATGTTATATCTACTAAATTTGATTCCAAGTGGTTACTCGTTAGTTCACAGCCCCCAGCTACCCTACATATATTTTGTGATTTAGCAATTAATTAATTAGTATCAGTACTATTTCTGCATTATCTTTCAAATAAATTATTATTGCCATTTACAAAAAATTACAAAATAAACGTTACTTAGATTTGCAAGCAATGACTTGGGAGCACAATGTGGCTATTCAGCTACTCAGGTTCCCCAGTGAAGCACAGCATTTTATTCTAGGGGGAAAAAAATCCAAGAACATACAAAACCCCCACACTTTTATTTTTTTTTTAATGGCCATGATGTCAGATGCATTATGGGCATTCTTGAATTCCTTATACGGCCAATCATTTTTATACAAACTACCCTCATTTCCATTTTTATTTTCTTTTTCAATATTCAAAGTCTCTGCTGAGAGCTCTCAAAAAGTTTGCTTCTTCTAGTAGGTGCCTACTGTGTTCAGTGATCATGCTTGCTTAACATTTATGTAAGAGACAACTTTTGCCTTGCTTCTGTTTCTAACTGATAGTGCATGACAAATGAGAACTTCACAGATTTTTTTTTGCTTAAAGACTTCTTAGGGATATCTCTGCTTTTCTCCTCCTCCTTCAGCCATCTACACACAATCTTTCCTAAGGTAAAACAAAGTAATGTTTCCTAGATATGTGTTTTTGTTTATATACATTTCATTAACATTTTATATATTATTATAAATTTATATCAGGCACAATTTTTTGTTATCTTTGGATTTTCCCACTGAACTTGGAGAGGGGAAGGGGAAGCATTTTTCTTGCAATTTTTGTAATTTAAGATCAGAATATTTTTATTTAAAAATGCAAAAGTGATTTTCTCTCATTTTGGATGATTATGTAAAACTTATTTTCATAGATTACATGATAGTTGCTTAATACAGTGATGAACTAATCCACTAATCCTTACTGAAGACAATGGTAGGAACCTTCAGTTATACATCAGAACAGCAGTTCAGCAGGCACTCACAGTATGTCAGAAACATAAACTCCTACAACCAAATATAATTATTTATTGATTTCTGAATCTTCAAATTCCCAGCACCGGTACTTCTATTTCTGTCAAAATTAACTGAAAAGCACAAATCTTATTCATTTGAAAAGGAACTCTTAATCCAGCATAATATTATGCATAACCCTTGCAGAACATTATAGCTGGATAATTTTCTGAAGAATTCCACATTATGTTCAAGAATATTTAAATGCCAGAAAAGTAAGGCATGTGAGAAGCCCCCTGCAGTACTGACAAAAATAAAATGCAACATTTTATGGTGAATTTTCAAGAAAATATACTGCATTTAATTATTCTTAGTTTCAAAAATCTCATTGAAGTTATCTGCTACTGAGGAATGAAAGACTGGCACAGAATAAATAAATATTCAGAGAATGTAAAGACCTCAACAGTATTCTACAAAGAAAACATTTGGGCTGCTTAGCATATGCATGCCTTGAATACCCATTTAAAACAGGGAATTAGAATCAAAACGTAGTTTCCAGAACTTACACTTTTTGAAGGCTTCTAGAGTTTGACTGGTGAGATAGTGGGTACTCAGTTCATTGGTAAGCAAGATCTCAGGAAAGGACAAGGTCGTCTTTGATTGTAAGATCCCTCATTGTGAGAGATGCCAGAAACCAGTAGCATGACATTTTCCGATATCTCCAGGCAGAGTTTATTTGCAGAAAATAGATCGGCCCAAATGACTGCATCTAAACACAGCCTACCATAAACCAGGGGGATATGGTGCAGCATATTATAATTTTTTAAGATGCACATACAAACAGAGAAAGCAAAAGAAAGAGAAGGGTCAGACATATCAGTCTTATGTCTGACATATACAAAGTGATATGGTGGTTTTTGGGGTTGAGAGTGCGTAATGTTCAGCCTGAGACAGGAATTTAGATCAGTAAAGTTGAGTTTATGTAAGATTAATCATTGGATACCACATCTAATACCCATTCAGAACAGTTTAGCGGCTGCTAGGATGAGGATTCTTCTCATACAAATGTAATATCTACAGTCTATTTTATTGCATTTCATCTGGTCAATTTAATCTGATTTCCTAATTCATGCAAATAATGGAACTTTAGAATGTACAGTTCAAGTATCCATTTTACAGTTTGAAGTTTTACATTTCAAGTATCCATTCTACAGTTTAAAAGAGAACATTAATTAAAGTAATTTAGCTTTACACAGGTAGCAAGACGCTGAGATTAATTTCATCTCTAAAGGCTTTATTGGGCAGAAAAGTGTTACTCGATTTATGTCCACACAAATAATCTGTATAAGGATTACTCACTTAAGGTATGCAAAAGTGGTAAAGAAATAAGGACTGATTATACAGAAATGTCAAAAAACGTAACAGATCTTCAAATCGCTGACTTCATTTCAGTACAGACTTCTCCTTTGAGAGCTGGGGTACACTGCTTTCTACTAAATAAGTATAGATTAAGTTGCAAAGCAATCTTTAAGTTCCTATACTGCCTTATCAGTTGAGAATATGATCTCCCCAAAATTGCTATTCCAGAGCAGGTGGATTCCTGAAAGAAGGCTGTGAACCCATGGAAGGCCCATGCTGGAGCAGGTTCCTGGCAGGACCTGGAGATTTGTGGAAAGAGGATCCCTTGCTGGAGCAGGTTTCCTGGTAGGACTTGTAACCCTGCAGGAGACCCACGCTGGAGCAGGCTGTTCTTGAAGGACTGCACCTCAGGAAAGAGGGATGCACACTGTAGTAGTTAATGGGGAACTGCTGGCTGTGGAATGGACTCACATTTAACAGGTTTGTGGAGGACTGTCTCCTGTGGAAGGGACACATGCTGGAGAAGGAGAACGACTCTTCTCCCTGGAGAGCAGCAGGAAAAATGTGTAATGAACTGACCATAACTCCCATTCCCTGTCTCCCTGTGCAGTTGGGAGAGAGAAGGTAGAAGGAGGAAAGGGCAAAGGGAACGTGTTTTTAAGACTTATGTTGTCATTATCCTACTCTAATTCTGTTAGTAATTAATTCAATTAAAATCCCCAATTTAAGTCTGCTTTGTCCACTCACCAGACTTGGTTAGTGATCTCTACCCGTCCTTATCTCAACCCACGAACCCTTTGTTACATTTTCTATGCCCAGTATATTTACAGAAATTGAGTGAGTGAGTGAGTGAGTGAGTGAGTGAGTGAGTGAGTGAGTGAGTGAGTGAGTGGCTTTGGTGGGTGCTGAGCGTCCAGGCAGAGTCCACCCACTACACATGGCATGATATCTTTGCATCATTCTACTCTTATAGTTTGACATTCCAAAAGCAGCTAGAATTAAAGGCAGATAGTATGTCTTAGAAAATACTTGTTTAAAAAAATTATTAAATTATTAAATTGTTAAAAAAAGTTTGAATCCCATTCCTGAACAACACTATACATTAAAAAAAAAAAAAAACTAAAATTTTGAAATAGTTATTTGACAACTTGTTTTCTAAAATATCAGATTTTACAATATTACCCCACTACTACCCCAGTTATATGCCATTTCATAGATAAGCAGAAGCTAAAACTAGTTACAATCAAAATAAAACATGTTAGTATTCTCCTTAGGCGATTCCATTGACATTTCATTGCTACTAGATTAAATCAGTTCTTAACCATTGTCATTCGATTAAATCTCTTCTTAAAGAGATGTCCCAACAAAAACTGAACTTGAATTACTGAATGTCTTTCTTTTCTCTTTCTCCTTTGGCAAGGCACATTACGCAATGCAGGTATAGAGTCTGTAAAACACAAAATAACCTGTGCAACTTCAAAAATGCTATCAAGTAAAGAGTTATGGAGTATTATTCCCAGTAGTGGTGGGATTTCCTTGGACTTGCCTGCCAGAGGGTCAGTGAGCCACCAAGATTTTTTACCACCATAATCCATCCTGCGATGAGTCTGCAGACATTATTCAATGTTCTACACTGTGTTTGCATATGTAAGGCTTATCAGTCCAAACAAGACTTCAACACTGAACATATTTTTGATGTTGTAGCCTTAACATATTCTGAATATTACCAAGCCACAAAAGATGAATGCTCTTGCTCTTTTGATGATGACTTAGCACAAAAAAATTCATAGCCATAGCAGTACAGTATGCAGAACAAGGTGGACAAGAATTGTTTGCTCATAGGAATTGTTCTCTGTGTTTAAACCAATAGTCAGGAAACATCAGAAGAAGGCATAAGATGGAACAAAAAAACACTGGGGTTTTTTTCCTTCATACATATATAACATGTACTTAGACCTGGGAAATATTTCACAGAAGTTTATACAATTCAAAAGAATGTTGTGTTAGCTTATGAAAAAGAAAACAGTTTGGGGCTACACAGGCACTTAATTAGACAAATTACAATTTTTTGAAGGACGAAGATTATTAGACGGAAATACGTGTTTTCCCTTTCCTTGTGCCCTTTATGATAGATTGACATTTGGCTGCTATCAGAGGTAAGATGTTGATCTAACCCAGTACTTTTGACCTTATGTTTTTATGTTCAAAAAGAAAGGTACAGGCCAAGAACTGGAAATATCCCAGGCATTATTATGATCTGAAAACCTCTGCAGAGTGTTACAGGAGAATACTTGCTGAACAGGCTAGGAGCCTGACTGTGGTGATGAAAGCAAGAGCTATAAAACTTTAGGTTTTACACCAAAAGAGTTTCAGGAGGTTTCTCTAAACAGAAATGGCTTAAAATTTGCTTCCTTCATATAGGGCAAAAATAGATGAAGTATTATTATACTCAACATTTTATTTGAAAATGCCCTATTTCTGACTGAAGATTGGCACATTGAATGAAAGCTCTCTGGAAAAAAGCACTGACATACATACTATCAAAATTAATCTTTTCCATGTAGTTCAGACAAAAGCACCATGCTGCCTAAATCTAATTCTAGTTTTCATGCATGTATCTCCTAGAGTTTCAGTAATTTTTTTTAATCTACAGAGATTTATTCAGCATTTTCTGAAAACTTGTAATCAAAAGTGTATTTTTTATTCCTGGAATATGCCTCTTACGTGAAAAAAATTTTTAAGATTGGAATTAATTATCCATTTTTAAGGTTTGAAAAATCTTTTTATTCTGCATTATTTTTCCATTTCTCTTTTAATACTGAGAACACTGGGTTTGATTCTATATCTTACACAATATCTTATGGGAAGTAGTTTTCATTTCTGAAGTTCTTGAGACAAGCTTCAATTCTGAAAGAATGAAAGGAAGAATTTTTTTGTTTTCTGCAAATACAGTTCAACATAAATAAAGATTTACCCAAAATCTAAATTATACTTGCACTGGACCTCACTTATCTGTCATTTGAGTAAATACAAAAATTTTATCTAGCAGTCTGAACCTCATTTTCTCCAACCCTTCTTCTGTCCCTATTTCCCTCCCTGCCTGCCTTCCTCCCATTTGGCTGTACATCCAACTATCCCATCCTTAGTTTTTCTCTAGAGAACCAAACAGCTGATCTTGGTAAGAATAACCATAAGTCTGCACAAAAAACTAGTTTGTAGAAATTGTTAACATCATGGTCCCTCACCTTTTTCAGTTCAGCAAAAGCAGAATGTTACAAGTGTTAAGACATTAATCAAGACAACCTGCAGTTGATGCATTTTTATATCCTTTTCTGTTTGAGCTCAGCCAAGAAATAGGATTTGCTCTGAAAACAGTAATACCCAATAAATCAAGCTACACTCTTTTGCAATGTATTTCAGTATTTAATCCACTATCAGTAAGCTTATACACCATAAAACTTTCTCTGCATTGACTGTTCCAACAGCACATTTTGCACAAACACAGAGTATAAATTTTACATTACTGATACTCTCCCAATTATATGGCCAAGGCTTTTCAACCCACTATTACAATGAAGTTCACAGAGAAAATGTTTCCTGTAAAGAATACAGAAACTGACAATATAATAATTTTAATCACCAAAACTGGTTTAATAATTTCATAGTTTAAAACTTTATAAAATCTGAGGGTGTATTCACATGTGAACATGTGAGAATTTCTATTTCTGTTTTAAACAATATGGGGAAAAATAATAAATTATCATGAACATATGAAACAAAATAGGTACAACTTAGAAAATTCTTTAGTATCTTTGCCAGAACATAAAGTTGAATCCAAGCAGCATTTACAAAAGATTTCTAATATACTTTGAGAGAACTGAGAACACAATTTGTTTGTGAAAAGTATGTTTTAAAACTCGATTACTAGCAGTCCCAAGTAATGTTACCATGCACAGTTTGGCTTAAAAAGGTGTAAAGGGTCCTGAGAAATGATTATAGGAAAGCTTGACCTCATGCTGCCATCCATTAAAAAAAGCCAAGCCTATATCCCAGGCAGCAACATGTATTAAACTATACAAGTAGAATTGTGAAATCACAACTAAGTAACTGCAAATTTTTTCAGTTGTCTTTCTGATTTAGGATATCTATCTCTCATAGGATGCAATGACTCTCATGCTCATGAGGAACACATAATAACTGTATTTTCTTGCACTCACTGAATTTGTTTCACAACAAGCCTTCTAATTTTTTTTTTTTTTTTCCCAAGCAGCTATTTCTTTACATTCTGTGAGGAAAGAAGCTAAATTCAGGAACAATCAGATTACAGAATGTTTCACATTTTAATTTGCTTCTTTCATGATCCTGAAGCCCAAAATGTTAACTAGACTTTAGCTTGTGTTGCTGAAGCAGTAGGGAAAAAGGCAGTGATGTTCAATTTGGTGTCTTAATAAAAAAAAACCCTTGGGCTTTCCAGGAAATTAATTATTGTTTTGAGACAGCTACATGTTGCAACTGATGTTGAGAGAGTTCTAGAACACATCTTGTTGTAAAAATTAGTTTCCATCTAGGGATACATTTAGATGCCCATCGTGTTTGTTCTATTTCATGCAATGATGCATTTTTCAATATTTAAACACATAGTTGGATTGCTTCCTGAAAAGCTTTTAAAACTTGTCTGTTATTTTCACTGTTACATTGTAAGTGCTTTACTGTCTTCCACTTCTCAAATATAAGATTTACTCATGGTGAACATTTTGATCTTTCCAAAGACAAATCCCCTGTACTATTGTTCTCTCTAAGGTTTAAAATTCTGTAAAGCCACTACATAATTTTTCTCAGTAATTAAAATGGGTAGTGCAGTTATATGAGTATTTAAGTAAAGCATCCTGTGATTTTGCCAAAAACAATTAGCATGTCAATGTGATAATCAATAATTAAAAATTTAAATTGTCATATTTAATGCCTTGCATGCATTCATAATTGTCATTGACTGCTTCAGGACCTTAATTTTAATTAAAAATAAACTACAATTAAAGTATGTAGCATTTTCAGATAAAATATTAATTAGTTTGTTGTGAATTACAATGTCCAGTGGGAAATAAGGAATTTGCTAAGCTGCCCTAACTGCCCTACAAAGTATCTGTAAAAAAATTAAGTTTTATGAAAGACATTCCTGTTATTTGACAAAAAGCAGCATCTACTGGTTTATTCAGTACAGTAATTTTTAGCAGTCTAGCAGAAAGTAATGGGATCATTAAAACTAAATTTTCCTCTCCTGTCTGCACAATAGAGCACTTATTATCTATTCTGCTCTTCTTCCCTGAAGGGAACTATTGCTGGCATTGGTGTTTCTAAACATGCAGGAAGATCAGAGGGGCCCTATGAATCTGTTCTGTTCACATGAAAGAGAAAAATTTGGACAGAAGACTTCAACAAAAGATTACGCCTGAAGTTTTCTTTTAAGACACTGAATAGAATGCCAGGTGATACCTGTTGGAAATTCACCTAAAGATTGAGAAGAAACAGATGGGACTATATGTCCTTAATTTCCATGACAAAAAAAAAAAATGTTTGTCTGTCTCACAGTTTTTAACATAGCACACTGTTGTAGTAACTTATGGGTTGCCTGGTTCTACTTTTTTCCTAGATGCTTTGTGATGCTATACCTTTGGCTCAGCATATTACTATGAAATACTAAGGAAGGCTGGACCCCAAGACAGAAGATACTGTCCTAATTTCCCAGAAAATGTGAGTATGTCTAAGCAGAGAGCCTATGAGACATTTCTCTGTTCAAGGGACACCAGGGACAAGCTTCAACACATATGAGACATGAAAGCACATATTTCTCTTAATTTTTTAAATTGCAATCAATAAAGATGCTGTGAGTTAATGATGAAATGTTTCATGTAGACACTGGGTGTCCATATGAAGTGTTCAGAATTTCTCTCATATGCTCTACTCCAGTTTAGTGTAAGCCCTCAATGTGAGGTCTGTCATAATATGGTGTTCAAAATATCTCACTTTCCCATAACTCAGAATATGTTGCTTCATAGTGATTTCCTGTGGGACATACAGAATTAGGTCTTCTCTTTGGCATCCTTCCCACCTGAAATATTTGTAACTATTTCTGTTATTTACAGTTTTCTCTACTGATTGTTTTTAATACACTTGTCATGACAATTATATTGTTCTGCCCTTTTCTCTCTCTCTCTCAAACCCCCCCAAGACCTACAACCACCATAAACCTTATCCAAACCATAAAAAAAAGGTACAAAAAGGAAACCCTCCAAAAATAAAAAAACATAGACATATTGATAGATTTGGTTCTTACACAGATTAATATAAAGGAATTCACATTAACAGAAAATGCATCAAACGAAATAATATTTCAGCATAGGATGATGTCTCTAGCATTCTCTATGTAAATCAGAAGGAAAATGAAAATACTTAAAATTATTTTCCTGTATGTTCTCTCAAAAAATAGTTTGTAAGGACATCCTTCAAACACATGTCTATTTAAGTGAGCTGGAACATCAGTTTAAAGCATATGCAAAGACAAGTCTTGTTGGTAATTTTAATTGCATTGATGGACAATTGCATTAATGGACAATCCAAAGATGGATCTACTGCTTAACTCATGCAGGTATGTATGTATAAAATTTTAATCTGCTCTTTAAATTTAGATTCTATCCATAAAGTGTGACACGATCACCGCTCTTGATACTTAATGACTATTTAGAAGGCAGAATGAAAATTGTGACTGATGAATCCAAGCAGCAAGTTATAAGGTGAATGAAATGTGACTTTTTTTCTTTCCTTCTCTCTTTTTCATGGCAATCCTGAAATAGAGAGTGTGATCATATAATTAATGACTGTATTATAAAGCATATGCACAAGAACCCTGAACTAACATTTAATCTGACCTTAGTGCTAGTATTTCCTCCTTCCACATGCTCAACAATTTACCACTCTTAGAGAATTTGAATAAGTGTACTAAAATATATGGGACAATAATTCTGTGTATCATGACAAAGCCATTTGGTTCTTCCCTGACTGAATTCAATTCACAACTAAGTCTCAAAATCCAGATACCAAACCAAAGCCCCAAGCAGCTTACCTGGGATAAGGAAACATAGCTAATATGTACACACAATAATTTGCTGGTAGTGCAAAAAATTAAGAATCTGACCATGTCATTAGGAATAAAGTTGTCACAATACTAACATACTCTCTCCAGTATTTTATCAGTGCTACTTCCCAATAATAATAATTTAAACTTATATGTACAAGCTTTCCAGTTTATATCCCTATTTCTGCTATTTTACCCTCATTGAGCTGCTCTGAGTCCCTAAGAAGCTGGATGCTGGAAGGACTGCAGCAAATTTTCAGTATGACAAATCCTTTGCCAAAGGACATAGAGTACTAATGGTCGGCAATTCTACCTGCTTCCCCTAGAATTCACTGACTACTTTAAGACATTTTCTAATGCACAGTATGCCTTCCTCTTTCTTCATCTTTTTTTTCTCTTCTTCATCCCCATAACCTCTTCACCCATCACTTTAAGTTGCTTTCCTTTGATGGCAAATAACTGGTGATCCATGACCTGCACGAAGCCCTGAGTTTTCCAGCTTCATCCTGTGCCTGCATTTTAAAGACTGCTCTCATGTATTATATTCTATGGTCATAGGTCGTTCTGCACTGAATGCCTACTGGTTAGTACTATTAGTGAAAGTTATGGTGATAATGGTTTAACAACCAAACTGAACAAAGATAAACAACAACTAAAATGAATAATTTAACAGTCTGTGGTACTGTTGCTGTTAACTAACCTAAAACCAAAGTTTCAAGACATGTCCGTACAAAGCAAGCCTCACAAACCCTAGTCCCAAGTCCATGCAAAGTTAATGAAAAGCCTGAGGTCTCTTACTGGGAATGGAAGTACTATAATTAGAGGTCTACAATGCTATGGTCTACACTGGTGCCCCATTTCCATTTAAAGGTTACATTTTTTTTCCCAGGAAAGGTCCTCTTAGAAATTGTACTTCTAGTTAATGAAGAAAAAAATCACTGAAATGACAGAATTGTATGGATTTGGCAGTTTTCTTTTGTAAAATCTTTAAAGGAAATGAAAAAATCATCCAGCAAATGGAGACTTAGCTGTTCAAGCATAGAAGAGCTTTAACATATGGGGGTAATGGTTTTCCTGGAATAAACCATTAATTTTCTGTATGTTCTATGCTTTAACATAGAACATAAAGAAAATTAATGGTTTACCCCAGCAAATACTGCAATTATTTACCCGATTCCATTTAGTGAAAGATCTCAATAAAATTGTATTAAGATAGCTGGGTTGGGGAAGGAAAGATGGAGCAATGAGAAGAACTAAAGTTATGTTTGCAAGGTTTATGAAATTTGTCAGACTCAGAACTCTATGTGACTTTACATTATCCAGCAAATTCCATGACATTTCAGGTTATCAAGAAGAAGCATTTTTTTCTAAATTCTGCTGCAGATGGCTTTACTTTTGCATAGTATAAAGCTGTTATCACAATGTATGAAATTGCATTTACAAAAGGTTTTATTATCTGGGTATCTGCCTTGACAAGTATTTTCAACAGCTATGTAACTATGGTGGATAAATGCACAATGCAAATAGCTCTTTGATGATGTCTTACTAGGTGTCTTAATTTGAAATTTTTTCCAGTGATAAGTGTTTTAGTAGAAAAAAATATATTGGCTTCCTTGTATAACTTGTCTGATTGACGATCTAATGCTTTCTAAAAATTTCCCATGTTTTACATTAAAAAAAAAATCTAAAACAACAAACACAAAAAAAAAAGAAAAAAAAAGAAAAAAAACTCAAAGAAATTACAGTCTTTTATAACTATAACTAGTCTATATATGGAAGTTCAGCAGTATTACAAATTCATTTATTCTAAAAGAGGAAATAAATAGTTGGTTGAGGTTGAGATTTCTTCATTCTTAGAGATCCTTATGACAAGGCACAGTTATCTTTCTGTAACTAGACCTGCTCTGAGACAAAGTTGGACTAAGTAATCATCTACATTGCCTGAGGTCTGTTCAAAAAAAGATTTTATCATGAGCATAGGTTTCTAGTGTGATATAGAATTGTTAAGGTTGGAAAAGACCTCCAAGATCAACAACTTCAACCTTTATACAAGAACTTTCAAGTTACTCATCCACACACAGAGTAGATATGGTAAATGGCTTCCAGGACACATGAATCATTCTGTAGGGTAAACAAAATAAAGAATCCTTACAAAGGGAAACACAAACAGTGTTTTCTGATGTTGAGGTTTCAATAAAAAATTGTGAGGTTGGGAAGCTGTGTGTGGGCAAATTGTAATTTGGGAATCTAATTCCAGATAGTAATTATGCCTTGGGTGATAACATGTCTTCCCCAAATAATGTGCTTCTTGCTTAAGATGACAGCATGCATCCTTTAAAGATGACACATATTTATTCTTCTCAGCATCCCACAGAGAAAAACTTACTATTTTTTAAGACCTTAAACTAATAGTTAGAAGCATGCAGAACATCTTGTTAATGCATTCTAGATATGCTGACAAACCCTCATACAAATATATTGTATTTCTAAACTATGTAAGCTGTTCTCCGCAGGTTGTGTATTTCAATACTACCATCCATCAAACTGGTCTACCTTGGTTAAAAGCAGGAAGCAGAAAGTAAAATGTCAAACCTACATGATCAAGCCTTTGTTTCGGAGGAAAGACAACAAGTACTAAATGATCCAGAACTACGAACAGGATAAACCAGTAGAAAAAAAGACAATTAAAAAAAAAAAAAAAAAAAAAAAAAAAGCACACCACCAAAAAAAAAAGGTGAATGTAGAAATGTACCCACTGTTGTTCTGGGTTTCTCTTAAGAGTTATGTTCACTCTGTAATAATCTGCTTAGTTGCTTTTTAAAAGAGAATTTTGCAATGTTTACTTTTATTCTTCATACTTAGCAGTGTCGGCGTATCTGAAATATTTAGTTGCCATCATATCGCCTCTGGTGAGAACAAGAGGTAACACCTTCTCTTCAGCCACACTTTCTGTAGAAGCCCTCATGTTAACACTCATTCAGCAAAATGCAATGACTCTGGGCAACCACGGAGCTGTGACAACAAAACACAGCTAAAAGGAATATTAAACAGAGTATGTTTTTGTCTTGGAAATAAAAATCCTCTTGTAATCTGAAGAGAAACCAATGCAATAGAGCAGGGACATACAAATGCATTATATACACCTGCCTGGAAACCAGCCCCTTATACCTGGTATGTTTCTTTCTGTTGTAGGTACCTCTTCACCAGAAAAATAACCAATTTGGTTGGAAAGACTTCAAAAGGCATGTGACATGGGCATCAGTCTTAAATGAATTAGATATATAATGCTTGTCATGAACATTAAAAAAAAAAATATTGGGACTAAAAACAGTGAACACATCTTAACCATGTGAAAAAAAAAAGAAAAATAATTAAGTTGATACATTTTAAAAGAACTTGTTACATAAAATATTTTTCATAGTGAAATATAAAATGGCTTTGCAAGGGAACGAGAGAAAATTTCTAGTACCTTGCACACTTTAAATAACAAAATAAAAACATTTTCAAGCATCAAAATAATGCAGCATCAATCCATAAAAGTTTTTCTTAAAGCTGTAGTCCCATTTGCGGTGGTTATAGAGCATTCAAAATACCTCTAGCACTAAATTCAGCTGTACATCTGTTTTTCAAATATTGCATCACGCTAAATGCATGTTTTATGGTTCTGCTTATTGCTTTCTGCAGATGGAGAAGATTTTTTCCTCTGGCCTTCATATACCATGTTTAAGTTTTTTTCACCTTCACATCAAACATTAGATGGTGATCACAGAAAAAGATAGCATGCACAGCAGAATGTGTAAGTTTTTTCACTGGTGTTCAGACCTGGTATTTTCGTTATTGATGTCTTGCTCTAGTATTCAGTGTTTCTGTGACTTTGACACAGAAAAAATTCTCAACACATTAATTTTTGATGAACTGCTAGGGATTATTCTTTCCCCTTTGGCATGGAGATCATCAAATTTCATACTGATGAAAGTAGAACACTTGCAGCACACTTGATGTTTCTTGTTCCCTTTTCCTAGAACTTCGCAGCTGTGTTAGTCTTTTTTCAAGTATATATATAGATTTCCTCAAGTTTCAGAAACTGCAAAGTACTTTGTGAGCTGTAGTTTGTCAGTTTTTACAGTAGATATTTTACACAGATAAAATTTCAAGTGCTTGGGTGTATGTGGTTGCAATGGACAAAATTCAGTGACAAGTTGACACCTTATTTTATTTCAAAATACTTTCTAACAAAATAATTTTTCTTCTTTTTCTGTGCAACAGTTCTGCAAGCTTTTACCAAATACTCTTTATCTGGAACTCCGTAAGGTTTTTGGGGTTTTTTTTGTTAGGTTTCTCTTCTCTTAACATTCACTACAATCTAGCTTCCATCACCTACTTATCCCTATCTATGCAAAAATCTCTAATACCATTTATTTAAATGTTTCCAATGCAAAAAAACAGAAACACATAACCCTGTCTCTGCTTCATTTTGGATTTTTTCACATAGGTACTGGAGACACTGCCTTTGTCACGTTTCCGTAAATATTCTTCCTTTTCCATCTTCTTTGATAGCTTTTAATCTGGTTTCCAACCTACCTTCTATGAACTCTTTCTATTTCCTATATATCACATAGATTTCCGTTTGATTGCCACATTTTCTGTTAATTTCCTTAGCTTTTTATTTTATTTTATTTTTAATTTGTGGCACAATTCTAGAATATGTGTATGTTGCCGGTTTTCTTGGCTGTGTCATTACCTGTGCTTCAACAGTTCAATTTTAGGGCCAAGTTTGTTGAGTTAAGCTGTACAACATCCAGAAGTTTTTCCTACTCTAGCTACCAAGCCAGCTCAGCTGAAACCATACTATCAACATGGGCAAAGGATGAACCAAAGGGGAAAAGAAAAAGCTTACCAAGTATCTCAGGACACTGTGATGTTCACAGAGCTATGCTGAACTATCAAGCGACATCAGGAACAAAACATGTGTTACCTTACAGCTTCTCTTGCAAGTCAAATCCAGCCACCTGAGTCAAGGCTGACACAACTCCACATTCCCTGAACAAACAATAAACAACTTGATTTTGTAGTCCCAATAGACACACAAACTCCCATCTACAATGCATAGGCATATATAAGTACTTTCAGCCACCCAGATCACACGAAGCTCACACATGACCCCAGCACCAATGGCCTCATCCTGTGCCTGTCTTCTATCACACATCCATTAGTGCAAAACCAATCCCTACACATAATATTGATTGCCTCAACAAAATGGATGCAGACAGTCTCTGCAACAGAGGTACAAACGTAGGAGAACATCTGACATCATAGTGCCACCCTGCCAAATCCCATCAAAACCCAGGCTAGCTCTGTACACTCCAACAGCAAAAACAAGAGCGATGAACAACTGAGGACTAGAGGTTCCCAACAACTGAACCTGTACAGCTGCAAACATTACAGGATAAGCTTCCACAGCACAGAAACAAAAAGGCGCTGTTGTGCAAGGGTTTAAATACAGCTACCAACCAGGGGGTGGATACAGAAAATCAACCAATAGGGGGATTTCAAGGATGGAGCAAAGAGATAACATCAACACTGTGGGACCAATCAGGATAGAGGAAGGCAAGGGGAAAGGTCACATGGGCCAATGGGATGTCATGGATTAGGAGATTTCCAAGTGGGTGTTTCAATCAGGGATTGGCCCAGGGGGTGAGTGGCAGGGAACATTCAGGACAAAAATAGCAGGGTCACCTTGACAGGCAGGGAAGGAACTAGAACAAAGGAAAGGGAATATCTTGAGGGAGGGTACAACTTAGGGGAAAAAACAATTTGCAGAAAACTTGGGGGGGGATAACAGAATGAACCATTTAACAGTAACATAACGAAGTAAATCCAAACTGCAACACCACTCCAGATCATAACACAGGTGTGCATTGGGAACCTACAAACATGCACACCCCCACACTGACACACCGCAGATTCCTCAGGAGTTGTCCTTGAACTCATGGTCCATGCAGCAGGTGGTCCCAGATCCTTATCCTTCCCAACTGCCTCCCACTAGATAGAAACAAGCACAGACCCCATAGTGCCCCCGCAGACAGCCAGTTCCACCTGCGGTCCTGGTCTTAGAAACATCTCTCCATCTCCTAGGCCACTTCACCAGCTGGCCAGGTAGAGTAGCTTAAACTAGCTACTCTGATCACACTGTTGGCAAATCTTTAAGATCAATCTCTTTCAGTTTTCTGAAAGAGATTCCGTCATATAGGTAGGATGACTGACTGTTTTTAACATTACAGCTCTCAGCACTTTACGTTTATGAGATCAGTTCCTGTCATTTTCCACAGTGAACAGAGTTTCCATTTATCTTTCTATCTTTTTTTATTTCTTTCTTGGAAGTGTTTCAGAGATAGGACATAAAAAGTAGGTAGGAGAGTCTAAGGCAAAAAAAATAAGATGGAAGATTTAGGCATATACATAAGAACTAATCTGACATTCACCAAATTTAAAAAAAACCCCACAAACAACTTGCAAAAAAAAATCTCAAACATAGTGCATTTTATTTCTACTCTTTTCCCTAGTTATTTTGTCTTCTTCTTTACTAACAAGAAAAAAAGCAAACTGTAGGCCGTTACTTCATCAAAGCCACATCCAGAATACAGTACTTTAGATGTTATGGAAAATATCTAGGCCTTCTTTTTATGGTGTGAGTTTTAAACTGCATACATTTCCTCACACCATAGGAGTGAATTCATTCTATATAGATTAAAGGAAGTCAGATATGTAAGAACAGTATTTTAAACCCTACTTCTGAATATATTAAGGTTTAAGTAAACTGATAAGAAATATTATAAATAAGAACTTCAGGAAAGTAAAAGGTACTCTTTAGACATTGCAGAACAATGCAGACTTTGCTTGAACAATGGAACCAAAAACAAATAAATTTCTGCAATTTTTGCAACTGTAAAGGTAACTTAATGCATGAGAAGTCTGTGCTATCATTTTAACCAGTTTCTGGAACCTTTATGTTCATTTCTTGGTCACCACATGTAGGAGATAAAACAGAAGTAATATTGGAATAGACATTCACCCTACCAGAATGAATACTGGAAAAAGGAAAGGGAAGCAGAGGTTTTAAAGAGATAGAAAATTTACTTGTAATGTATAGGATGTCACCACTAAATCCTTGGATAACAATTTTATAAATATTAAAAGAAAAAGTAGGAGTATTTCCATATTTCCAAAAACACCTTCTAGACTTTGCACTATTTTTGAGCCTAAAAATTAAAACAAATTTTTTCATGGATATTTTTTTGTTTACAGTAAGAACCAGGCAAAACTAGAACACCTCAATTTCTTATTAAACCTACACCATGAAAATTTGTCTATTTTCACTAACACTGTAAAATTTGAAGTGTAATCTACAACTTTTCAGGAGATTAGAATCCGCACAATTGGAACACTTTCCTATAAATCTACCTTTATTTAGAGTGCTAAAGAATGTTTCTGTAAAGATTACAGACTTTTCTCACAAGTCAGGATATGATACAAGTAATATGTGTTAAAATGTGATTAAGAGGTAAAAGTATATGCTCCAGCAGCATTAATTCCTTTGTGCTAAGACAGTAAAGCCAAAAGAGAATAGAATATTTTTTTTTGCCATAGATTTTTTACTCATTCTAGAAAACTGCTTAAATTTCTATTTTTTCCTTTTAAAAAATACAATTTTATTCATATGAGGTTTATATTTCCAACTATCAGCTTCTTCATATTAGTTTTATTTTTCATGTTTCTTTTTATAATTGAATTTCAGAAAATCAGAAAGGATTCTGAATTAGAACCATAAACGTAATGAAAATCCAACTCCTGGCCCTGCACATCAACATCCCCAAGAGTCACACCATGTACCTGAGAGCATTGTTCACATTTTTCTTGAGCTCTGTCAGGCTTGTGCTGAGACCACTTCCTGGGTCACAGGTTCATGGGGAGCCTGTTCCAGTGCCCAAACACCCTCTGAGTGAAAAACATTTTCCTAATATGCAACCTAAACCTCCCCTGACACAGCTTAAGCCCATTCCCACAGGTCCTGTACTGGTCACCAGAGAAGAAATCAGTGCTTGCCCCTCCTCTTCCCCTCAGAAGGAAGTTGTAACTGCAATAAGGTCTCTTCTCAGCCTCCTCTTTTTCAGACTGAACAAACCAAGTGATGTCAGCCACTTCTCATTTGGCTTCCCTTCAAGACCCTTCACCATCTTTGTTCTCCTCCTCTGAACCATATATATAATAATAGTTATATATACATTTTGGCACCCAAACCTTCCCCCAGCACTGGAGGTGAGGCTGCCCCAGTGCAGAGCAGAGCAGGACAATCCCCTCCCTTGCCCAGCTGGCAATGCTGTGCCTGTTGCCCCCGAGGACAGGGTTGTCCCTCCTGGCTGCCAGGGCACTGCTGACTCTCATTTCTCTTGCTACCAACCAGGACTCCCATGTCCCTTTCCAAGGCATTGCTCTCCAGCATACTGTAATATGGACTGATACAAAATGTAAGAAATTGGGAGGTCTTAGAAAAGTAATAATGGCAAAAGATTGCCTTAGAGATTGGAAATTTGTAAACTAATCATAATTTGTAAACATAATCATAGTCCAATACATTAAGACATTGGAAGAAGACCTAGACACAGTGGTTGTAAATCTGTAGCACAGGAATTTGATATTCAGTTTAATACTGTAACAGAAGGTATAAAGAAGGACATTATTTATATAAAGAAGATAGAAAGCTGTGTTTATTTCCTCCAACTCTATATGGTTTTTTTTAAAATCACTTATATTTTGTCTTCAGTAAGATTAATATAAACTCCCACCAAACACTTCTGTTAACTGATTTTGGGGAATCTTTCGTTGGAACGATGAAAATAATTCTTCAAGTTTAGTAAATAAAAAAGTATTTAAACATTGAGAGAAAAGGCTTTGACATGTTACGGGGGTGGGGGGAAAGGATTTGTATGATTTGCTATGCACTGAAAAGTTCAAAAATATTTTCTTCTCATAAAAATTCTTTCATTATATTTCTGAAGCAATATGTGTTTTTGGAAGATACCTTTTTGCACGTTATGTTGATGCATAAATGTATAAAACCTCTACAAATAAAAGTTCTCTTTCTGATGAAATCTCATCTGAAATTCTTTGAGATGACATAGCAGCAGTAGTTTGAACTCATGGAAATAGCAAACAGCTTCCAGCAAGTGCAAAGCAGTAAGCTGATTATTATAATCACGTCTTAGGGTTTCAGGAGAAGCTATGCAGTCTAAGTTCCCTGATATGATGTCTTTTGAAACACTAGCTATTTAGACCGGCCCATCAACATAACATGTGAACAACTATGACTGTCCATCACATCACATTATTAACTATTGTGTTCTCTTAATATTGTTCAATCACATCAAATTATCGTTGCATTACGCCATGATGATATTAAGGCTTTTAACATACTGCTACAAAAGAAAAGCTTTTAAATAATAAAACACACTAGAGAAATGTATCTTGAGCTTGCCTTAAGAACCAGGACTGGAAATACGTACACATTTTATTATTTTCTTTTTTTTTTTTTTTAATTCCTTTTCATTGACTTTATTATACATATAAGCAGGATCTGAATTCTTTTGGGATTAGAATATTTTCTTAAAGAATTGGCACATAGATTAATATTTACTGTAACCTCACAGATTGTGGAAAACATATTCTGCTGCACACTACAGCAGAACCATTTCTCTCCTTCTGAAAAGGATGGAATAATGGCAGCAAAACATGCTATTCCTAAATGAATCAAAGATATGTGTTTTGAGAAAAGTTCATTATAAAGATAAATAGTAAAACATTAGGTAAAGAAAAAAACAATTTAAAAAAAAAACCATACGAGCACAATAGATACAACATTCAAGGGATGAAGTATCCATGAAAATATACACATATGGAGGACAAAAATGTTGTCCTCAAAACAAAAACAAAACAAAAAAAACAAAAACACTGTCAAGAACTAATCTAGGAAATTTATACAAAATCAGCACTTATTAAGAACTGAAGTATTTCTTACTTTTCAAAAATAAATTGAGGAAAAGTCTAAAATATAAAAGAAAAATTTCTATACATATTTGTTCACCTTATGTATATAATAGAGAATGGTATTTTTCTACAATGATAAAGTTTATGAAAAAATACAGTACTCTCTGTTAAATTTGGAATTTTTTCTAGGGTAATTTTTTTCAGACTTTTAATCAACTCCAATAAATCCTCTGGCTCCTATGAAAGTGTGTAAAATTTTTCATTGAAGTTTTGTTCATGAATTTGTTAGAGTTTTCAGTATCACTGATATACTTTCTATTTTGAAAATATTGACTCATGGATTAGGCTTGGCAGAAGAACTCACACAAAATGCACAGTGAATTTAGATATAAGGAAAAGTCACATTTGATCAAGATTCAATCTAAAATTGGCCCAGACCTTATATTCAATCATTTTGTCATTCTGTCTCCCACAAGTTCCACTTGCAAACAGATGAGAGAAATGAAGTGCATTTATCATACAGGTAATTCTTTCACTGCTTTGCTGCTCACAAATGTGAATAATTTAATTCAAAGCACTACATCGTTCACAGAAACATAAAAGAAACACTGTTTTCCGTATTTCCCCTTAGTTATACTTTACTTGGAGGATCTCATGTTATTTTTAATAAAGGTTATGGTGCTCCTTAATTCACACTAAAAAAAAAACAAAACAAAAAACAACAACAACAAAAAAAAAAACAACCCAAGAAAAAGAAACAAACAAAACAAAACCAAAAATTCAAAACCACCTTACTTCCCTTTGGTTAAACTGAAAATTTCTGTTCATTTCCGATTCAGTTAAGAAGATACTTTAGGTGATATTAATAATCACTTTCAGTCTTTGAAAGGAAACAAGTTACTTTGAGACAGAACATTTTTGTATGATATAATGGACTTAAAAAGTGATGTAACTACAAGTTTCTTATTCTTTATGATTACCACTCTCAATCCAGCTCTCAAGGCAGCAGGGGAAACAAATTTGAACACTTCTCAGCTGTTTTTTGCATCCCAATAACAGAGCCATATTTTAGAAAATGTTCACTAATTACATACTGCTGATCAATATTTTTTGAAAGTTTTTTGTTATATTTTTTTTCCTTTGATTAGTTTGGCTTCATTGGAGTGGCTGTGATTCATGTTTTACCTAGAGAAAGCCAAAAGAACATAAAGTAGTTCATATCACTCAACTTCAAGTCTCCCAGTCCCATTCTGGACAGACAGTTCCAGTGGGTTCCAATGGACCCTTCCTGGGACACAGATGAGCCCCTTGGCTGAGAGGGTGACACCTCTGGGAAAATGTATTTCAGAAAAGGTAAAATGCTGCCCCAGGAGGGAGAAATGAGTGGAAAAATTGAACACAAACAAACAAAAAGAACCCAACAAGTAACCTGAAAAGAAATAGCTCTTCAGACATCAAGGTGAGAGATTAAGTAAGGAAAGGAAGTGCTGCATGGAGACGACCACATCAATATGTATGTCCACACTGCAGACCATGGAGGTTCCTACACCAAAGTGGGTGGATACTTTCTGAAGGAATTGAGGAGAATACATCTTCTTGGGCAGAGAAAAAGCATTACAAGGAAGGAGAGGTAGAGTTGAAATGGTATGAACTGACACAACACTATTTCTCATCATCCCTGTGCTGCTCAGACTAAGGGTAGGTGGAGAAGTCAGGGGTGAAGGATTAAAACTGAGCTGGAGGAAAAAGGAATGGGTTTGGGAAAAGCGTTAAAATTCTTTTCTTTGTTTTTCACTATCCAACTCTATTCTATTTGGCAATAAATTGAATTTAGTTTCCCCAAGTCAACTATTTTGCTTATTACAGTAATAGGTAAATGATCTCACTGTCTCCATCTTGACCCTTAGGATTTTCCATTTATTTTCTCTCTCTGTCCTGTTGTGGAGAAGGGGTGAGAAAGCACTTGGGTGACAGTATGGAAGCCTGCCAAAGTCAACTCACCACTGTTTTTCAAAGAATTTGTTGGTCGTAGCTTTTCATAAAAGAATCTGTAAGTATTGTTATCTTACAGAGAGCTGGTTTTAGATAAAACTTTTATGTTTTAGTTGAAGAATAATAAATAAATGTCTTTCAAACACCTTTGAAGAGTTGATGGCACAATAAATCAGTATTCTCTTAATTTACTTTTTATTGATAATCTCATTTCTCAGTTCTATCTAGTTTTTATGTGTTTTATATAGAGTAGTGATGTAATTTCTGAGGGAGAGGGATTGTTTATTTTGTTTATGTCTTGGTGTGTTTTATTTCTTTGTTTTCTCCTGTCACCTCTTTTCTTCAAATGTAGACTTCTATAACCCTATACTAATAGTTATCTTCCTGAAAATGGTATTAATTCCTCATAAAACCAATTTTCCTGAGTATCTAATTACTAGAACTTCTTTAGTTTTGTTTTTTACTGTTTGTGCTGGTTTTGGCTTTGGTAGGTAGATTTAAATTTTTTTCACAGCAGCTAGCATGAGGCTATGTTATGGATTTGTGCTGAGAACAGTATTAATAATGCAAGGATGTTTTTGTTAGTGCTGAGCAGCACTTACACAGAGACAAGAAATTTTCTATGTCTCATACTGCCTCACCAGTGAGGAGTTTGGGGATGCACAAGAAGCTGGGAGGCAACACAGCTGGGACAGCTGACCCCCAATAGACCAAATGGGTATTTCACACTATATGGCATCGTGCTCAGCATGTAAAGCTAGGGAAGAAGAAGAAAAGGGAAGGAGTAGAAAAGGGAAAATCTTTGGAGTGATGGTGTTTGTCTTGCCAGAAAGCAGTTACATGTTATGCATTCCTGCTTTTCTGGACATGGCTAAACACATGCTTGCCCACAGTGATAAAATAAAAGACAATTAGCTGAAAACTGTAGATCATTTTCACTGTGAGAGAAGGATGGTGATGATCTGTCTTAAGTTGGTATCAGCTTTGAAGTTTAAAGTGCTAGTCACAAGGCAGAGTAAGACCATGGTCAGAGTTGAAATAAATTTTGTCTCTAAAACATACCTTGTAAAATCTTGGTAGAACTGAAACTATTTACCACAGAAACGGGCCTGGAAGAATATATGTGTGAAGTTAAAACAATCTGAGAAGTTATAACCTGGAGAGTCATTGGTATATGGTAGTGACCTTACTGTTCTGCAGAAAAAATTACTGAGTCACAATTTTGACATTTCCAGTACCATCTATATATCATTTATCAGTGAACAACTACACAGTGTTTACTGGTGCTTACTATTTTCTATTTGTATGTTTGATTATTGTTTCTTTATTTTTAATGTTTTCACTGTAATTGCATGCCTCTTACTTAAAGCACTTAAAAAGAACAAATACTTAAAAAAACCCATTCTATCAATACATCGATCCCTGGTGGTAGAAAACATATTTTTAAAGGTGTGAGCAGATGTCAAGCTAAAGTGGAATGGTTAATCATGCTAACTGCTCATTTACCTAATTTCTACAAAAATATATCTAACATGAATATCACTCATGACTGTGCACATTTCTGGCAGAAGTTCAGGTAGTGCTGAATTTCCATATTAAACTTATGAACCTATGCCAGACTCCCCTCCATGTTTGTTTTTTTTAACACAGAAGGAGCAAAGGGGTGATAAATTGACAATGATGTTCTTTGCCTTAATGTTATCCTAATTCCTCTCCTGTTGTTTTCAGCAACCCTGCAATTCTCTTGCAAGTGTAAACTGTTGCTGAATGAATATGGATTTACTCCAACAAACCTATACCTATTTTGTATAAGATTCAACTAGAAAAAGTTGCAGTCATGAAATGCTAGTAATAACTGATGCTAATAACTAAGAATAGAAGGACCGTTTACATATTTTAATGCTTCTTCTACAATTTCATTGCATATACCTTTAACTATCCATGTGTTCCCTTAAATACTAATCATACATTTACAGAGATAGCCTTTAGAAATGGTCTTGTTATGTTATAACAAAGATTGATTTTTAAATGAAATTTACTGTCGGATTTCTGTTGGGTTTTGTTGTAACTGTCTCTAGTACAGCATGTTGACCTTGGTAGAAGTGAAGGAACAGGGATATGAACAAAAGAATCATAAATGAATCCTGGCACTGTGCAGCACTGATGTGAAAAGCGGCAAAAATTAAATAAAATGTCTGCTCTCAACTCTTATTTCTGCTAGAGATGCCTGATGTGCTGTAAAGTTTTGTGATTTACACAGAATCTCATTTTGGTCAATGTCATTAAGCTTATGTTACATAGTCCATGGCAGAAGGCCATGAGGTAGGAAGTTCTCAGTTTTGGATTGGTTTACTAAAGGTCCATGATTGTTGGATCAAAATATTGTTATTCCTTTCACTTTATTTATAATAATAACAAAAGACCAGTATTTCTGGTCTTGTCCCATTCCTGGCTAGAAATTCTACAATAAAAGCCTTTGTATTAGTATTTTATCATTTCTGGATCTGAGTTGCAGATAGAATCCTTAACAGGAAATTAAAAGCAAAGGCTAAGAATCTCCAGACTGCTCAGTGATTCAAAATTAACTTAAACCTTGGTTCAATCTTAATTTACTCTGTCTCTATTATATCCAATATTTAAAATAAACTTTGTTGCATCTTTTCAATACTTAAATATTACAGTAGAGTCAAACAGGAAAGGATTAATTTATTTTATCTTGAGTAGCCTCAGAGGCAGTCATCTTGATTCAGTCTTCAGTCAATGGAAAAAGCTAGAAACCAAGAAGATATTGATCTTACTCTGTGTTCTGAGTCGCTCTCTAATCTAACTTATGATTGATCTAAATTAGATGAGCTGAATCTTGGATCATTGGGTGCTGTTACATACAGTTAACATATTTAACTATATGTAAGTCTGCAATCTCAGGCTTTGAAAACTAATTGCTTAAATTCTTTCTTATGCATCTAGATTCAAAAACATTTCTTGGGTGTTCAGGATTCTGGAATCTGTCCTAAGATTTTCTAGGGTTTTGAATAAAATTGTACTCTAGAACAGGAATAGGCAACTATACCTGAAAGTCTGTCCTCTAAAGTTCTGATTTGAAACTTTTCTGTGATTTATAAACATGGTATAAACACTACAGTTAAAGGTTGTGTGCTCATTGAAATACACATGCCCCATAAAAAGACAACAGATGCCTCTTAAATAAATAATTTTTAAGAAAACTTAAGGACAATCATTACAAATGCTGTATGTCTGCTTCATTGTAAAACTCAAAGGAAATGGTTCTTCAAAGTAACATCATAGGAATAACAAGTAGGGCAAGCTGAGCTGCAAAAAAAAACCCCACTTCTATCACAGCAACTATTAAAATGTCTCCAGTCCTGCAAAAGGATTTATGTCAGTCTTAGCAGCTGCCAGGCAATGTACTTGTCCTGAAGTGAATTAGGTACTCTTCGGACTCTGTAGTCTTCTCTACAATGTTTCCTTTATCTCACATGGGAGTTTGCAGTTGCATCACAGAGATGTTGGAATGACAAGGATTTGGGTTCTAAATGCTATACGTAGTTTCTGGACATAAAAAGAGAAATTCTGTAGGAAGAGGAAGTTGGAAGCATCTCACACAATTTTTTATTGTGGAAACCGATAGATCATTAGTCTAAGCCAGATATAGCTGTATCTGATGAGGAGAGATAGGCGCTTTTAAAAGTCCTGGATAGGCATTTGAGATAAATGGGGTAACTATCTTCCACTAAGTTACTAGATCTTCTTGTTCACATTGGAACTTTTTCTTTTCATGCATTTAAAAGTACAATGTTTTATTAAGATATCTATTTTCAAATATCATTATAAAATTACCACAAAGAAATACACAGGAATAACACAGGAATATCTTTGCCAGTGGTGGTATTACGTATTGCAAAAAAAAAAAAAACCAAAACCAACACCAACAACAACAACAACAACAACAACAACAACAACAACAACAACAACAAAAAGTTGGTTTGGTATAAAGGGAAAGCAGGTCTGATTTTTTTATGAGTATGATCCTGAACCCTGACTGCTCAAAATGGGCAACTTTGATTTTATTTTCTTTCCATAAGAACCATAAGACATGAAGGAACATTCTGTACCTAAGTCTTGTCCCAACACAGATTCAAGCTAGAGTCATAGTATCTGTGTATCTAGACGTGGGATCTGAACAAGCATCAGGATTTCCCTGAGGTCTTGAAAGTATACAATAAGATTTTGATATTTGAGTGGTAAGTACTCAAATTTTACAACTTTTGCTATTTAAATTACCTAAGAGACATTGCAGTTAAAAGTGTTGCATATACACATCATCACTAAAAAAAAAATCAAATTAATTAAAATGCAAAAGTTTAGCAAATATCTTTCTATTGTAACTTGGAATCCAAAGGCATTCGAATTCCTTGCTAATAGGTTCCATAAATAAGACTAGTGCTTTATCATTTCAGGGTTAAAATTGCCTAGAAAAGGACACTATGCACACAAAATTAAAATGGTCTGATTGAATTCAAATATAATGCAAGAGAGAGCCCTGCTGGCCAAGCTTAATAAATACAATCCCTATTTTAGTAGCCTAAATAAATAATTTACCTTAAAATAAATAAGTGAAAAGCACATTCTGGAATATTTACCTTCAATTTCAATGGTTCATTGAGAAATCCAAAAACATATTCATGCAGTGTAGCTGCTTCATTATCCCATTGCCCTTGGTAGTGGTGTTATTTTGTAACATCCTCCTCAGTGGAATAAATGTACTATGAAATGTTTTAGCACAAGAAAGCAGGCAAGCTCCCTCATTCGCTGCTTCTGGATGCTTTAAAAATGTGAGAATAAATATGAACTTTTAATTTGCTAATCACTCTGCATTGCATACCCAGGAAGTTTTAGTTAAGAGAAACAAGAATTATACCCCCAGAAAAAAAAAAATAGAAGGCTGAAATGGAAATCCTTTGCTGTTTCATATGGGCAGCAAGGAATAGAAAAATATTTATGCAGCCTGACTAAACATCTAAACTATAGCTTTCTGAAATATACTTCTGTCATATGTGGGTGGTGGTGGGGGTTGCGGGTGTTTCAGCAGATTTTCTATGTACTTAAATTTGTTCTCCCGTATAAAAGCAAGAAAAATTCCAAGAACAGTTGGATTTTAATAAAGCTGTATTCAGCAGACCAGCATCAGCTCTAAATGAAAGTCAGCATAAGCAGGATACAATGCATACAGGAAAGGCTTAATTACTGGAAGAAAAGAAGAATCAACAACAACAAAAAAATTCTTGTCTCAATATACTTTATAGTTTAGTATTATATTAATCTCAGTCATCAGTTTATAAAACAACCACTGCAAGAGAAAAAATTGAGAGTGCAGTAGAAGCAAAAAGATCTCTTTATTCCTGTGCATTTTTAGAGAAGATTTTTCTTAATCTTCCATTCAAAGCATCAGTGATATGCCACTGAAAAGCAGGTGCAGCACTAAATACCTTTTTATATGGAATATTAATTTTCTAAACTAATTTGTCCAGTGGTTCAAACTAGGCATCTAGTGCAATATGAGGCACAGTAAGGAATCCACAGTACCTGCATGTGGTTGGCAGACTTGACACAGAACCTACAGCAGACCCACAGCCAGCTGGAGCACCAGGTGGAGGTCATATGAAATATGTTACAGCCTCCCAAGCTGCACTAAAAATCCTTGATTAAGGCATAAGATACTTGTGCGCAAAGGTGTCTAAGTTCTTTTTACAATTCAGGGAAGAGCTAAGGGAAGAATCAGTTACCCCATGAAAGTTGCCTCAGGGAAACCTGTCTGGCCTGTGAATGCTAGTTTGTTGGATGAGGATCTCCCTGGATCATACCTGTTCGCCTTCTGTAGATATCCCAGACAGCCTGAAACACCTCAAATAACACTAGAAGTCTACAGTTAGGCAAGAGGACCAAGCTCCCTCTCAGTACTGGCAGTAAAGCCTTGAGAGCAATCCAGCTCTTCAGGCAAGAGTCATGTACATCTTGATTGGAGAACGGCCCTCAGAATCAACAATTGTATTGGCTGAATTGCCCCTAATTATAATAGCACTTTAGATGAATTAGTGGCTGGTTAAGTAACTTTTTTCTGTTTGTTCATAAAGAAAAAAAAATTAAAAGTTCATACTGATTGCAGTTTTTTTTTCCTGGGGAAATATAAGGCAAGAAGTATACAAGGTAATTCTTTGAAATGTTCATTTTGGGAAAAGATTAAGTAATCCATATAGAATAAAAATAAAAATATGAATGAAAATATGATTAATATTAATCGTATTAAAATATGATTGGTTTACAGATGCAGAACTCTGGTTGTTTTAAATGGAAGGAGTTGGGTCATGCCAAGATTTTACATCCACATTTTAGATGCATATGACTTTGTATATAAAATGAGGAATCTAGAGTGTGAATAAAGATGAATACTGGAGGGCAAAACAGGAAGAGTGGTCTGTACAGCCAGTCTATACATCTTGTACCACAAACCCAAATATCAGATTTTGTTATGTTATGCCAAGAATTTAAATAGGAGATTAGCTGTGGTCCTAAGCAATATATACAGAAACTAAAAAATATCATTAGCATCTACAAATACACTCACCAGAAGTATATTTAACCACCTTCTGTATTTTAGCAAGCTATCATTGGATGCAATCCAATTACTTCCTGCACAGATGCTCTGCAGGTACACAGTGCCCCCATGACAACTGCTTTCCCATTGTTGTTGCTGACAAGCTGTGTATCCATAAATTCACAGGAAAAATGCTGGCTTTTTCATCTCCTTTTCATCCTTCTTAGTTTCTATATCTTTTGAAATAATGTGAACAACAAAAAGAAGAGCAAATGGATTATGTGTTTTTTATGTATAAAATGGCATAATGATGTTCTTGCTAGCAATTCCCAATGTCCAGTTTATTTTTCGATTTTCATTATTCAATGAGCTAATATTTTCACAAAAGTATCCATGGTAAATTCAAGGTCTTTCTTTTCAGTTTTAGTGGTCAGTTCTGAGCCCACTGTTACTTTATAAGAGATATAAATAAAGTAACAGGAAATTTAAAAGCTAGGTCAGATCATGTCACTAATACAAAGTTTATTTCTATATATGAATGAACACCCACGGAAGACCCAGCTCAAAGTTTCTCAGCTGTGCAAGCAAAAGTGAATTTACAATAGGCTGGCTGGATGAGAAATGTTATGTGGCATTTGAGTTATGGTAAGGTATACATGAGGAGTATTGATTGCTGCAACCACTTCAGGATGGAGAGTAATTCTCACTAGAGCTGTTCATCCTTCTGCTGTACAGGCAGGAGAATACTGACAGCCATCAAAGTCCAGTGTATTGGTTTTCCTCACCTGGAAATACTACTATAGCTTAGTAGCCGAAACTTCCATCTGCTTCTGCCTTTTTTGTCTGTTTTTTTTCTCACAGTCTCTTCCAACTGCTTCAAGCAATTCCAGCCAGCACCAGCTGAGCATACCTTCTGTGCAGGAACAGCATGACTGCACACCAAATGAAGAGTATGGCCAGTGACCTACAGGCTGGCTGGCTGGCTGAGGTAGTACTTTGAGCTCATTCACAAGTTGATCCTTAAAAGTGGTGGGAAAAGGAATTGGTGCAGCAGGACAAGAAGGTATTGAAGATTGCCATATAATTTCAAGATACAAATGAAGTGCACTGTAATACCCCAGGTGGGACTTAGAAGCTATATGGGATAGAGCAGATCAGTCCCACATCTACTAGAAATAAGTAAATCCATGGTTAAATGAAGTTTAATCAGATGTTATGCAAATGCTTTGGGAAATCCAGGCTTTACTCCAGTTCTCAACTTTTAGTGCTATTCTTTGGTGGTGTCATACCAAGAAATTATTTTTCGTTTGCTTGTTTTGTGTGCTTTTACTCCCATTCCTAAATCATCAGTCATTTCTTATAGAATCCTTCATGTTATACAACACTGAATTCTTCTACACATTTTGAGCATACCCAGCACAGTCAGCCATCACATCACCCTCTGCAGAGCATGCTGCAGCTTACAAAATTATAGCTGACCATATTAAAATAGTTTCAGTGTTCTTTGCTTGTCATGCTTTTTTGACCAGATCAATCTTGATACCACTTTTGTGATCTGAATGATAACATTTGCCACTGACTACAGTTCATCGGTTGTTTACCACATGCTCTTAAAACTTCTTGGAATCTCTAACTGCATTAGCACTGTCTTCAATTAGATATGTGGAATTTTTTTTATTTATTTTTTTTATTATGGGAGTGGTGAAACACTGTATCAGGTTTTACACAGAAGTGGTACATGCCCCATCCCTGAAGACATTCAAGGTCAGGTTGGACAGGGCTCTGAGCAACCTATTCTAGGTACAAATGGCACTGCTCATTGCAGTTTGGGGGAAGAACTAGATGAGTTTTAAAGGTCACTTCCAGCTCAATCTATTATGGTACTGCCTTGTGTTAGGGAAGAGTCCTGCATGTCCTAAGTGTTGTACTGGATCATCATGGCTTTGTACAAGATAAAATACTTTCTTTTCATTTAGACATCTTACTGGAAGATCTCAAATGAAAAATTAATTCCTTTCTGTCTACCTAGTGTAGCTCATTAATCAGTATGTTGGGGCTGTTTAGTTTAAATGGAGCTTCTGAAGAAGACCCGAATGTATATTGTGCTAATTAAATGAGTTGGTCAAAGCTTGTCTCCAAGAACAATGTCCTGTGATTTAGTGGGAAAGGTGGGTAAAATGTAAAGGTATGCCCGCATATTGTGCAAAAAGAAGTTTTGTGTGGGAAAGGATGGAAGTTGTGTGGATTTTGCTATCTTCTAGTCCAACTAAGCATAGTATCTGTTTCAGGTTATCCTAGTCTTTGAAGAATTTTTTTTTCCTTTTAACTGAAATCTATAGAAGCAGGAGGCTCAACAGCATGACAGACTGTTTCTAGTTCATTAAAAATTTTGATAAAGTATTCTCATTATTTTCTAGTTCCCATCAACTCACTGTTATACAGGCATGATTTTTATTTTTTTAGAAAATTGAGGAAATCACTGAAAAAACCAAAAACCTCAGTAGAGGGAAAATACATATCTACTCTGAATGTTCCCGTCTTGCAGTCAGTCAGGTATCTTGGGAACACTTCTGAGGTAACATCCAATGTTATTTCACTGTTAGTGCACATGAAGGTGTTATTTCTTAACAATTGCATGTCCTTTACTCTTTTTTTTTTTTTTTTATATTTCATTCAGCAGTAATTTTTCTGCTTCGGGAATTTGTGCCTAAATTACCTGCAAAATTGTATGAAAACTTGTGTTTTAGATTTGTTATTTTCTCATTCCTATTCAGGTTTGATGTTTCTTTTCATCTTACATGCCTTTGCATTTTAGTGGGGCAGTCAAGTGTGCTGACACTGATGAATAATTTAAAATTCTCAATATACCTCTCCTGCATACTTCTGAAGCCTGCCTTTTGCATCACTGTACAGCCTTCTCCTCTGTTTCTGTCATCCTGTTTGCTGCATGAAATACAAAGTGTGTAGCAGAAATTTCAGCCCCATAAATCTGACTTCTGCCATAGAACCCCAGGCATTGTGGGGGCTCTGCCCTCTACACCCTGTCCTCCCCATGGGGCCCCCAGGAGGAGACAAAGGAGAGTGTGGGGAGAGAGATGCAACCCCAGAACCCCATGCAAGTCCCCGGCTGAGGAGTGCACCCTCACCATGGGCTTACTGCTCTTCAAGGACCTGCAAGAACCACAGGCCAGCCATGACTCAGATCCCTGCATGGGTAATGCTGTAAAGCAAACAAATGGTTATTGAAGATACACAGATTTCATGAAAACTTGCTGGAAAGTCTAACTGTTATTTTAGATAAGTATAGATGTCTGTCTACAATGAAAAGCAGACCATTTTAGGATCAGAAGGGAGATATAGGCAGTAGAGAGCAGGAAAAAAGGCTTTACTTTAAAAAAAAAAACAACAAGATAAACAAAAATTTAAGCTATAGCTATAGATCCAATGCCCTCTATTCTTACAGAAAGGAACAAAATAAAATAAAAAAATAAAAAGGAAGCCACAAATTGTGGTCTCATATCCTTGCAAACAAATCCATCTGAAGTTAATAAAAACTATGAAAACACACACACAGAGTTTGGGACCTTGCTGTTATGTGGCATAGGAGTAAAAACTGGGAATTAAAATGAAGTGTGGAACTTCTGTGTTGCTCCCTACATGCATCTCACTGAGCCTTAAAGGAGCATTCCAGCTGACCAGGAATAATCACTCAGTACTACGTGGAAGCCTATAGTACTTGAGTTACCTGCTCAGGGCTGGATAGTATCATGTGGGATCTTGAGAACAAGGCTTAGAGCATCACAAATGGCACTGGGCACCTGTAAAAGTTGTTTAAATGAAAACCAGAGGTTCTACCCTTGTTGCAGGCAAGTTCCTATGCATACACTTATAATGACATAAGAATGACTATGCAGTGCAAAATGGGCCATGCTGGCCAAGGTACAATTATCAGATATAAGATAGCAAGTCCAAATACATTCCGAAACAGTTTGATGAGAAGTACCTTAATAGCACAAAGCTGATATCATGTCTCACAGTACTTTTGCCTCTTGCCTGACCCACAGCTGCAGAATGGGTCTGTGACTAGCAGTGGTGGTATAACATGGCAGTAAGGGAGGTAGAAACACAGTTACATCATATTTTATCACTTTAGAGAATGTGTTTAATTGATGAATAGACTGTTCACAAATTTTCAGCTTTACTGTAGTTATGACCAACACCATTAAGTTGTATAGATTATTCAGATTCTCTCAGCTGCTTACCTTTCATTTTCTTCAGATCTTGAGCATCTACTGCATTGTAAGTCTGTATCTGAGTTACACTCAGCAAATGTTTCTTTACTGTCAGTATATTTAAATCAGCAGAGTCCAATAAACCTTCACAGCCACTAAAATTACTTTTCATCCAAATAAGCACAGATCAAGCTGCCTCTTATCTAATTAAACCTTGTTTGGAATTTTGCCCTTTCAAATGGTAGTAGCACCTCAATTTTTCAAGTCAGTGTACTGCTTTTGATTTGGAACACTGTATTTGATCTCTTTACAACCAATGAGAACCATCTAGCAGCTTCCATCCAGTTGTCATTCAGAGAAGTGTTCTGTTTTTTTGGTCTTAAACTCAATGAGCCAAATTTTTCATGCTGTAACTCTGGAAACATTTGCTACAGAGTGACTTTTGCTGAGCACACAGCGATGTAAAAGACGCTTAATGTCATGTTTTATAGCTGGTTCCTTTATAGCCTCTGCTTTTTTATAATATGCAATGTTTACTGTTGCACTTTTCTACTTCAATATCCAGCAAAGAAATTAACTGAAAATATTACAGACATACTATAGTTGATGAGAACAATAAAGCAGTGAACTGTGTAAGTAATGTCTGGGCTGTGAAGAGATGGTTTCAGCTGTAACTTTTGAAGGTTTTGTTTGCTTGTTTGCCTCTTTTAAATTGAAGAACCATTACTATACCCAGATAGAACATCTATGTTGATCATTAAAATAAATCAAAAATTTTTGAAACACATCTTAGAAGTGATGTTCTGCATGCAAAAACCTTGCATGGTATTGTATATATCATGTAATCAGGCTTTTCTGACATTTCTGTGCTTCTGCTTCTGTTATGTTCTGCCATTCTGCCTCATGTACAGAATGGAAAAACTACAGTACATAACAAGACAGCTGCTTAAAGGAAATTTTCTTTCTAATACTAGATATAAGACTGAAGTACTTGAAGATCATAAAACAGGGAACTATTATGGCTCAGCTGTATTTTTCATTTAATGAAAAATTTTCTTCAGTGCTCTCTTGCTTCCAATTGTTGGGACAACCCTCCAGAAAAGGATCCATAAGTGCACCCGTATATGCAGCTTTCCTTTAAGAGTCCTCTGACACTAACAAAAAAGTCTTTGCATAATCACATAAATGCCCACAGGTGATTGCATGACTATAATCCCCTTAGACTGTAATCTCCTTTCACATTAATACTTGCTTGAGTATATTCTTGTCTTACATTAACAAACTATGCGTGTAAACAAATTATCTTCTTGCAAAGAAGTGATTGCCAAATTTTGTTTAATGTGATGATTACTATTTTACTCTCTGTGGATATTATTATTGCTTCTCCACAATCAGACTCACTTGTGTCTTTTGTAATTACTGACATTTTAAACACACACAATAAAAGCCTTTTTGTTTAGTTGATTTTATGTATCAAATTTGTATTGGAGCATTTGACACATTTAAAAAAAAAAAGTAGTGAGCAAATGGAGATGCTCCAGAAATATTATCAGTATTAGGCTAGTAATTTCCATATGAATATGTGTAGATAAGGGATCTTCTCTCTATACCTACCTGACAGTCTTACATTTTTAATCCAATAATTTTCTTTGCTGTTTTAGTTATGGTATCACATAATGATCTATTAACCGACATAAATCAATAGCTCTGCTTGGAAGAACAGCTTTCTTTTTATGGAAAGGTGGTGCAAGTGATGTCACAGTGATGTTTCTAGATGACTAACATATATAATGTTTCATCATTCTACAGATTTTGGAGGACTTTCTTTTAAATCAATATAGAGACATCCACGTTTAAAACCATGCTTTCTTCACACACCAAGAGTAGCCAGGGGATATATAATCATATGTAGGCAATTATGAGATTTTAGTTGATCTTAGGTAAAATTAGTTCAGGTAATTGCTTTACTTAAAATGTTATTAATTGTTTATCACTTGTAATAATAATACACAAGGCACAAAAATGAGACTTCTTGTATTTATGGCTTCCTTAAAATTGAGTCAAATAAAGTATTTTTTTAAAAAATTCCTTAATTGAATGAAGCTTTAATTACTTATCTATCTCCCATCTGTTTATCATCTGTTTCACAATATTTTTTTTAATTATTAATAATTTCTGTAACATTTGAGAAGAGTGAAACACTCAAAGACTATTTATTTTGTGTTTCATCGGCCAGGTGGCTGGAAAGGAACGCCTGGACTGAGAAAGGCTTAAGCTCATCAATTTTCTTCTCTGTTTGGCCTGTTAGCAGCCAAAAAGTAACAAATGGATCAAGATGCATCCCTTCTTATGTAACCGGTAATTAATGAGTGAATGAGTGAGTCTGAGTGATCCTGGGAAGCATGTGCAAGGTCAGAGAGAAACAATGTAGGGAAGTGTGGGAAGTACAGATACAGGACATGTCATGGGATCTGAATTTGTCCTGTCATTGAAGCATAGTTCAGCAAGCTATAGGAAATCAAGCTGCACCTTTTTCACTGCTCAGAAAACAATTTCATCACTCTTGTTAGAAATAAATGCTAGAGAAACTGCTCATCCTATTGCTTGTCTGATTTGCCAGTCTACAGATGACCTCTGCCAAAGTAACAGTGTGCCTTGTTCCATACTGTATTTATATCGATTTCCACTCACAGCCCCCCTGCTCATTTCTAAGTTCTCTATAAAGCCTATGTCCCTTTCTTAACTTTCCAGACAAGGGTAACTGAAGGCATGAATTCCTATGGAATAAACAATAACTGAATTACACTTTGTCCTGGAAATAAGAGGTATTTTGATTTTGCTTCTTCCTTTCTTGATTATAAGCTCTTATACTAAGGACAATCACTCATTTACTCTTTGTTTGTATGATACTAAGTAATTAGAGGCACAATATTTTTAAGTGACAACAACAGCCAGCTCTAGTTAAAAGGGAGTGACCATGAAAGCACTGTCATATGTTGCATTCAAAATCCTGTAAAATATAACAATATTTAAAACAATTAATTTTCAAAAATATGTGTCCATTGGCACTCTTTCATTACCCATTTATTACATTTATCACATTTGTGAGTGGTATTGCTTAACCAGTGAGAGAACTGCTGCACAGGATTATGAGCTTCCCTATATCCCCACTGGGACATGCATGTTAAAGAAAGGAGCGATTTAGAGAAAAGGGGAATTTATCTAAAGAGATGGCAGAAAGTTAACAAGCTGTAGTTAAAACATAAATGCCTATTTCTGTGTTAATATAGAGGCTTTCCTACTTATAATAGTACTAATTCCCATACTTCAGTGAATGAATGGGGTTTTTTGTGGTTTTTCGTCTTCTCCCTGTAATGAGTCCATTTATTTTTCGTTATTTCACCCTACAGACAACACTGCTGCAGGAGTACAGCAGTGAGTAGGAAGCTGCAGTAAATAGGTCACAGCAATTATTTCACAACTTTGCTTTCAATCTCCTATGACTTTAGGACATTAGGTGTAGACATGGTGATGAAAATATCTTGGTCCAGCTCAGCAACATGCTGTGAGAGGCAGTTTGTGGAATAAGATCCTGAAAAAGACAGCAGCATGAGAAGGTGTAAAAATATAACATGAGGGACAGAAAAAAAATGTCTTTGACATTTAAGCAGTATAAAAGGGTAAGACACGATTCTCTTTGCAGTGGCTACTCTAAATCAAGAGAAATGGTATCAAAACAGTAGAGTTAACATTACTTTACCTGAGAAGATATGCAAAGTTTTAACTTTCAGAAATACCTGCTCTTTTTGTCTAGAAAAATAAAATGTGAAGAGAAAACGTGATGAGGAAAAGGGTAATTCTGCAAGCAAAGGCACACAAATTAATTCTTCTTTAAGTTTTGACCTTATTGGTAATGCATTTGATAAGGTCAGTGTACAGTGTGCACACTGAAATCAGTTATCTTTTGCTGTTTTACTTACAGGAACAGAAACCTGTGAATTGTGACACATAAAAAGACATAATAGATAGATGACTCCAGGCTAAAGCAGAATTATTTTTGCTTTTTTTCGTAACTGTGATGAGAGGAAGCACAGTTGACTAACTTGAGCTGAAAGTTAGTGGGTTTTTTATGCACAGAAATCACCATTGAGAACTTCAATCAACAACTGAAACTGGTCAATTGACCCAGTTCCAATGTCATCAATATATGAAGCCTATTAAGAATTCTGAAACCTCAGGCATTACATTTATGACAACTAAACCAGAAATCCATTAGAAACAGTTGTATCTCTTTCACTGACCCTAGAAGAGTTTTTGTCTTGATATATGTCCAGTTTAATGTACTTGTTTTTTTCTTATTTTTGTTTCTTATGGGGAATTTAGTTGTTTTCTTTTTTCTTTTTTCTTTTTTTTATCAGCATCGATGAAGGGATAAATATCTATCACAAAACCAAAGGATTATTAGGGTGGATCTCTCTATTATTTGCAGCTGATAATTTCACCTATTTCCAAAAATATTCATGAAAGAGAACTGGTTAAAATTCAAAACCCAAAAACAAAATCAAAGGGAAAGAATGAAGGTAAACAGTCCACCATATTTTAAATGTTTAGGAAACAAAAACCATGGGTTACCCTAAGGTTTCATATTAGCATTTTACATGCTTATTGTCAAAAACTTTATTAACATAGTCCAGGTCCCTGCAATCATTTTAAATATATACATATGATGGGTTTTTTTTTTCAATATATTTTCTTAGAAAAGCCTCCAGGTCTGATTGGAAAAATTTGAGAATATACCTAAAATCTGCTTATCTCAGTATGAACTGCCTCATGTCTCACTATGAAAGAGTATAAATTCTAAAATTGTGGGGGTTTTATTTTCAATTATTTTTTACTATTTTTTACCTGTTTTGAATGCTAGCTCAAGTAGTCATTAGACATACTGTTGCTGAGCAAATGTAGCTGCAACAAATAACCATGGAATGACACTCCCATTAACGCTGTTGTAATATGCAAATTGAGTTTAAAGAACTAATCTTTACTTCTTGGGTTGTTATTTTCTATTCTTGGAAAAAAAATTCAAAAAAGGTTGGTTATTTCAAGTTATGACAGCCACAAAAAAGACATGAGACGTTGCATGGTGTCTTTGGGAAGGCCTGGAGACTTTGGAACTTGAAGTCTAAGTCTGCTGTCTGCTAATTGCGTAATGAAGTGCTGACTGAAAGTTTGAGATTGACTTGATTGATTTATCTATTGATTGATTAGAAAAGGACAAAGAGTAAAATATAGATGAACGGGAGAGGACACATGCAGATTTAAATCCAGCTGTACAGGCAGTGTGAACAATCAAGACTCAAAACTAACTGTGTGGTGAGATTAATGATTAATTAATTAATTAATGTCTTATCTAATAATGACCGTTCATATTTATACATGTTCTTTACACTGGATATCAGTGTGCAAAGCAAAGATTTTAGACAATAATATCCTTCTGGAACATACAACCAAAAATAGACATCTTTAGGTAATTATTCTTGTTTGTTTGGTTGGTTTTTTGTTTGTTTATCTGTTGCCCATAAGCTGAAACTGCTTTTCATCTGCCAGTTTATTAAACGAAGACTCATGATATAAGTAAAGAAATAGAGCAGCAATGGGTATTAAATGCCTATTGTTTTGGAGCAGTATCTATTTACCTATGCATCTGTTATTCCTGTCTGATGTCAAAACCCCAAAACTTTAAAGACTTTAGAAGCATAAAAAACCAAAATGTCAAAAATGTCAATCTCATTACTTTAAACATTTGATGCTAATACCCTGTCAAGGATCTACAAGAATCTGCGAACTGGGGTTTTAGGTATTTTGCCCCTTATGGGTTATATAACACCCCACATTTGAAGACAATGCATAAGTGTATGAGTGTATGATGTAATTAGTGCCTGACAAAAGCCTCAGACCATTTCAGATGGTTTTTTATACCTAAGACACTTAAATATGCTTTAGGACTGGTTCTAGTGCAAGTTCAGTAATATTCTCTAGAAGGAGATGAGAAAAAAAAAGCGATGTAGTAACTTCTTTGTGGGTTTTGCTGTTGGTGAGTGGTAGCTAAGAGATATTATTCTGCTTTTATTTATCAGATATTGTAGTACTGACAGCCACACTTCTCTTGCTTTGACAAGACAGAGCCAAACTGCAGGATTTGTTAGACTTTACATTTTTAAAACCTTATGTCTTGAAAGATTAATATTATTTTCATGGTCAAGTTTAGTTTAGCCTTTGGCATTATGTGATTTCATAAGTCAGCACTTAGTGTGTGACTTGAATTAATGATTAACACTGTATAAAATGTGTTAACTTTTAAGTTGTAATTGGAATTAATGAAAATTAACAGTCTTATTGGCTATAAATCAAAATTACCATACAGAAGAACAACCATCTGGCTATTTTTTTTTTTTGAAGGGCTAACTATATTTTTATGGAAAACTGTTCCACAGTAGAAACATAACTGCATAATGTGATGAGAAAGATTGTAAAATTGCATAGCAGTGACTTATAACAGTTTTCAAAATTACTTGTCCTTACCAAAGTCAAACCCATAATGTAATATACAGGTTGCAATAAGAAATAATATGGTTTGCCTTAAAGCATTTTTATAACATTAATTTAAAGTAATGTGTGTTATAGTCTTAATAAAATAGTAAAGAAGCCTCTTAAATATAATAAAACATTACCCTGTGTGTGTGAAAAAAAAACACTGGTCAGCATAAGGCTTGCAGAATAAAATAAAAAAAAAAATTAAAAAAAATAAAAATCACAATAAGCAAACACTGAAAATGTGGCCTCATCTTTGTGGTATGTCAAGAAAGGACACTATCTTACAGATATGTCATAATGATGAATTAATTAAAACATGAGAAGTGCTCATGTTATGCTAATGAACTCTGCTGCCAAAGCTAAAAATAAATAATTTCAAAAATAGCCATTTAAAAACCTTGAGAGTGGCAATTATTTAATTACAGGGCACCTTTAAAGAACTGAGCAATAACTCAAGTGACTATAAGAATTTATCCAGTTATGCAACTTTAAAACAGCAGCTGAAAACAGCATTCAAAGTGTAGAGCTTCAGGTGACATAAATCAAGGCAGTTCCGTGGAGTTAAGTTCAGTGGAAACTGTTTGTGATAATTATGGATTAAGTTTTAATTGTTTATTGCTGTAAATGTGTTTGACTTTTGAGATGTCACTCAGGTTTCTGTTAAATTTATCATTAAAAATATCATGAAGGTGTCATGGACTAAGCTCTTAATATGTTGCTACACATAAAAGCCCTGACTGTAGCTTCAGAAAGGTCCCAGTAGGGCTGAAAGATGCATTAAGTAAAATAAGTATAATGCTCAGATATTATGATAGTCCAGCTTTAATGGATTATTGATGATGTTTTACACTATTAATTTCTGTTTGCTGCAGAAGGGACCAAAATGAAGCCCCACAGTGTCTTTAATTTAGGTCAGACTGAAAGGAAAATCTTGGTTATATCTAACTGCTTCAATCTAGTTTTTTGTCATTGAAGATACCTGGTAACTGTCTACCTAAATTCAGTAGGTTCTTCCCTTTTTGATCTGAATTTTGTCTCCAGAGCTTTTGTAACAGTAGCTATAACTTCCCCTATCACAGTAGTCAGATTATTTACTCTTGAAACAAGACCCACTGGAATTAGAAAACAGCTGACAAGATCTTAATATCCTGAGGGACACAGCTGACAAACAATGCTCTAAAACCACTCTGCACTAACAGACTTCACTGAGATGCCAAAAGCAAACCAAGAAAAAGACAAGAGTTTAACTTTCTTTCATTTAAGAAGCAAGAGGTAGAGATGCTATCTTTTTATATAGCATCCTACCAAACAGCTTGGGTAGATTTAGGCACCCCTCAGCCAAGCATGATCCAGATGTGTTCTCAGTGCTTAAGCACTTGACCCAGCCTTCAGACCTGGTCAGAAACTAAAAGTGCTGCAGGTGTTCTGTTCTAGTGAGACTGAGCTGCTGTGTAGCACTAAATAGGAGAGATGGCCAAAAGACAAAGAAACCCTCCTATATGGTGCCTACATTTCCACACTTTTTGTGCTGTTTCTTGCACAACATGAGACTTGTTTAATGCTCATTTGACTATGAACATTAAGTACAATTGAATTTGATGTTTTGCATTGCAGCAGTATTCCCCTCTATTACTGAGCCGTAAAAGCCAGAAATGTCAAAGGGAACAAGGCAGACAATAATATTCACAGGTTATGGCTCAGACAATGGAGCCTTTTATGCAACTCCAAACCAACCATCACATTTCTACACAATGGAAATGCAGCAGTTGTTCTTAATATAAACAGGACCAAAACAAAGTGTATTGAAGTTCTTGAAGTTGCTAGAAGAATCATTATAAATATCTAAATTACTTGAACTGACAGTAAATTTAAGGATTCCATTCTAGAGACAAAAGAGGATTTATGTTTCACACCTTTCAGTTGCTAAGCTCTAGATAGTTTTACAGTAGATTCCTGGTCTTCCAGTATCAAACTGAGTTAAACTATCTGTGATAGAAACTGATAGTCCCTGAGACTCATTAGGGGAACATCGGTTAAATAAATGTACTGAACTCAAAGCTTTTACTAAAGATTTTGGAATGCATGTTAGAGAAGAACAGAGAAAGGATATTTTGAGTGATAGGGAATTTTGCCTGTTGACATCCTGTCTTTTGGAGGTAACTGCATTTTTTTAGGATCAGCAATCAAACAGTGTAGTACTGATAATGTATGTATCTCTCAATAAGGGGTATTTTAATTTTAATAATTTCTAAAGAAGTGTCTAAACATGAAGCAGTTATTTAATGTTTGCCATCTAACTAGTAGACATTTCTCTCGACTACACTACCCATATAGTTCATACAGCATCATAAAAATTGGATCCCAGGAATATCAGTAGTATTAAATATTTCCAGGACTTTGGGAATGGGCTCAAGCTTATTTTCTGTGTTTTGGAGACTTTTATTTTGTTTTGTGTTTTTTCCCCATTGTCACCTCTTTTCAGCAGCCCAAAACTGCTAAAGAATCTCCAACATCTAGATTTGTTTATAATATCTACTATCATAAATATTAACATATCTGTTCCTAGCTAGAGATTGTTGTAAGATGCGAAAATATAACATTAAATTCTCATTAGCAAGTATAAAGACAAGTTTATTAGCCTTGTGACCATTCTTTACCAAGACATTTAGCCCAGCATTTTAATTGTTAGAAACCATGGATTATGGGCCAGATTTCAATACTGACCTTAGTATTTGTTTTACCTTGATTTGCTAAAAATGTACAGTCACTATTTCTTCCTTTTCTTATTCTGAGTAAACCTACCAAATTCTGCTAAGAAAACACATGGTATTATTTTCTCTCATTCTAACCAGTGGTGTGGTATACTGCTGAAAGATACATCTCCTGCTTTCTTAATGTCTTACAAGTCAGCAGTGCCCTACTATACAATAGCTTCTACCATATCTCATGCAAACCTCATGCACATCTGTAAAACATGCTCTTTAATCTTTTCTTCTCACATTGTGCTGTCACAGGGAATATAGATTTTCAGTTGACTGTAAAACTTCAGGTTTTACAGTCAAAAGAGACTCTTTTGATACAATGACTAGTTTTATGCAAAATACATAAAACTGCATCACAGCTAAATCCCAAGGTTTGTATTTATCACTAGTAGAATTTCAACAAATCTCCAACTGGTGTACTTTTTAATTAAAAAAAAATCTAAAATTAAATCTACAGTCTAAACTGTAGAACTAATTAAAACTAAAATCTAACACAGGTCTTACTGAAAAAAATCTTGATGTGGACAATAATGTTAAGGTTCAGTATGCAGTAGCTTTCTATTCCTTGCAAACTAATTTCAGGATAGAAATTATTGGCTTCCCTATAATAGCAGGCAAAACATGTTGATTTTAACTGAATTTTCTCTGTTTTCTATGTCTGTAAATGTTGAACTAAAAATAACACTTTTTCTGTGAATGTAGACTCTTGAGCACTAACTTCAGAGATAAAAAACAATTTTGATAAAGACTGCGATAAAAAAGAAGGAAGGAAGGAAGGAAGGAAGGAAGGAAGGAAGGAAGGAAGGAAGGAAGGAAGGAAGGAAGGAAGGAAGGAAGGAAGGAAGGAAGGAAGGAAGGAAGGAAGGAAGGAAGGAAGGAAGGAAGGAAGGAAGGAAGGAAGGAAGGAAGGAAGGAAGGAAGGAAGGAAGGAAGGAAGGAAGGAAGGAAGGAAGGAAGGAAGGAAGGAAGGAAGGAAGGAAGGAAGGAAGGAAGGAAGGAAGGAAGGAAGGAAGGAAGGAAGGAAGGAAGGAAGGAAGGAAGGAAGGAAGGAAGGAAGGAAGGAAGGAAGGAAGGAAGGAAGGAAGGAAGGAAGGAAAAGAATGTTAAAAAAGTAATAAAAAATTCCAAAGACCTTTATCTGACTTACCTGCTAGAAAAATGCTGAGACCAACCCTGTCAGCATTCATCACTATCTGGGATTCCCCAGATGTGTAACTTTTCTGTTGCAAGCTGACTCAGTTTTAAATGGAAACTGAAATGAGTTTTGAGGATCACAGTAATGGCATTGAAGTCTGAGGGTGTCTTAACCTAATACCCAATATTTCATTCTTTAAAGCAAAGAAATAAAGAAGGATATGGTATTTTTTCTACCATAATGATTCTTTAATCTGTATGTAAAGAGAGTAGTATGTAGTCATTTTTGTATACTGTTTTGTTATGATAAAAATAAAAATGTAGTTAAAAAGAGAGTAAAAGTAATACATCATTGTAAATGTAAATATATTATGTCAGTAAATGCATGATAATACAATGACCAGTTTCTTTTTGTGGCATGTATAAGTATGATTTTGCTTAGAATAGATTAAATCTTATTTATTCTTTTTACTTCAAAAAGAGCAAACTCTTTAAATAAACTGCAGACCTCCAAATGACCCTCACTTCAAATGTCAGTTTCAACTTCTATTTCTTGTATATCATCTGTGACTAATGCATTTGACATAAGCACATATTTTTATTCTGAATATCAGATTAAGTGAATTTTTTGATCATGGATATTGCAGAAAAACTCTGTTTTGTTCTTAATGATTATGATGAAAATTCAAGGAAATTTTTTTTTCACTTTTGCTAGAAAAGAATCCTATGAAAATGGCTTAACTCTTCTTTATTGAATTTGGAAAAAACCCTGAATTTCACATGATGACTAGCTCAATGCACAAATATAAATTCAATTATTTGCCTTTTTTCAGCCTTACTGGGACAACAATCCCAATAATTCTGCTTTCTAGAAATAATTATTATAGCCTCCCTCATGCTCAGATATTTGTAGTATAGAAATTAAATAAGATTAAAATAATTGGAAAAAAAGACAATCTATTGAACACAACAGGCAGCAACCTGAAGGGAGATGGAAAACTGTAGGACAAGGTAGACTCTTGCAGGGGAAAAACTCTTGTAAACTGAAGACTCATCTCTCCAGTTACATTCCCCAAACCTTTTCAGTATCTCAGTCTTTCTCCTTCTCCTACCACTAGAGCCTAAATAATATTTTGATGATAAATTTGTTTGGTGTTCCAAAGACAATAACAAAATGAAAAGGTTCAAGTCTATTTTGTCCATGTTCCTTAAAAGTCTTGAGTTCATTCTGCTTTCTATATTCACATGCATTCTACTTTCATATTCAACAGTGTTTTGTATGTGTCTCATAAAACCTCTCTTTAGCACATCAAATTTCAGTGAAGATGTGAATTGACTTCTGGAAATAAGATGAGTTGCACACGAAGCTCTCAAAATTTTCACTTAGTATTTTTACTTGGCATATTCACTCCTTTTTCTTCAGAAATGTTAAAGATTCCATAGCTCAAGCCCACGTGGGGAAATTTTTTTTTAACTTCCTGATTTTTTACTAACTGAAATCCATTGCATTTACATGATCAATTTTGTGTCAAAACCACAGAATCCTACAGTACATTCTGTCTCTCACTGTATTGTGTGTATTTTATGGGCAAAAATAGAGTTTCATACCTACTTTTACCTCCATTCAGAACATTCTTTACTATCTTGTCTGTGTGGGCTTGTATTTTCCCTAAAGAACTTGGACACTACAACTGGACATGAAAATACAGAACAATCTCATGTCCTTTAGAACTGAATCATCAAAACAAATAAACACAAACCCCCAGGATGGTAAGAAATTGTTCCTGGCTTGAAATAATTAAATGATCCTTTCAAAACCTTCTCATTTTCATTTTTATCCCACAATGTCTGATTTCTGTACAGATATAGGGGAAATTGGAATAAAGCAATTATAAGATCTTTAGGAAAGGGGCCTAAAACAACCTTTCATTTCTAATTAATTATATTCTCTATTAAAATCTGTAATGGATTTGTGCAACCTGAACAGAGAAATTGCAAAATTCAGGAAAAGTATATCCACCAAAATGAATTTGAGCCAAGGATGTTCTTACTCCCTTGAACACTTGAAAGTGTTGTATGATTGTTTCTTAATTATCAACTCAGCCTTGATAGTGAAGATACACAAGAAACTGGAAGTCAAAAACTGCCATTTATTCTGTGTGTTAGTCACTGCAGTTTTCATTGTAAGTCTGTTTAGCCTAGTATTTTTTGTAACTGTCTTGTTGAAATAAACACTGCTGAAAAAAATAATTGAAGCATGAAATAGCTGAAAGAACATTGATGACTAATGTTTCAAGGTCTCTAAAATTAAGTGAAGCTAAGCAACAGGCAGCACTGGAGATGGGCTTCTAAAGTGGGAGGAAATTCCTATCCCAGTATGCATGAATGCTAGCCCTTTCTTTCCAGCCCTGCTGAAAATCATCCTCCTTGCAGGAATATTTGCAAATGAATTCACTCTGTCTTTGAAAGATATGCTTTACCAGCCCATGAATGATGAGCAAATTATTTGGTAGGTGGAATAAAAAATATCCCAAACATAGCTGAAGACTCCACAAAAGTGGTATTAAAATGAAAAAGAAGCAGTTTGTTAAAAAAAAAAAAAAAAAACCACAAAATTACAGAAGTCCTCTAAAAATCTAGTGTTTTAAATTCCTCCAACAGTCATGTTATTTGTCTGAAATAAATCAGAAAAACAGAGATGTTGAAGATGTTTCAGGATTTAAATCGAGCTTTTTCAGCTAATATCTATATCCCACAAATACAGATTTCAGATTATACTTTCTTACTTCTTCGGTTTAGAATAAGTCCACAAACTATCTTTCAGATAACTTTCATAGAATTCATAAGCCTTTCCTAGCATGAATATCTCTCATAATTTTTATCTCATAAGAATTTGTTTACATATCACAACTTTTTTTTTAATTCAAGTACAATATCTGCACCTTAGGGTGTTTTCCAAATTTATAGATGTGAGACCTTGCTAACTAATAGCTCTAGAAGTAGTGGAAAATAGGTAAATTAACTCTTAAAGATGGTCATACTTAAATCATAAAAGTGCTTGTGACTTTAAAGTTCCATATTACAGCCTCACATTCCAAGTTGAAACAAATTTGTAACAGTCTGAACATTTAGGAATCTGTTTAATTATAGTAACTTAACTCTAATTGTTAGTTCACTATATTACCTCAAAAAAATTTGTACAAGATTTCCTCTGGTAAAAGAGATATGTTTAATGCAGTTAGGGTATATTTTCAGCTTGATTAACACATCTCATAATCCTTAAAACAAATTAGTCTAGAGTACCTAAAGTTCTGCCTCTGGGTATTCTCCATAAGCCTTCAATTGCTTTACATCTGGGGCAAAGTTGTTAAAAAGCTTTTATGTTTGAAGTGTAAATTAAGCAGAATTTCAGAGTCAATGTCCAAAGTAGTGTTAATGTTCTGCCTCCTGCAAATGTTGAACTTGACAAAACTAAGTTTTTCACAGAAACATTATGTCATTCACCTGGAGTTTGAATTTGTACAAGGCTACATATACTGGAATGTTGAGTGACCTTTGAAAGTGGTCTGCTACCTTATTTTTGAAGTTATTTGGGCATAAAAAACCCCCCTGGTGTGATCTAAATTTAAGCTTCTTGCTCCTGAGTTTATTTATATGGTTAATCATAGGATCATAAAAACAGGGCAGGATAGGATTACAGAAGGTCAGCCATTTTCTGTCAGGATCAACTCTAATAAAACCATTCTTGACAGGTATTTTCTGAAGATGTATTTAAAAACCTCGAGTTATGTAAATTTATCAGCTATGTAGGCAATGTATAATTTGGAAATAGCTCCAGTTTGTGCCAATGTACTAGAAATAGTGTCAGTGTACTTGAGCTTATTCTCCTCAATTGATCTGCTCTGAGTTTCTGAGGTCTCTTCTGGAATGCAGAAGTTATTTTCAGAGGAGAGAAAACCAGGCCTCTCCCTACGAAGCCTGTATGACTACGGCTCACAAGTAATTTCCCTACAGAAAACTCCCTAGTGTCCACTGATGATGCCAAGTCATCCTCTTCCAGACCATGGTTGTTTGCTGGCACTTTGGTATCTTGACTTAGAAACATAAATATTGTATGTGTGAGACAACCAAAATAATACAATTAATTTATTGTATTATTTTCAATGTAGCCTTAAAAGAAAAATACTTTTAGTATTGTTTCAGCTAAAAGAAGGCCCCAGAGGACTAAGACAGCAGAACATTTCTTGTAAAGTGTTTTGAGCTACTCCAAATTGAGTCTAGGAAGAAGGGATAAAGTAAAAATATGTGATTCTTCCTGTCTAACAGGACATAGAAGGACAGCTTCCCACAGGGAATTTCTTTGCCTCTTTAATCATTACACAAAATTAAACTCTCCCTTCCTACTTGGTGAAATCTTCCATAGTCATGCCATGAGCAGGAACAAACAAGGGTGATATACACCATGAACCTGATGGATGCATCTCTGAACAAATAGGTACAAACAGCTTTGTGGTACCGAGATTATACACTAAGCAGTGTGTCATGGACAATAGCAAATACTAGATATAAATACCTGGGTCTCAGTGCATCTTCTAGAAGGGGAACAGGGACTTATTTCTGAAGCATACTATTAGAACAGTAATGTGTAACGACTATATTTTAATATTTATTGTTCCATCAAGTTGGGTTTTTTTAAATTTAAACCCAGTATTATGCAGCTATTTTTTTATCATCTTCAATGGTTGAAAAATTAGAATGTATATTAAAACAGTTAACTTTTTTTTTCACTTTGGTCACATTTTCTCTAAACTCTGTTACTCCAGCTCTATCCAACAGTAAATCCTGATAAGAATTGTGTTATAAACCTTTCAGCTTAAAGAGAGGCATCACTGTAGTACAGACTGAAGAAAATTAAGTCCCCTGAGTCTTTGTCCCTTGATTATCCATATGGCTTAATTTTTAATTTACTCACAAGCTCTCTTCTCACAGAAACTTCTAGCTCTCTCTTAGAAGAACTTGGATGTAATTCTGCTGTATAGTTCACACCAGAGTGTGAACTATATCGTTTACTTCCAAAAGCAAATTTCAAACTCTACATGATACTGACTTTTTTGATACTGACTTGCTGTAGGCAATGCCACACAGTAAACTGTGCACCATGTAACATCCCCATTAACACTCTCATGTCATACCATGGGACACACTATATAGACTTTGAATTTAATGCTGTAAAGACACTGTTTCTTTTAACTAAATTAAGTTCTTCACATTGCTTGAAAAATTTTTTAATGAGTAAAAGTCCCATTATTCACATGCAAGAAAAACAGTAATTAGGCCCTAGGGCTATAAAGACACTACATGGAAGCAAAAGTGGACCTAGCCAAGTTTTAGGCACTGCAAATATCATCACTCTCTTATTGAAGGGTTGACCTCGCCGGATAAATACAGGCATGAGCCATCCTGCAGTGCTAAACATCAAACAAGAAGCTGCTCCCTGGAAATCTCCTCAGTAGCACAGATGAATCTAGTAGATCTGGGATGTCTGCACTTATATTGCGTGTATTTCAACTGTTCTGTAGAATTCATAGATGACAATAATAGTTTGCACATAATAATGATAATAATTTACACAAGATAAATATATATAGCAATAGTAGTGAGACTTTTGGACTGTAGGCTTCTTCTTTTTTTTCCTAATACCTAGGATTTAAGTTCATCTTAAAACAATTGACAAAAGCTAATCATAACTTTTGTTTCTAACCTTGATGTAAGCATCTTCAAAATTTGTGGAGTATTCATTGGGCTTTCCACAGGTCAGTCTTGCCTTCTACTTCATGATAAAGCGAAACAGAAACTGTTACCCAACAAATAACCCTTCAACTTGACACTACGCTACTTCACAATGAGAAAAGTGAAAGAGTCATGAATTTGACTAAGTTTCAGGACAAAATTCCTTGATTTTTTACAGTTTGCCAGTAAACTTTTGTGTGATTTTTACCTCTTGAGAATATCTGGTTGGTATTCCTCCCATGTGTCTACCCAGAGCAAAAGAACTACAAAAGTTTAGCCCCATATATGAAGTGTCCAGGGCATTACAGAAGGTTATAGTATCTCTTTGGAAACATCCTTATGATGCCATTGATGGTAGTTTCCCCTAGATAAAAAGATTAACTAAAAAAGATTTGGTTACAGTATTTGCAAAATCTGTTTGTACTGTTTCTTAAGTTTAGCATAATAAAACTGAAGACAGTCTATTTCAACCAGGTATTGCTCTACCTTTTTCATAAATATTACACTTAATAGTACAACCACATTCAAAATATTACAATGGGAGAAGATATTTTATTTTTATCCTTATACTAACTTGCATTTCTTATTCTGTTTTTATCATAGTTTCCAGTACTGCGATCTCTTCAGGTTTATATCGAAAATGTTTGAATAAATTAAAGATTGAAGTCTATTGTATCCCAAGAAGAAAGATCAATGGGCTTTCTGAAGAGAAGCTAAGATATCGGAAAGGATGTATTTTGGATAATGAGAAATTTCTGCCACAGCTCATATTTATTGAAATTTGCAATTCAGGCCTGATGCTGAAAGTCATATTCACAGCACTAATCTTTATTTTGCGTCTTATCTATCAGTTTCTGTATCACTGGATACCGAAGCTTTAGTAATATTAATCTCTATAAAGATTAACTAATCAGCTTTATGAACCTAAAGTTACAGAAATTATCACTGCTTCTGAGCCAGAGGTGCTCAGGCAGCTGCACATGAAGCCTTTTGGAAATGTGATTCAGAGCTGTGAGGCAGCTCCAGACACACTGAGATGTCTGTGATCTAGGTGTCTTGCTGAGCCACATGCTTAAATCTCTATTGGAGACAATAAAGAACTAGTCACTGGGTGGATGTAGTCATTCAAAGGTAGAGAACTACCCAGTAGACCAAATCCATGTATTTATTTCAGAATTAACTGTACAGCTCTCTAGCCTCCATTTGATTGTAGTTTCAAACCAAATAAAATATGAAGAATTATATTGGTTTTAAGAAAAGATGAGCGATACCTAGTATATTTTCCTCAATGATCATGGAATAAAATAACATGTTCTATTTCTACATGAATTTGACTGCCAATATTCGTATCAAATATATTCAGCATAACTGAAAAGTTTTTGCAAATACCTCTTTGCTGCGCTTACTATTTAGGAAAGAAACCAGACAGAAGTAAAGCATCTTCAACCTTGGATCTGTGCTACACATCCAATATTAATCTTATTTAACTTTGAAAATGTAATAAAGCCAAATGTTTATGGGTGTCTCTTCCAAGGGAAGTTAGGCTGCCATCACTGTTTATCTTCTCTTGTTCATGTAGACTGTGGTTGCTTTGCATAACGTTGTAACCTTTAGTGTGGTTTTGCATAACTCTCACATAGTGCCAGCAAGATCAGTGCAAATTCTTATTCTTTAGTACTCCATGCCACAGACCAGGCAATGTCTCAGGAACTTCCTGCTCTTGCTACATCAGGTCGTTCATCACTATTAGTGCACATGTGTTTCAGGAAGCCATCAGAGAGCGAGTGAAGAACTGGAAAACATCAAAAAACTGCTAAATTGAAATTCAGCTTGTTTATATAAGAGAGAAACTTTCAATTAGAATAAAACTTTAAAGGCTGAGTGTTATGAAAGGTGAAGGACTTCCTAGTCACTGAGTATTTCTGACCTTAATACCATTTTTAATGGGTACAAGGCCAGAAGACTAAAGGTAGTGGAATCCTAATGGTGCATTAAAGAGTGAAAAATTTTTAAAAAATCTAAGTTTTGGCAAAGGGCAATGATATTAAAAATGTACAAGATGTATTATTTTAAGATGCTTTCCTGAAAATAAAACCAAAAACCAACAACATTACTTAGAGGTTAGTGTAATTTCTATAGCGACAAAAACATGCATGGCTTAGATTTTTTTTTTCTTTTTTTTTCTTCCACAGACATCAATAATTCATACTTAGATTATTTCAAGGAAATATTTGTTTTGTTTGCTATCATTTTTGTTGGTTTGGGCATTTTTTGTTTGTTTTGTTTTGTTCATTGAGTGGTTTTGTTATTTCCTCCCCCACAAATATTTTGGTAATCTGGTAATCCTAGAGGAATGTAGCTGTGCATAACACAGTACTGAATGAGCTCCTGTATAAAGGGAGTACATAATTTCTCATCCTTAGCAAGGAGACACAGCTGTGGTGCTGATACAGGTAATTAGCTGCTTCTTACAGCTGGTATAGGGTGCATTCACTGCTGCCTGGCTGCTCTGTGCTACATGAACAGACAGCTCCTATTTGAAAAAGACAGAAATATTAATATACAATATATACAATCCAGAATTCTACTCACATTAAACAGTGCAAATAGCTTTGTGTTTAAATGGTTATCATAAGATCTGAGAAGCTGGAAGTCTTTTTCAGAGTGGCTCTTGTTGAATTTGTCATATAAGCAAGCACAGCTGATGTCTTTTAAATTATGATTCAACATTTTTTTTATCTGTAGAATGTAAATAAAATCATTACTGGAAGTTGAATGTAATGTTTGCATCATACTTTTATGTCTTGTAGCACCTGTGGAAGACCTGTGTGGTAAATGTTAGAAATCTGAAATTTGGCAGGGACATTCATTGACCTGTGAAAACCTTTTTGCATTTGGTCAAGAGATTTTGAAGCAATCCTCTGTATATACAGCTGTATTTTCACGGGCAACTGAAAAATGACAAATGTAATGTCCCATCAACATTTTATCTCCCTTATACCACTGCATGAATACTCTTAGTGGAAGTTTTCAGTTTGTGATTATCCTGCCCCTATCAAACTGGAGCAGGAAAAGAAAACCATGTTAAGATAGAGGAATGCATAAGTTGTTTTCCAGATGGGGGAGAGACCTGATGAAATGTTTCAAATGAGTGCTGTTATCCCAGAGTTAGCAGGGCATTTATTATGTAGTGACTGCCTTGATACAGCAATCATTTGATATGGCAATCAGAAGGTAATTTCTCATGCTGTTAAAGTGGTATGGAAAATGTAAGAGCTTTCTCTGGTGAAAGAAGCAGGCTTGAGTCAGGCAGGACTAGAAATCCATCTGCACATTGTCCTGAGCAAATCGGGAGCATACAGGAATATATATACAGAAGGATTTGTGCAGTCATATTAGTGTCATATAATTCATAAATATATTGTACCATTTCAGAAAAGCAATAGTACATCACTGTCTTCTTCAGATAAACCAGTACCTTTCGTGAAAAAACTTCAGTATGGTTTGATTTGTTAGTTATGTTCGTTCTTTTCTCCTAATTTAATTACATTCTATTAAATTAGCAAGAACATAATATCAATCTATAAATTAAAGTACAGCATGCAAAGGAGAGAAGTAATTATACTGTGGATGTTTTTCTGCAATCATGTTAAGTCTTTTAGTGGGAAGACAAAGTTCTCTGGGTGCATGTGCTGATATGTTAATATTTGCTGTTCTATTCCATACAAAGGAATTTTATTTCATAAAATATTGCCTTCAGTTTCTTCAAAAACCAGTACTGTGGAAACATGGTAAAAAGTAACAGGGAATTAGAAGTGCTGCTGATAAAATACAGTCTGATATCAAAATTTTCCAATTAAAAATGAAATTTTAAAAAAGGAAACAGTTTCTTTGGTTTTCTTATTACAGGACTGGAATATATAATTTTGTGGTCTACATACACTTTGTTCTGATTTGATTTTGTGCCTCTCAAATTACTTTGTTGGTTATGGATAAAATTTCATCTGCTTTCACAAAGTTCTTATTAAAACCTCTGTCAATGAGAACTGTCATGTGTTTCATTCTACTTCATGCTTCATATTTATATGATTATAAGAACACTTGAACAGAGCCTGCACAGGTGACTTTTAATCTCTAACTCTCATTAGGTACTTCCCAGGCCAATTCACTAGACAGCCAATGAAATTTTTGTTCAGTAGAAAGGAGATTTTAATAATCTAATTGCATTCAGACTTATACCCGCTGCATTATTATTCAGTCAGGTACAGTACAAAAGGACAGAACATCCTGCTAAGAAATTACATCCCTCGCTCATAGTGGTGGTATACTTGTATTTAAAAACTAAGCTTTCCCAGTTCTTGCAAGAATATATTTCTACAGAACCAAAAGCTTTTATTATGTCTTAATCTTTATGTGGGTATCATTTTAATACAGCTATTCAAAATCCAGACTTCAATTCTTATATTTCTATAAGACAAGTGTTGTCTGAAAAATGTTAGGAATATTTCAGTGGTGAACCCCAGTTCCAAATATCTTCAAAAAACATGTATTTGATTGTTGTATGTGAATGTCCAGATTAAAAAAAGAAAGATACATGCATAAAAACAGGTATAAAATGTCCTTGATATCAACATGAGGCTAAAAACCTGGGATGCTGGAAGAATGTTGAGATGCAATGGAAGCTTCAAAAAAGAATGCTTTTGAAGGCATTTTTCTTTTTGTTTCCCTTTCCATTTCTGTGTATACATTTTTGAGTACTGAGAGTTGCCTATGTGTGCTAAGTAAACACTGAGGAAACTGAAGGAGGGTGGAGTTACTTAAAAAACCTAAATGCTGAGTTGATGTTTTCTAGATAAACAACTTTGTATAGAAAGGTACTTGAACTGGATTTACTTTCTCAAAATTATACTGCTTGCATTTTATTTACAAGAATATTCAGAAATAGCCCCCTAAAAGTACAAGTTTCAAAGATGCTATCATTTGTTTCAGTAGTACTACTACTGAGCTAAGAAAGGAAAATATTTTATCTAAGTGTGTGTCATGAGAGCACATTCTTCTTGTTTTATCACTTGCCCAAAGTTAGACAGGACTACAAATTCAGCAGCTTGTTTATAGGAAAATCAGACAACATGGGGAAGACATGGTTTTATAGAACAGTTTCCATTCACTCAGGGCTCTGAGGTTCACTCACTGTATGGAAATTTGCTGTAAGGCTTTAGCCTGAAACTGGAGATGGAATTGTGTAATGAGCTTTAACAGATAATATGCAAGTTCCCCAATGTGGGCAATTGCCCACTAGGCACCAAACCACAAACCTATTTCCAGAAGAATCTGCAAGCTCATTTTTAACTGTTAATTAAGATGGAGCTTATAGTGAATGAGGCCCCTGCATGTTGGATTTTCTGTCATATGTCTAAACTTCAATCTGATTCAGTCAAAAGTTTCTAAAATCTTGTAAAATAATATCATTGCTGTATCACTGGATTATTGTACAGGCTGTCTCATGTGGGTGACTGTAAATGAGCTGCATTTCATTACTTTATGCCTTTGATTTTCAGTGAGCCATTATGAGTCATTAAGTGATCAGAGTCATTTGTGCAGAACTGCAACTTCTACACTTTTCATCTCACTGTCTATTTTTGCGCATGGGATATGTTTCTATATTTGTGTTATATATATATATATATACACACACATATATATGTAAACACTTCACAGTAACCCATTGTGAATATATTAATATAGATTAATGCAGAATTTGTAATTACAAGGAGCTTTGATCCATGAGAAACAGGTCTCTTGCTTTGCATGTGCATCTGATGACAGAGAGTTGGTATTTTTGACATGATTACCTGAACACTTTGCTTTACAGCTGATGCTAATGAATATAACATAACTCAGCCATCCATTTGGATTTTACATAGTCCTCTAAGAGTCCTTGAGCATGGGAGTGAATCCTAGCTCTGAGTGAAAGTCAGGGAAGACAGTCAGTGTTGTAAATGCTCAGCACTTCATGCAGATCTCTGCAGAACAGAGCCAAAAGTAAATATGCCCTGGAGTATTGACAATAAAATTGCTTTGTTTCAAATGCACTTAGTCATGGCACCCTAAGGAGAAGTAACAGATTCTTTTTCTCAAAACAGCCAAACATGTGAATATATTTATATTTATATATATGTATGTTTGTAAATCTTTGTAAAGCTGATGTTTAGAGTAGTGCTAAAACACATCTTTTGAAAAAGCAGTACATGAAAAATACAAGAGTTCATATACTTTCATTAAATGGTACAGCTGAAAAAAAAATCTTGAATTTAGACTTAAAACGTGTGAATAATTTATATAAACTTTTTTTTTCCTAAGTAAAATGAACTAAATTTATTACGCTGTTGTTTTAATGACCAAATAACAAGCATTTCAACAACTGGGTGCTGACCAGAAATTTATCCATGAAGAAAATGTAGGGCTAGTTTTTTTTTCAAAAGAGAATTGAGTGTAAATTATTTTTTCTACACATGATCTATTTTATCCTGGCAAAAAAACCGAACCCTTCAGTAAGCTCCAGAGCTTCTTCTGAATCTACATTTACATCTTATGATGTAAACAGAGAATGGAAAGCAGTGTTCTAGACTCACTAGCATATTTACCTGTCCTGTTTTTATGAGAAGGTCAGAATCAAAACTGGAACAGGGCAAAGACAATATAAAGAAGAAGACAATCTCTTGTGATCTGAATAATAGTAGATGCTTTATTTGAAATATATAAGCCTTTAAGCACAGGATATAGAGTTGAAATGTTGCTTCAAGGCTCATTGCTATTGACTACCCTTGCAGTCTAAGACATTTCCTTTTTAAAAAACATAAAGGAAATTTTATATATCAAAGTGAAGGTGACTGTTTACCAAGACACCTTTCTGGTTGCATTGTCAATGCAAGAGGAAATAGGATCTGTGCTCAAGATCCAGGATCCATCCTGCTGATAATATAAAGGCTTATCACTCTAAATGTGGGGCTGGGACACAAATAAAGAGAGGTGAATTTCGTCAGGCTGGCCTCATGGTGTGTCTTGCACAAGGCTATTTTTATCTCCTTCCATCAGCTCTTAATCTTAGCAAAGCACTAGCAAAAAACCCTCATCAGCATTGTGGGAAGGTATTTTATGCATAAAGAAATTAATCCCAAAACATCTATTTTAATACATTCTTCTGCCATCCTTATTCATTGTTGGAAATAGAGAAGCAATATACCATCAATAATAATTATTATGGTTAAGCTTTATTGGAACAGTACCAGAATTTCCAGATGATCTTTACTTTCTAAACAGCCTTACTGATTTCCCAGTGTACTGGAATAACATTTGTGCATGATTTATGTGCCAGATCTTCAGCTGGTCTAAAGCAGTGCAATTTTACTAAATCCAGTGGATGTATGTTGTTGTACAACAGGGGATCTGAACAGTGTTCTGTTCTTCAAAAAGAACCCCAGTGGATTGTTGAGTATACATTAAATCAATGAAACTATTTGCCGAACAAGGTGAACTGTGGGGGGTATCAGCTGATCCATGAAACCAAAAAGCTCCTTAATAATTAATAAAAATATACTTTTCTTACAAACGCTCTACAGATTCTCAATGCAAATATCCCTATGACTGCTTTTCTGTAATATCTATATTAATGTTATTTTAAATGAGAGGAAGCTTTGCGTGTCACTTGAGGATGAAATTTAAAAAAAAAATTGCTGGGAGGAAAAATAAAAATGGCTTTTTTTCCAGTGTTTATTTTCACAGAAATTCACAGCACAAATCAGTCACTTAACTTGACTTACTTTAAGCTAAGGCATTAAGGCAAATAAGATTAAAAATATTGGCCACAAAATAAAATTTAAAACTCCTCACTAAAGAGCACTCTGCTATAAGTAAGTGAATATTCTCCTAGAGCATATATATTAACCCCTCAAATAGAATCATTAATCACAGAATCATAGAATGGTTTGGGTTGGAAGTGACCTTAAAGGTCATCTACTTCCAACCCCCCTCCTGTGCCATGGATAGGGACACCTTCCACAAAATCAGGTTGCTCAAAGACCTGTCCCACCTAGCCTTGAACACTTCCAGGGATGAAGCATCCACAGCTTCTCTGGGCAACCTCACCTCAGCGCCTGTCTCAGTGCCTCACCTCTAAGCAAGGATCTTCTTCTTAAAATGTAATCTAAACCTATTGCTTCCTGTTTAAAGCCATTACTACTTGTCATATCACTACATGCCCTGTAAAAAGTCCCTCTCCAGCTTTCTTGTACGCTCCCTTCAGGCACTGTCAGACTGGAAGAAGGTCTACCTGGAGTCTTTGCCATGCTGAACAACCTCACCCCTCTCAATCTCAATTCATAGGAGAGGTGTTTCAGCCCTGTGATCATCCCCATGTCCCTTCTCTGGATACACTCCAGCAGGTCTGTCTTTCCTATGTTGTGGTCTCTAGAGCTGGATGTGGCACTCCAGGTTGAGGTGTAACAAGAACAGAGGGGGAGAATCACCTCCTTCCATCTGCTGACCATGTTTCACACACTTTACAGACGCAGATTGGAGAAAATCATCATAACATACATGTTATCGTCATAACATACATGCAACAAATTTTGGGTTATGACACATTTTTAAATTCGTAGTATTTTATTTATTTGAATGTTTTTCTGTGGCTCATGAGAGTCAATATGTGTTGACCTTGGTAACAACATGAAAGTCACCAAGATAAGGCTATGTAAGTCATGGTTGTTCTGACTTGGATCTAGGAAGAAAAGCTTTTGAAGCCAGTGTGTGTTACTCAATGCTGTCATTTATCTATAGGGTTTCATAGTTCAGAAGTAAGACCATATGAACATTTCCAGGCCATTTCAATACAAACTAGTTGATAGATGAACAATAATATTTTTAACTGCTACATCTGAATCTGTGAGAATACATTTGTCCAGCTCTTAAAGTTAAAAGGTCATGAATCAAGCCCATGTTACTGAGTAAAGGAGGAAAGTCACCACCCTAAAACCCACAGTGTTTTGAAAATCTGTAGTATAACACATTAAATTTTACCTTCAATTAACTATTAGTTCTACTGTGGTTTATTGTCACTCAAGGTCAATACTTTAATTTTAAATTAATTAATTATAATTTCACCTCATAAAGTATTATCACCTAATTACTCTTTGATTGTGTATTACTGTTACCTACCTTAATAAGGCAGCTGAGCTGAAGCCTTTAGGTAAAGTTGAATTTAACTGGTTTTTTAATGAATTTTGCTTTAAAGGGTTATGAAAACAATAGCTAATGAATGGTAAGTAAAAAAGTGAGGTAAGATAGGCTTATGGGGAACCAAGCTGTGCCTCAAAATATTCTTTTTTCCTCAAAATATTAGAACAGAGGTTCTTATTCAGGGGTTTAAAATACAGCTTAAGCATAAGTCTTGCATGGGTATGTAACAGTCAGATGAGAACATCTCTGCAGAAAGCTGAAGGATGAATGGGTACAGATGTGATTTCATCTGTACTACACCTTGGATGATTAGTGATAGAAAGTGCAGATATATACCAGCCTAAAATCCATGATCCATGTTGAACTTTTTTTGAGTGTTTCTTTTTTACCACACCTGACTTTATCTGTCAAGATTTAATTGGAGTTAAAACGCCTTGGGGAAGTAGACTTCTTTTTTTCAGAGGGTTGGTCTATCAGATTTCTAATTTGTAATTTTCCTTTTGAGACTGTCAGACGCCCTCTTTGCAACTCAAAAGTTTAATTACTACATTTGCAAGGGTCATCACTCAGTCACTGCAGGGAAGATGAATAGTGCAGCGCTATTAAATAAAGGATACTTTCTAGAGCTATTTTTAAAAGCATTTATGACAAAAGTACGACTGTTCTTTGGGACCATACCTTGATGTCTCATCTAAATTTCTACTGTCACTTAGAATAAAATGATCTTCTGTCTGTTCCATGGACTTGTCTTTTAAAATGTTCCATAGTTCACAGCTATTGCTAACGTCAGATTTGTTGGTATCTGAAATTTTATAATAAGAAATTAAATTGTGAATTCCTTATTGGTTTTACTATATTCAGCTAATTGGAGGATAGAAATAGAATCTTCAAAGACTCACTCATACATAGATCCAAATCAAACATGATTTTCTGGGCAGGTTCAAAACCTTTTTCTGCTTTCCCTCTGAGGACATTCAGATCTTCAAATAGTACAAACAAATTGTACACATACGAAGGACTGTATTTCACCTTAAATATTTAGAAGTTCTCTTCTGTTGTTTTGCTTCACTTTTCTAGTCAAACATCAACAGCAAAGAGTCATGTACTTTTGTAACTAACCGAAACTCTGTCAATTCTATCAGTAGCTACGAACTCAAAGTTATTACTTGTAAATTAAAAAATCAAGAGATATTTATTTCTATATTGCTGTCACTTAACTCATATCTTTATTTAAAGTATTTATTTTGACAGTTTATCATATCACTTAAACAAAGCACCTATCTGGGAGATTAACCTATAGGAAACAAGTTTCTGTTTGTGTCAGGTGTTTCATGGAAAATTCAGTGCTTATATTAGACAATGATGATGTGTTTGTGACCTCAACTCCATAAAACTTTGCCCCAACATCTATACAAATCACATATTCCATTCACATGCTGCATATTTTAACACACTCCCTTCAATGAATGAAAATATCATGATTTTGTTAAAAGTAATATTTTCTTCATAAGGCATTTCTTCTTAATTTTCTCAATTTCAAGGAGTTTCCTCACTTTTGACTTTTTGATATTTTGATAAAATGTTTACACTCTTTAAATTAATATTTTTAAATTGATAATTAGCTAAGGACTAAGATGTGCAGTAGAAATTGTACAATACGATGGAAATTGTGCTGTCACTGACTGTCATTTCTATCAATATTAGAAAAAAAGTTACTTTTTCCTGGCAATTTATCTTCAAAGAAACTGATTAAAAATGTATTAAATTTCCATAATTTATAGCTGGACCTTTTAAAATATATTCAAAATAATGCTTTATATTGATTATTTGATCAAATAATTTACCTTTTTAAAAAATTTCTCCTTCCTGACCCCTCTCTCCCCCACCCCCTGGTGATTCACTGTGATCACTCCTCTAGGTAGTCTCTGAGAAACACAATTTTTAATTTTCATGTTTCTCACTCTCCCTTTCCTTCTTAACACTATTCTATTTCTCAATATTTTTAAACACTGCTCTTGAATATTGATATAATCTGCATTTAATGAATATCACAGTGTACTGTTCTCTTAGTGTTGGACTACTTTAATTAGTGCGGCTGTACCATCTTGGAGGTTTGCAGAAAAAAACCCACCCCAACACTTAATCATATTGAAAATCCAACCAGTCATTTTAATGATGGAAAGAATATTATATTCTACCTGAACAATCACAGTTGAAACATATATCTCTTAACTGTGATTTCATTATTCATGTTTTCAAGTATACTCTGACATAGCCAATACCTAGAGTGAGTGCTAACAGGTTTTTCTGTTTGATTATGATTTCCCTGTGAATGTCAGTGAAATTTTATCGTTCAATTTAGCTTGATGTAATCAAATGTATAACTTCATTACTAATATATCACAAAATATAGACCCTCATTTAAAGCTGAACATAGCATATATATTTGAAAATTTGATTAGTTACTTCACTGCTTGCACTCTAGTATTTTTAACAAAAATACAGTTGTTATATTTCACTGAAATTTGTTTAAGCTTGCTCTACAAGTAGCTAGAAATACAAAGAGTTTCTCTTCCAGTTAAAATATATGAACAAAAAAACAAACTAACAAACAAAAAACAAACTGAAACCCATAGCATGCATAATCCCTTTGTAATGATGAAAGGCATAGACTAGGAAGTCAATTGAAAGACCAAGGTTTTATTAGTTATTTGATTAAATTCAGCGTTTCACAACTATTGGAGAGTGTATGTCAAGTAAAGTTAAACATAAAAATACCTGTTGTTAATGTAGCTAGTTTGGTATTTGTGTAGAAGCCCAATGAGATGGAGCTGTCTTAAAAAGAGGGAGCTGGATAGGTTGAGTATTTTAGAGAGTCTATTTGTTTGCCTATTTTAGGCTAAAATCAATTATACTTGTCATATCTCACATTCTCCTATTCCAAAACTTAATTCTTCTGTGAGTGGGAGCATGGAAAGAACTTAATGACCTGCCGCTGGTAGTAAGCACAGAAGGAGCCACAAGAGACTAAGCTGACATCCAAAATTATGTTTGGTTTGGTTTTGTTTGTTTGTTTGTTTGTTTGTTTCTTTGTTTGTTTTAAAAAGGATGAAAATAAAATCAAGTAATTGAAATAAAATTACTGCATCTGCTTTTATTTACCTTTGAGAGATACCAGGAGAAACTGTAGACCACTTAAGATTCTTTCTGTAAGTTATCACATTTCCTTAGCAACATACTTGAAGAATTGAAATGATAAACTTTTAAAGACCCCAGCTACAAGTTTGTAGAGGCAGAGTTAGATACAGACGAGGGAATTCTTCAGAGTATTTTTTGTCTTTAGTTGCTCCTGTGGAGATCTACATTGTCCCTCAGGCTGTCATCCTCTGCAAGACATTTTCTCTCCAAATAATACATAATTTAGTGAAGTACTAAGTCAGAGGTGCTTTGTGATCCATCCTTGATATGAACATGGCAAAGGAGCCTTTGAATTCAGTTTGTATAGTATCCTACAATATTTGTAGTGAAAGATGCACATGATATGCGTCCTGTTGAATTATAGGTCACATATCATCAAGAGCTAACATCTTCATGTCTTCCTTCAGCTAAAATTTGGAGACACAAAATGATAATACTAAACCATTTTTTTTCCAAGCACTACCAAGGCTCATCATAACTAAACTGAAAGCAGGTGAATTAAAAAAAATAGCTGCCATACGCTGTCTCAGGAACCAGTGAAGAATGGACACTGAAGATTAGCTGCAATTACATGCAAACAATAAAAGGGGGGCAACGTTTGAGGCTAATAGATTTTATTTCAAGGGATCCACAGGACTAAATAAAAGAAAACCAGGGAAGCTCCATTGGAATCTGATCACCTACGTTATATCATTGCAAGCTGTCTGACCCTATTTCTGTCTGTTCCAAACTCTTAAAAGCCATTATTTAGACATAGTTTAAGAGATAGGGGAGCCAAAATGCTTATCCAGAAGGTTGCATCCAATACACCGTCAATAACACCCCACAATGGTTTTCAAGTATTCTTTAAAGGTACTCTGATGCACTCCAAACCATTCTTAATGACATGCAACATACATCTGCAATTTCACGTTAAAAGGAATTCCACTCAGTTGGATGGAGTAAAAACCTTCTCTATTATTTCAGACTGTGAACACAAAAACACAGTGTTTGCAGAAGAGCACAAGGCTCAGAGGAGATTCATGTGCTGCTCAACACAAATATTTTAGTATGCCTTAGCTTCAGTTCTACTTGTCCTGGAACCTGTGATAATTCACTATCTTTGTTTAAGTTAGCAAATTAGAAATGAAAATACATAAATATAGAATACAATGAAAATACAAATACAACAATAATAATAAAAAACCCCTCCACAATATCTTGGGTTACACATTTAATGATTTCTCACTGGAGGCATGGTTTCATCTTTCTGCCTTTGGTATATCCTCTTTGGAAATAAAGAAGGCTTCTGACAAATGAGGCCATTTTAAAGGCTGGGTTAGCAGTAGGACACTCTTACAGCCTGCTTATTGATCACTGAGACAGGTTGAATAGGTAGGCTTGGCATTGCTTAGTGTCTGCCATGCTCACTAAGTCAAATCTGATTTAAGGTGACTGTAATGTGAATTCTTACTTCTCACTTAACCATTCTGGGTTACAGAAACAGACATTTCCAAGGAACAATAGCTCTGCCCTGTTCTGAGCAGTTTTCAGGATAGGATTAAATGCTCATTACCTTCTGTCCACTAAAAGTGAAACCCAACTCAGACACTGTAAAGCCAAAGGCTGAACATCTGAATCACAGTATGGACATTGGTTGGCATAATGGTAAAAATCTGCTCAGATCAGTTTTATAAATTTAGGTACTCAGGAATTGGCACTCAATTTTCCAGATAAAATTCTCCATTTAAAAGCCCTCTATACCTAGGGAAAGTCAGCAAAACACGTTCAATTCCCCTCAAGCATTTTTAACAAACCTCTGTCATATATTTACATATGACAGAAGAAAATTAATAATCAGATAAACCCATTCTCTTGTCATTTCTTTCAGCACCACTGTATTATTTTGTTTCTTATCAAATGAAATAATACTGAAAAATAAACTGTTACATTTATTAGAATCCTAACAAAACCAAGAAGTCCTGTCTGTCAACATTTACTGCATAAATAAAAATTTAACCTATTTACCACTACATCGGAAAGAGAAGTTTTTATTAAGATAAATTTAAAAAAAAAAAAAAAGTCAAGCTAAGGTATAAAATCCACACAGTCTTCTATTCAGTTAATGAAACTTTCCAGTGCAGCATGAGAATATTGTGGACATTATTTTTCTAATCTATCCATCATTCCCACATCACTTTTGGTAGAAACATTAAAATTGATTAAGATTGTAGAGTTTGTTTAGATAAGTATTTTGAAGGTTTTCCTACTTATTTTCATTTTATTTTGTTATTGAGAGTAATGAAAGTCCAAATAATCCAAAATATCTCAGAGAAATACTGTACCTTTTATGAAATGAATACAACTTATCAGGAAAGTACAGCCTGAAAAATGTTTGGTTTTTTTTTTTTTTCTATTTGCCTCGTCTATATGACACAAGTAAAAATGTAGATTAGAATAACTATCACTTATTTAGGTATTGAAAACCTGAGAAAAATGGTCAATATATAATTAATGGATACATTAAAATGTTATTACACAGGTTGCATGGGTTATATTTTACATATAGCTTACTGGGTTTTATTTGAAGATGTTAAGTACAGGATGCCATTTAAACCTTTCTTAACTTTTTCTTAACTTTAGCATTCACGTAACCATTCTGAAATTTTCTTCTTTGACAAAAGATGTCCTTTCAAGGTAAGTTTCAAATAAAAAACCTGTTTCATTATTTGTTTGAATACTAAGCTACAGTCTCACAGAATTTAGTAAGAGCACTTCCATGGGAGGGTACTATCCAGTAAATGTACTGCCTGAAAAGACGTTTTTACAATTTGTAGTTCTTTATCCTACATGTATTTGGATAATAACCCCAATCTACAAAAGGTGAATAACTGGAACTTTCCAGAGGATTAGTGATGAGCATTTTCCATAAAGTGGTAATTTTCAAGTATCTTTCCCACCTTGCACTACTTCTAGTGCATCAAGTATCATTCAGTGTCTCTATGGATTAAAAAAAGGGAATTTTCTTGCTTTTCAGATCTGTAAGCTATGGCAAGTATTTGCGTAACCAACACCATCTTCATACTTTTTATCATACTAGTTTCAGGACAGAGAAGAATGTGGGTGCCAAAGCATGATGAAGAAAAAGTGCTTATGTGGTTTACAAAGTTACTTCTACTCAGACTAATACATTGTTGAAACCAAATAATTCCTGAAGTGTAGTACCAGCATGCACTTTAGCTGTAACTATCATCCTACACATACCAGAGGAAAAAAAAGGTGTTTTTGGTGATTTCACACATATAACAAAAGGGATATAAACAATAATTTAAAAAACCTGCCAATCTCAAGCTGTTCTAAAACTTAGAGAAACAAGTTTAAGAAGGAGAAAGAAGTTAAGTCATTGTGAAATGTTATGAATTCTTTTGAATTTGTCTCACTGTAAGAAGCTTCAGATAAATATGCTAATTAAAAAGTTAAGAAAAGACACTCTTTTATTCATTAAGTGACAATCAAATATCTCTGTTTGTTAGCTATAAACGCTTGTAACAGATTGCTTGCCATGTTGCTGTCCTCCTACTTCAAGGGCAGTTGCATTACAGGATTCTACCTCAGACTGTATTTCATGATTTGCTTCAAGCTGAGCAGCATTAAAATTCAGGTATTGTCATACTGAATCAGGGCATCTGGGTCCACTGTCCTAACCCTGACTGTAAGAAGTTCATAGAATTCATACTCAAAAATTCCTGAGGCAAACTTCTGATCTGCTATACAGAGAGAAGCGTTTCCTTATTTTTTCTCTAGTTAGTGATTGGCCTAGGATCTGAAGCTTGGAGGGTTTGTTTCCCTCTGTGCATGTGCTCGCAAAATACTGTAAGTGTAGCTTGTGAATGTGCATATATGTAGGTATGGTATGATGGGATAATTGGTATCTTATTATCCCTCTAAACAGACAGACAATGATTTTTTAATAAGATGATAAGGTTGTAGCTGGATAGCTAAAAGAAGGAGGGAAGGGCAGAACTGTGATTTTTTTTTTTCTCACACTGTAGTCCTTTTAGAAGGGGAACATGATATGGCAAGTTTTTTTTCAGCTGTCTAGATAAGGCTACCTTAAGAAGACCCTCTGGAAACAATTGATGTATATACGTGACAGCAGTCAGAGCAAGTTATCTGGTACAGATAAATGATTTCTAGGTGCAACCTTAAAAAAATAATAATTTGACTTGGTGTCGATAGTCTCAACCTGTAGAAAAAAAATGTTATCCCCTTTGCAAGTATGTATTCTTTGTGGTCTTGGAATGCACTAAATACAAGACATTATTCAAAAGACAGAGTGTGTACTTTGTTCTGTCAAAGCCCAATGGTCACTGAAACAAAAGAATAGAGCTCAAAAGCTCACTTGACACACAGGTTTGTTCCAAATGATATATTAGATTTATATTAGAAATGTCAGCTAAATATTTAATAAGGAGTTTATCCTGTCAGCTATTAAAACAAAGAGCATAGTTTGGATTAATTAAAGGAAAAGATTGGAACTCTGGATGCTGAGAATTTTAAACTTTCTGTGCTGAAAGGCACAGACTCACAAGAGAACACTGCATATGACCTGAGGCGGTGGAGAAGGCTTCCAAAATTAATTAATAGCACTGGGGTTACGGGTGTGTAATTGGTACAATATCACAGCTTGGAAAACTTTTAGTTTGGGGTTTTAGAATATAGAAATAAATATGAAGCAAGTTGGAGGTGTTACGGTAGAGAGAGGTTGTTCTTCTTTGCTTTCTTCTTCCTGGGTTTGGGTGGTGTTTTGTATTTGGATAGAGAAGTCTGCTGTAGGCTTCAGGGGATCAGTTATTGGGTTAAAAGGGAAAATAATCTAGGTGTCATTTCTTAATTGGATAGTTTAGTCTTAAAAGACCTTGTAACAAGAGATAGCCATTTTGTACCTTGCTCATGAAAGACTGCAGAACTCACAGTTTCTGACAGGAAACAATGAATATTTGAGTCTGAACGTGAGCTATCATCTCAAGTGCTTCAATCCTGACCCCAACAGAGGTAGAAAAAACTAGCAGAGAACCCAAAGGGAAGTATGTGTACAAAAGCAAAATATTATAAAAATAGTGGTGCTGTCCAGAAAGTTTTGAAAATACTTTCTTCTAGCAGAGAGCTTGGTAAATGTTTTGTGTCACAATAGCTTTACAAATTTTCACTTCCTTTTTTATAATTGTATATCTTTCTTATCTAAAAATTGCTGTTATCTATTAACAAAGAAATTGATAATTTCTATAGTTTTCTTTGATTTATATAAATCTTCTTTCTTATTCTCCATCTTTGTAACTGCTTAACTTCAGATAGCTTTTACTGCAGTTACTGCATCCCAGTATGTTATGGAAACAGTCTCACTGTTGTGAATGTTGAGAAACAACAATTTCACTTTTTTCTGTTGGATATACTTCAGCTGAATCTTTTGACAGTCACATTTCTTTTCAGATCTCATTTCTATTGTGATTAATAATGTAGCCTACATATTCTCTTCTTTATTTGCCACCAGATAAGTTGCCATCTTATAGCTGAAATTCATTTGATATTTTTCCTTGTCAGTGTATCCTTGCATGTTGCCCTACATCAGTATCTTCAAGATCAGTTGTTGCTTCCTATGTGATATTCCAGTCTTTCTCCATGTTAACATTTCCTCCCAGCTTTGATGCTGTTTGTTCATACAGATTTGTTTATTGACAACACTATGAGTCTCCTATCCTGCTGAATTCCCCTGCAAACTTTAAAAAAAAAATCAAATTGTCTGCAATGTAGGTATAAAACCTTGTCTCATTATAAGTTAGAATGTTTATTTCTGAAATGCAAAGCATCTGACACATGTAATTAAAAATACTAAAGATTTCAAAGCAGTCCTGATATATGACTAGCAAAGAGCTTAGAAGTCTTGTAAATTAATTTTTCACTATGATCATCTACATTTTTTTGAAGATGCTTCATTTTTAATCCCAGCAAGAAGTCTTAAATGTAATATACTTGAGATTCTCTTTGCAACTGTCTTTTCAAATGCAATAGCATCTGGACATGTCTTAACAAACATTTTTAAAGTCCTTGATTAAGCTTTCACTTGATAAGTTCAAAGAATTGTAGCATACAAAAACAAAAATCCACGTAAATATCATTCAGCCAGCCATATTTTTTACTCCCCAGTGACAGCTATGAAATGAAATTCCTATTACTTTGTTTCAGCTGGGTTGTATACCAAGGAGTCCCAAAAGACTGAAGCAAAAACATATTTTACAGTGTATGCATGATAATCATTTTGCCTGCAGGATACCTGCCATTTGACTACAAAATGTATTAGATTTGCATTCTGCATATCTAATCGTTATTATAATGTTTCCTATCAATAAATTAAAATATAACAGTTTTGATAGTAAAGGAGTAAAATACCATTTCAAAGTCAATTTATTTTCGTATTTCTCTTGCCAAGAAGTACTCAGTAATAAACCTTGAGGAAAATACCCTAAAGGAAAATAAATAAAACGAAGGATTGTATGGGGTTTTTTTGGATTTTGTTGGGATTTTTTAAAATAAAATATGTACTTGGTGATATGCTTCCCCACCCTGTGAATTTTTCCCTTACTCAGAGCAGAAAAAAAAAATAAAATTGATGCTTGAATTATTGTATGCTCTACTGATACAGTTTCCACAAGAGAATGCACATCTTTGCTGAATTTTTACATGGACAATTCAATTTCTATATGGTCTAGGCAGTTTTATTTCAAGTACTCACTTCTTTTACCATTGACTGGAGTTTAACTTCCTTTTCTAAACAGTAAATTATCTCAGATACCAAAGAGATGTTGCTGAGATTCAGTGATATGATACAGATATGTTGACATGTCATCCCACTGGAGAGAAACAAAATGAAAACATAACTCATGGTTCCAGGTTGTAACCCAGTGACAAAGACTCCTCCATTTTGTGCTCAGTCATGCATTCTGGAGAATTAGTCTGTCAAAAAGTCAGTTACAGAAAAGAGCTCAGTATTACTCAGTTCTAAACAAAAACATTTAAAAATAAAGAATTCAATTGATCCCTTTTTTAAATACATGAGTCCATTAACATGCATTAGTTGATTTACAACCAAGTTGGAACAAAATATTTTTAAATATTCAATTTGGCAATATTTTTCAATATAAATATGCAAGTTTTATGTACATATTACATCTGTTTTCTCTGCAGCACTGTACATTTTGAAAAAAAGTCTTCATAAATTATAGCAAAATGATCAGTTATAGAAAGTGGAACATTTGGCAAGAGATACTTTCTGGCTGTACCCTTCCAGAAAGGAAATTCCATTATATATATATGGAAGTGTAAAGGAAATTAAATAGATGAAGTAAAATAACCAAGAAAATTGGAGACAAAATATGCTTCAATGCTTTCAGTGCTTTTCTCATTATGGACTCCACTCGCACAATTGTGTTACATTGCCTAGCTTCTTCTCTGGCCTTCCAAGTGCCTAAACAAAGCTGTCAATGTCTGTGCAAGCCAACCCATGACCCAGGGTCTGAGGAACCAGGTGGGGGAGCTGAGGGAGGAGTTGAGCAGGCAATGTAGCAACAGGACCTTGACAGAATCTTCACTGACACCCAAGAACTTGAGCACTGCAAGAGCCTATGGCTGAAAAAGTAGAAGAATGATACTCCCAGAATGAAAGCTCTTGGAAGATTTTGACTTCTGGCATCAGGAGACTGATGGAGGGGAAAATTCCAGACAGGACTGGATGCATCCTGTGAATTAAGAGCTACTGGTACAGCTGGTGGTGCAGATATTACTTCAGAGTTTATGAGCATGGATCCCTCTTAGAAGTGTAAGGAGTGCTAGTGAGAGACAAGATATATTTGTCACATTGAGGTAAAGGGAACTTTGCAAACAGGATGAGGGCAAACTTTAAGTATATCAGGGATTAGAGTGAACAGTGAGGATAACAGTCAGAGAAGTTTAATATAGAAAACCAGTGAAGGTAAGGAACTATGGGCAGACTTATCTTAAAATAACTTAATGAAGTCTCTTATGAGGACTTGTAACCTCCTGCTAGGAAAACAACAAAAACAAGACAACCCCGAATTGTCCTAAAACCAGCTGTCCCCACTGCAAAACCCACTAGATTGATTCAGCAGAAAAAACCCTAAATTTCCAGGATGTCCTGTAAAGTAAGACAGTTTATGATCTAAATTGCTAGAGATTTTATTGTAGAAGGGAGGAGCGAGAGAGTTCTGGCATGGAGCAGAGAGAATTTTTGGGACAGTGTAAAATTTACTATGGGAACTATTGCAAATGCATTGTGAAATGTATGGACATGGAACAAAGTGGGGGAAAGGAAAGAATGATGATGCATAGGGATGAAATGAGTATGGAAAAATGAAGGGGCAAACTGTTACACATTCATGTATTCTTATGTTTTCATTTTCATGCTTCATCTCTCATTTGGGCTCTCCAGTGTTCCACAGTTGCTCTAGCCATAATAGGCAGACAGTCAAACACATCCCTACTAGTAATCCATCCCTATGAAGCCATTGGATTTGACTTTCAGTGTTTTTTCTGGAATCCAAGCACTTTATTATTAAGAACTGACATGCTTCTTTCTCATTCATTATTTATTTATTGTTAAGATTAGCTGCATTTATCATAGATTTGGGGAACACATCTTAATCTTCACATAGCAGAATTCTCTTCTTTTAAAAAACTGTATTCCCTGTTCAGTCAAACTATCCTTTAATTTGTTGACTTTTTTAGAGCTTATATTGAATTAGAATGAGACTTTTATTTTTGACATCATTAATTTCAAGATGTAGGCAATATAAATCTTAGTAGAAAATAATTGGAACGTATTTACTGAAACAACAGAGGAGAAACTACACTTGATTTACTCCTGAAGTGAGTAGAATTCTATATTTCATACAGATATTCTATATGTTTCATACGGGTTAATGCACTAAAATTTGATATCTTTAAGCAAACAAATAAAAAGCAACAACAAAAAATCCAAGCCAACAAAAATTCTTAGTAACTTTCATTTTAAAACGAATTTGTACATTAAACTGAAGAAGAAAATTAAAAGGAATATCTGAAAGATTAATGCTAGCTTGTAGACAAAATGAAGGTTCTGTGAAGATTAAATAGTAGAAGTTCAGAATAGATATATGGTACCTATCAAAAGCCATTCAAAAGCTATTATGTTTCAAGAGGAAAGAAAAGACAGCTATTCAAAGTAAGAAGTGAAAGTTTTAACCAAATGAAAAATTAGACAGGGACATAAACTCTAGAGCTGAAAAATAAGGTAAAGTTGTTGAGAAGGACTGTAAACACATTCAAGTGATCAGCAGCTGAGGTACTGAAAAACACATATTAATATATGTGCACTAATTGTTCCTTAGCCTTGTGTGATTGATAAGTAGAACATAGAATCATAGAATAATTTGGTTTGGAAAAGACCTCTAAAGATCACGTAATCCAACTCCCTGCAATGAGCAGCAACGTCTAGAACAGGTTGTTCAGAGCCCAGTCCATCCTGAATGTTTCCAAGGATGGAGCATCTGCCACCTTTCTGAGCCACCAGTCTTTTACCAACATCATGAAAAAACTTCTTCCTTATATCTGGTGTAAATGAACCCTCTTTTATATCTGTGTTTAGTTAACACAGGCTTGTGATTGACTTATCGCACAATGGAATATGTGTGATAAGTCTATCACACATTCCTGTCCTACTGTGGGAAGGACCAAAACACAGTGATAAATTACACCTGCCAAAATCCCTGAAACATCTGAAAAAGGCAGAGCTGGTGATCCTCTAGCACAAGCTGAGCTCTGCTGTGTCTTTGATTTCACTTGTTTGCCTCTGCCTGGGTAAAGCTTTGGGGATCCCCCAGCTGGTGAGGAAATGAAAATAAATTTTCTAATTGCATTTCATCTGTGGTTTCAATGTTTTTTCCTGCCACCTGCCTATGCCAGCTCACATATCTAGGAAGTTAAATATAGAATCATAGTAAGACGTTTCAAGAAATATTTGAGCAAAAGTCTGCCAAAAGGGTAAGAAAAAAAACCACAAAAAACCTCGTAAGTGCTTCAAAATCAGGAAATATTCCAATGAGTGGGTGCAGCCACGAGATGGATGTAATAGGAATATCCTAGGAAGGTAAATCAAAACAAAAAAATTACATTTTTTTTTTCACGTTATTGTTGACTGTGGAATATTCTCATACTGAAGGCGTTATTTATATGGATGAACCAGGTGGATATTTCCAAATAAAATCTAAGTAGCAGTGGCTTTAGATTAAATTAATAGAATTGCCAACTTGGCCAATGCCATTTACCCAAGAAAGGCACAGAAGTGACTCAAATACGAATGTCAACAACCTAACTGTTTAAGCCAGCCTTGGCAGAAAGTGAAAATTATTGCATTTAACAGCACATATTTGAAAAAGGACTTTATCAGTGAAGGAGAAACTATAGATTAAAGATCAAATTCATAGACATATAACTATATACAGCATACAAAGGGGAAAGTACTACAAATATTATATGTCAGAAGTTCTTGCCTCAAAAACCCATGGGAATTTTTAAATAAATCAAGTAGCATATCCATCCATGTCATGTAGTCATAATGCATTCAAATTTCAAAAATCTGACAATGGTCTTCATGGCCAAAGGCTTTTAAAGAAAAAAAAAAAAGAAGCAAACAGGAGGCTGTGTAAAAAGATGATCACTTAGTACTTGATAGGAAGTAGAAGGTTTAAATAAAAGAGAAGTTTTCATTCTCAAGGAAATTTACAAATATTGCTATTTGAGAACCGTGTGGCTCAGTATATTTGTAAATATTCTAGAAAAAAATGAATAGCAAGACCACTAAACTTGCTGGCAATGTTGAATTATTCAAGATATATTATTAGAGAGAACTTTAAACAAAAATCCCACTATATTGACACAGTGCACAGTGAAAATGAAATCCCATGTCAGTGATTGCAAAAAGCAATGGAGGAAAATGTTTCAACTACACAGATGAAATATCATCTGTCAAATGAATTAATATCCCATAAGGAAAGAGGCAAATCTATATAATGGGTGTCTAAATAAAAATAAAAAATTAAGGATGTGAAGGTCTTTGTTCATTCTTTTGCCATAATTAAATTGTGAAATTTGTCAGTGTGTATACAGAAGAATACTATAATGGAATTAAAACAGGACCAGAAGCCAGAGAGAATAGATTTATTAGTGGACTTCAAGAACAATAAGTCCAAATGAAATCTATATCTGAAAAAAATCCTTAGAACAATAATTTCCAAAAGTAATGACAGTAGAAATATTATTCTTCACTTACTTTTATACTGGTCATTTTAAGTATATGCTAATAACCTTTGGATTGATTTTATCAGTTTTGCATTACAAGAGGAATAATCCATTTTATGATTTGAACAAGCTCATACATTGTCTCTATGAGCTAGCTTTAACAAAATAATCTTGACTGATATTTTTGTATTTATATTAAAGTACATAAAATAATTTTTCCTTTCTGAAGTTTTCTAAGATTTATTCAATCTCTAAATTGACTTGATGAGAGTTATCATTTAAAACTAGTTTAGAAAGAAAATTCAGAACTGTAATTTAGCATATTCTAAGTAATTTTTTAAGATAAAAACTATTTTGCTGTGATTTTTCATTATTTTTTCATTAAACAGTAACAGAAAGCTAATTTTTAGTCTTGGTCCCAGACAACCCAATTTTCCAGGGTATCACAGACTGTATGTTTGCACAAATTATGTTCATCTATGTATGATGGGAATTTATTTTAATAATATTTATGTTTTCCTGTATTAAATGGAAGCTATATGGCCAAAACCATGACACATAAAGACTCTGCACACTGGAATACTAAAAGTTATTTCTGCTCATGCTGCTCAGAATCCTCAGTTAATAGTTTATCTCTTTAAGTCAAGGAGAAGCAAAACTTAGAGCTTGTACCTAGAAGCAAAGAAAAACTGATTTACATAATGCCCAATTTTAATGCAAAATGAATTTTGTGGTGAAGAATTTTACATAGCTATTTAGAACCACTCAATCACCTGGGAACATACAAAGGTATTATTGAGCTCAACTCATCTTTCGGTGTGAAATTCTGACTAAACTGTGTCTTATATATCTCATTCTTTTTAGATTAAAACCAAATTATACCTCTTACAATGTTCATCATTATCTGCCTGTTCTGGAATGTAAGAATTTATTTCTGTAGGCTTTTAATGTATGTTGCCAGTAGGAACAAAAGCATTCAGAAAGGTCCAAACAGATGCATTTAAAAATCTCACAATAACTCCATTTTGTGGCATTTCATCCTGTGCTCAATGTAATCAAACTCTTTCTGTCTCTGGTTTATATTAAGGATTGATTTGGGGGTATTTTTTGTGGCTGAGCTCAGTGGAGTTCACTGTTCATCCATGCTGACTGTGTGCTGAATTTGCTCAATTTTCTCTCCAATTCAGTTTTCCAATGGAAATTCCAAAAGCAAACTGAATTTTACTCTCCCGAAATCCAGGGCTGTGGCTGTGCTATTGATTTTTCTCACTTCTTCCAGGATTTTAATCTCCTTAATCTCATGGTTATACTGCTGCCAAGACTGCCCTGAACCTTCATATCCGTAATGGGATACTCTTTCTTTGTAACAGATCCAACAGAGTACCACAGCTATTTGACCCATCAATCAAAAGTATAAAGGAATCAATATTTTAGAGTAACATATACCTGCCGGTTGACATTACCTTGGCTGTACATCTGATGAGGTTCTAACCCAATATATTCTCAGAAATTACTTTC